>NC_081824.1:408364328-408679828 GCF_030867095.1 Alligator mississippiensis
AGGATGGCAGAGCTGAGTGCAGCAGGAGCAGCACCTTCCCAGTCTAATAGAATTGCACCCTCAGCACCGGTCCCTGAAGAGCACTGGTGGGGCCCCCGTGGCAGGACCTGTGAGCAAAGCCCAGGCTCATGGGAGAAGTTGGAGACCCTCAATTGGGATTCAGGAGGGAGACCCAGAATACCCATTACGGTGGGAACCCAAGGGCATACCAGTGCACTCCTGGATACCGGAGCTGCGCTAAATGTATTTGGAAGAAAATGGGACCTGAAGCAGTTTGAAACCGATTGAATCATACTCTGGTCCTTCATGGGGCAGGAAACAGCTGTGGTTGTGTGTAAGGGGGTAATTGCATGTATCCAGTTCCCAGAGGGACCCCAAGGGATGAATATAGATGTAGTTTTAAATAATGATCAGATAGGGGGGCCCTTGCCACCAGGGTATTCAGCACAAGCTGCTGAAGTGAGAGCCATAAGGGAACTCCTTGAACAGCATAGTCCACCTGAAGGGAAACTATGGATCTACACTGATTCAAACTTCTGTGCTAATGCTCTGTTACATTGGGTATACAATTGGAACAAAGCTAATTGGCATACCGCTGATGTCAAGTAAATTGCTCAAAAGACTGACTGGCAGGCAATTTGGGAATGGATTCAAAGATATCCATCCTCACTATGCATTCGACATGTTAAGGGTCATCAAAAGGCTGACACCTTAGATACCAAAATGAACCAATTAGCAGATGCTGCAGCAAAGAAAGGGGCACGGGAGGATATCTCAGCAATACAAACCCAGTCCTCAAGCCACCAAAATTGGAAAATTCAGGAGGAGTATGCTGTTCATCAGGGAACTGGGGAGGTTAGATAGGTGCCACTCCTGGATTGCAGAGAGGAAATTATTAGTGCCTGTCACAGTCTCCGACATGAAGCACCCAAAGCCACTACAGCCAGGGTGCAGGAGATTGCTTACTGGCCAGGGATGTCTAAAGGTGTCAAGAAGTGGGTGCAGAACTGCTTACACTGTGCAGGGGAGGGAGCGAAACCAAAGGACACGGGGCTACTTCACCAGAAGATAGTGGTCCCATGGCAATGAATCCAAATGGATTACACTGATAAGCTTCCCCGCACAGCCAGGGGAAACCAGTATCTGCTGGTGAACATAGATTCTTTCAGTGGATGGGTTGAGGCATTCCCCATACATACCCACACTGCTGAAACCACAGCAAAAAAGCTGTGGACAGAAGTAATATGCAGGTTTGGGGCCCCTAAAATTATTGACTCAGACCGAGGTCCCCATTTCACCGGAGCTGTTGTCAAATAGCTGCTGAAAACCTTAGGCATCAGGCAGAAGTGGCACATTCCTCACCACCCTCAAGCTTCTGGGCAGGTAGAGCAGATGAATAGGACAATTAAGGAGTCATTAAGGAAGGTGGTAAATATAACAGGTACAGATTGGGATCTTAAACTTCCTTTGATCTTAGCTACTCTCTGGAGCGGGAACCACTTGGGAACCAGCCTCCAGCCCTACCAGATTCTATTTGGCAAACGGATGGCTCTAATACCCACCGGGCTTATCCCATACCTAGACAGCCTGGACAATCCACAGCCCACAAAAATTATTGAATGGGTAAAAGAGCTCCCATATCGTTTGAGGCAGCAGGAGCTGCAGATTAATGAGGCTATCCAGCAAGCTCGGCTGCAGATGGATAAGCAGCTCGAACAGCTTCCCAGGCTATGGGAAATTGGACAGTTGGTCATGTATCTTAGAGTCACCCCAAGGCACATGTCCTAGAGTGTAAATGGGTCGGACCCTTCACTATCATTAATCGATTGAGCCCAACTGTGGTCCAAATTGATAAAAGAGAATCTGGGAAATGAGTACATGTGTCACAACTGAAACTGTTCAAAGAGGCAGAATAAACCTAACCTTGAATCTAGCCTTGTCCTAATAGGATACTTCCCTTCATCATGAGAAGGGCGGTTTGAAAAGTGAAGGAATAAAACCACCCGACCTTTGAGGAACCAGGTAAACTATCTCTTAACCCTGCCAGCCACCCTTTCCAGCAGGAAGGAACAGCTCTGTGCTGTTGGAAAATACGCATTGGACGAACTGATCAGTGCTCACCCCGATGTTGAGGCAGGGAAAGGCCAGAGAAGTCCTTGAATTATGACGGCCACACTCTTATAGGTAGTCACCCCACCAATCTACAAAGACTTGCATTAAAGCAGGCACACACCTCTGACTAATTTACCCAATTCTTTTCCCCTACCCTCCTGAGCCAATTCTGTTTTGTTTTGTTTTGTTTTGTTCTAAGTGCTAAAGCTTTCAACATGGAGATCCTAGGTCTGTGGGGAATCCTTTGCATGTGGATCCTCCCGCTTACTGCCAGCCTTCACTGTGATTCAAACAGTGAACTGACATTAGAAAGCAAAGGTGTCAAATGCTGTCTGGAGGTGGCTAGCTGTGATGCCAGCCAGGAAAGGCATCCAGGACCTACAGTGGCTGACCAGAAAGGCTGACCAGAAAGGCATCCAGGACCTACAGTGGCTGGCAGAAAGGCTAAACTTTGGGCAGCCCACTCCTGGCGGATTCGGAATGGCATAAATTAATTTAACCTGAATGATTCCTCCCACCTTGTCATTTTTCTCAAGTCTATTTGCGATCCCCTTGCAGAGTGTGATCATGTAGGATTGAATCCTGGTAGGGAAATCCAGGATTACCAGGGTGATAAATTCTGGAGAACCACCAGAATTCCCATTCCAGCAGAAGGAAGGGTAATGCCAAGGTGGATGCAGGATGGACTGAATGGGTGTACAGGGCACTCCCGTGCTTTTAGACTGATTCGTTCGCCCAGACTCACACCTGCCCCCACAGTGTCCACAACCATACCCTCTCTACCACCACCTCCCCCCTGTTCCTGTATAGCGTGGAACCTTTCCAGTCCCCTGCCTGCTGGGGAACACACCATCTAGGTGTGCTGGGGCAGCAAGAGTACTAGTCCAGACGTCCCAGCACAAATGACCATCAGCTCTCCACAAGGACAGTTGGCTATCAACTTCACCCATCCAAAATCTGAACCCATAGACTCTACCCTCAATGCCCCCAACTGCCCTGAGGAATGTCCCTTATCCAGCTGTGGCACCCTAGTGTATGACTTCTCGTTATCCAGCTCTGGACTGTGGGAAGCTTCTACTTCCAAGGACTCCCCAATCCTAGTGACAGAAATCATAATCCATGACAAAGCAGAAAGACATGAGATCGGACCTTTCATAGTAAAGCAGGATATCAGTATTGACTAATATGACACAAACCCTATGGAATGTCACTATCAATCTGCAATCCCACAGCATCACCAAGTTGTATCCAGAGTGTGCCAATTATGTCATCCCACTAAGTGCTGGATGGCAGGCATGGACTCAGCAGGTCACATATGAGCCCTCCAACAGCCCTGGATCCAGTGGCCCATACGCCAACAATCACTAGACACAGTGCTAGGAGCAATTGGGACTGGCACCAGTATCCGTAATACCATAAATACAGAGGTGCTCCAGAACAGATTGGCAACTGTGGGAAATCTGCTTCACCACTTGGATGGATCTACAAGGGACAATTTTGAAACCTCTATTCAGTTAAGTGTCTCTATTGTCTCCCTTATGCAGTGGATGACTCAAGTAGCTTCCCAGGATTCCCACACCCTAACTGAAGCAATCATAGCCCTAGGGCAAAACACCTCTCTTGCCCTCATGTGCACCCAGGCCCAGGTATGGTACCTAGACGTAATTAAAAGTATTATACTCCAAGGCCTGAAAGGATACATCCCCCTAGAACTACAAAATCTGTTAAGAAAGGAAACCAGGCAGTCTCCACAGTTAACCCCTTATAACCGGCTAATACAATTCAAGTTTGATCCAAATTTGTTGTCCATCAATCTTATAATCATGGGGGTGGTTAGTGGTAAAATAAATCAAGTATTCCCAATAATAACATTGGGAACATAATCCCACAAACAGGCAAGCATTGGACTCTAAAACAACCTAATGACCAACTTAAAGCCATCACAGTCAATAACTGTGAGGATGCTGGCTCCGGTTTCCTTTGTGAAGAATTTATGTTACAGTCCCAAACCCTTTGTTTTGACCCTGATTTTTCAATTCGTCCCTATGTAATGTTCAAAGACCCCAGTGCTCAATCCCTACTTGTGAGCATTGGTTTTGGATGTGTTCGTGTCCGTACCCTTTGTCAATCCATTACAATGAATGAATTTTATAATATTACTGGCCTGCAACACAATATCTATGTAATGTCAGATCCATCACTGGGTGCGACATTCAGTACAGAAAGAGAACAATATTACATCAGTCAATCACCCCACAGTACAAGCTTTTAAAATTTAAACTTACCCCAGTCCACCTAGGTATATCCCCTCAAGCCCTCAGACATGCTACCACACACCCAGAACTCCAACATGCCCTGTAAGCATTACAGTCCCAAGTCAACAAAACCTATACTATCATCTAAACTAATAACCACCAAGTCACCCAGGTACTCACCAAAATCAAAGAAGTCACCCAGTACAGCCCCTGAGAAACCCTCCTGGGCTGGTCTCCAACTGCCACTGGTATCCTGAACCTCATGATCCACCCCATTGTAATACTCTTCACCCTAATGAAATTTTAACATTCCTAACTATATTCCTGTACTGTAAACTCATTGCCACCCTACGTACTGTCCATGCTAAAATAGATGAGGCTAAAGCATTAGGCCAAATATTATAGCGACATCACCCTGACGGGAAATAATGTAGCAAGAAATCCCTTTTGTCTGCTCCCCGCCTCAAATGTCAAATGATGACTCCATATGGCAAAAGCCCCTCTTTTAGCATTTGCCCCCTTTTGGGGATGCTTTCTCTTTTCTACCTTTTCTTCCTTCCTCACTCTCTTTCTTTTATTATATCATTATTATTTTTATATAAGGTACATTTGTAGTGAAAATAGAGCTTGTACATGCTTTTACAAATGTACTTTAAGTTTAAAAGTAAGTTGTACCATGTAACAATGTTAGCAAGGGCAGGAATCTCTATATGGAGCGGGCCCCTGAATGAATCATGGTTGATTGTGTAACAGTAGCTAGTCTGGATAAGCATGTTAATGAGCGGCAATTAACACCTACAAAACTACAGACCAAGAAGAGGAAAGAATCAATAAAGAGCCAGGAATTCCCAGAAACTTCACTGTTGAAGGTGCGGAAGCCCCGGTTTGAACTAATCAACACTGGAAACAGACCCTTGGGGCTGAAATACCCCCAATCAACCACTTCCAGAGCTCTACTCATCATGGCAGTGAATCAATCAAAATTCATCAATGGACTCCTAAGACTGTACGTGCAGACGTGACCCCTGGGGCTGATAGCTGCCATCCAGCAGCTACCAAGAGGGACGTCCCTTGAGGTCAACAACCCCTGGATTGGGTAAACCCGAGAACTGGGGAGTCACCAAAGTCTGCCAGAGAGGGATAAAAGGCAGCGAAGAATGACCCCCAAGGGCACCCTTTTTAACCTGACCAGTACTCTGCCTGTCCAGGGAGAAGGACCAGCCAGCAACCCCGTTCTGCAGCAACATCGCACTGAAGAAAGCCTCGACTGGCCATCGATGGCAGACTCCAGCGCTTGGGGATAGGTATATCTTGACACTAGTGCTTAGTGTTCATAGCTAGCTAGCTAGCTAGCTAGCTAGCGTGTGTGTGTGTGTGTGTGTGTGTGTGTGTGTGTGTGTGTGTGTGTGTGTTTGAGGGGATCAGCACCAAGATTTATGGTCTGACTTTTGCATCTGTACAATAAACTAGAATTTTATGATGATTCTGTGAGTTCGTGCTTTGTAGCCAACAGTCACACATAAACTGGTTTAAGTGATCAGAAACTTGTTTAAACCTGTAACAGAACAGAAGTTTAGTGCACATAAACCAGTTTTAAAATGCCCAAAACCAGTTTGAGACAAAACTGGCTGAATGTAGTATCAGACTGACTGAGGTCAAATCGGTCAGTCTGATGAGGTCAAGTTTATGGAACTTCTGTCCCAGAACCCTTCCTGGTTTAAGTTAAACCATAGTCCCCCAGCATCCCAGCATGCTCTGCAGCTCTGGGCTGGGCTGTTTACTCCAATGGAGAAGGGCTGGCTCCGTCCCTCTGATTTCTAGCTGGAGCAGCGGTGGGGATGCCAGCCCCCCCTAAGGTGAAGGAGGCAGGGAAGCTATACATTTATAAGTCAGCAGGACCAGATGGACTCCATCCAAGAGTGTTGAAGGAGCTGGCTGAGGTCATCATGGAACCCCTGACAAAGCTCTTTCAGAATTCGTAGTGCACTGGGGAAATCCCTGACGACTAGAAGAGGGCCAACATTGTGCCCATCCTCAAGAAGGGAAAGAGGGAGGACCCGGGCAACTATAGGCCAATTAGCCTAACCTCTATCCCAGGGAAAATCCTGAAAAAGCTCATTAAAGAATCTATGTGCGATACGCTAGCAGAAGGTAAGATTCTGAATGACAGCAGCATGGCTTTGTCGTGGGTGAGTCTTGTCTTACGAATCTCATCTCCTTCTATGATCAGGTCTCTCATCACCTGGACGCAGGAGATGTGGTAGACATTATATACCTAGACTTCCAAAAGGCTTTTGATCTAGTATCCCATGATATCCTTGTGGGAAGACTGGAAGATTGTGGGCTCAGCTGCTCAACAGTTCAGTGGGTGGGAAACTGATTACATGGTAGGACACAGAGAGTTCTCATGAACGGATCTGTGTCATCCTGGTGCGAAGTGGCCAGGGGTGTACCTTGGGGGTCCATGCTTGGACCGGTGCTTTTCAACATCTTTATCAATGATTTGGATGGGGGAGTGAAAAGCTCACTGTCCAAGTTCGCAAATGTAACCAAGTTATGGGGCAGTGCAGTCACACTACAAGATAGGTTGCAGATACAGGTGGACCTGGACAGGCTCAAGAGTTGGGCAGACCAGAACCAGATGAAGTTTAATACTTCCAAGTGTAAGGCGCTCCATCTGGGGGCAAACAACTTTCAACATACATATAGGCCCAGTGATGACAGCTCAACTTGCACCATGGCCGAAAGGGACCGAAGGGTAATGATTGACCATCATATGAATATGAGCCATCAGTGCAAGCTGGTGGTCAGCAGGGCAAACAATACGCTGGCAAGCATCAACCGATACATTTCGCGTAAAACTACGGAAGTGATACTCCCTCTGTACGCAGTACTGGTGAGACCACAGTCGGAGTACTGCATCCAGTTCTGGGTGCCACACTTCAATAAGGACGTGGAAAAACTTGAGAGGGTCCAGAGAAGAGCCACCCATATGATCAGGGACTTGCAAAGCAAGCCATACAAGGAAAGGTTGAGGGACCTGGACCTCTTCAGTCTAAAGAACAGAAGGTTGAGAAGGAACTTAATAGCGGCTTACCGCTATATTAGAGGAGTACATCAGGAGCTTGGTGCACAACTGTTCACAAGGGCACCTCCGGGGAAGACCAGGATCAATGGATCCAAAATCCTGGAAGGTCGCTTCAGGCTTAATACCAGGAAAAGCTCCTTCACAGTCAGTGTGTCCAGACTGTAAAATAAAATCCTTCCAGAGGTGGTAGTCACTTACCCTGGAGGTTTTCAAGAGGAGACTGAACACCTGGCTGGGGTCACTTAACCCCAGTTGTCTTCCTGCCTAGAGCGGGTGTCTGCATCTGATGATCTGCAAGGTCCCTTCCAGCCCCTAACAATCTATGAATCAATCTATGAAAGAGGTTTATTCCCCCTTCCCCCACCTTTCCCAGCAAAGACTCCAGCCAGAGTCTGCCAGGCAGGACTGCAGCAGCCCCTGTGAGGCATTGTGCCCCACTCTCCAGTTCGATTCATTATGACCTGGTTGCAGCGTGAAGCATACAGAAATAGAGCGGGGTTTAATTCCCTGTCCATCCCCTGTCCCACTGGCATGGACCCAAGCCAGGGTCTGCCTGGCTGGGGTGGAACAGCCCGTGTCAGGGTCCCCCTCCCCCTTACTGCTGCAGGTGGCAGAGGCATGGCCAGGCACTGGCCCAGAATGTTTTCCATACACTGCAGGTGGCAGCAGGGCAGGCATAGCTGCTGCAGCCTGCGCAGGGTGAGCAGCAGTGGCAACAGGGCAGGGATGGGTGGCTATAGGGGCTAAGCCAAATTTAGGGTGGCCATAGCCCCCCAAGCTTCCCAGCACTGCCACCACTGCTTGACCCACACAGTCTATGGCAGTACAACCCCCACCGGGAAGAGGCTTGCGTTCCCAGGGACACCATCATCACAGGGGCTGCTGCCCCATTAGGATTGCTACCCCCTCACCAGTCCAGCAGCAGGGGTGAAGTCATAGCCAAACACTAGCTGGCATGGCTCCCCTGAGGGAAAGGTGGCAGGGAGGGGGTTATTCCCCACTTCATCCCCTCTCCCCCCGGGGAATCCCAGCCAGGTTCTGCTGGCCAAGTGCAAGTGGCAGAGGCAGCAACTGTGGCTGCCAGACCCCAGCTGCACGCCCTCGGGGGAGAGGGGACAGAGGTGAGAATAAACCCCACCCTGCTGACCCTGACATGGGCTGCTGCGCCCTGGTCAGGCAGACCCCAGCTCAGGTCCATGCTGCTGGGACAGGGGATGGAGGCAGGAATTAAACCCCACTCCATCTTTGTTCTCTTCACGCTGCTGCTAGGGCTGGTAGCGAGGGTGCAGATGAAAAAATCATAGCAGGGGCTGCTTTTCCCTTCTGGCTAAGACAGACAGTCAAAAAGACAGAGGCTGAATCAATTCAATCTTTGCAGGTTAGTCTAAGCTGCTTATATTGAACTGATCAGTAAGTGAACAGACCGTCATTTTGATTCCAGAAATGTATCCGCATGCCTGCAGTGGCTCAGTCCAGAAGCCGGTGGGCACTATTTAACTTCTGTCCCAGATGCCCTCCAGATTCAAGTTAACTCACAATTCCCCAGCATCATAAGATGCTTTGCACCTGCCCTGCAAACCCCACCTTGCAGGGCAGGTGGGCTAGGCTTGGCCCAAGCTGTCTGCTCCAACTAAGCAGTTGGCATGCTCTAACACCCCTCCCGACTTCTGGCCTGAGCCACTGCAGGCATGTGGCTGCATTTCCAGAATCAAAATGAAGGTCTGTTCACTTACTTATCAGTTCAATCTACGCAGCTTAGACTAACTGGTGAAGACTGAATCTATTTAGCCTCAGGCTGAATGTCTGTACTTAGCCAGAAGACCACACAAGGCCAGAATATTTCTGACACTGTTTAAATAAGAATCCATGTTTTATATGTATTCTTATTTAAAACCCCTGGGTTTATCTTATGAATCATGTGTAGGTATTTGCACACCTAACAGGGCTAATATTGTGTGGTACCCTTAAAAACGATTTGCATCACTTGGGGTTATAAAATCACTGGGTTAGAGTATGTCTACTCTTTTAGACCACCCACCATAGTGCACTTGTAGTATGGAGACAGATGAGAAAATTTACTCATTTTGAGCAACAGAATCATGTGTGAATTATAGGACAATACATAAAAAGACCCAAAATTTTATTTTATTTTGTGTACAACCTTATAAATTTTGTATTTTAGAACATTATTTAGTCCTATTGTATCTTCTTTTTTCACTTACGATGTACCAAATTTGCTTCCTCTTCATCGCATCGTTCTCATATAATGCCAATCAAATATTCTCAGAAAAAAATAAGTACTAGGGATAAGGCTGGAAGAATAACTTGGAGGGTTATTTTTTTCATCATTGTTCCTCTCTCCAATACCTTAACCCCCTCTTTTGTGACGAAATACTGTCTGCCCTATCTTAATGATTTTCCTGCTTTAAAGGTTCTGTTTTGGTCACTTCAGAGCCCAAAACATAATCATGTTCCCAAAATGCACTAGGGTCTTTTCTGTCCTGGAAAGTGATCGAAAGAGAAGCATGTTTGCACTTGTAATGGAGTACTGAGAAGAGAGAAAAATTTATTAGGCTTAATCAATTTTAAAAGTTCTATATCACACTGCATCCCCAAAGGAAAAACTAGCAGTCTTCTGGAAAATTATAATAGGAATAATTAATTATTGGTTTAAATATCTTTTACACAAAAAAGCAAACCAAAAATAAAACCAAGCACTTGAAGTGGCATTTAAATAAATAAAAATACCACTTCTGAATCTATGTATTTTACCACTGATAAGAAAAATTTCCTACAAGTCTGAGTTGTCTTTGCACATTATTATCAAATATGACAAAGCACTTCTTTTTTTTTATCATGGGAAGTATTGAGAATACAGGATTATTTACATGTAATACAAAGAGAGGAAAATTGACATACAATACTACAGCATAGCTATTCTTTTGATATCAGATAGAGATATATTACCATGTATCTTGATTAGTCTGAGTGCTCCATCTCAACGTACCTTAAAGGACACCAACAGGCACTGGCATATGGTGAAGGCAGAATAATTTCTGAAAGGTAAGTAGTGACTGGTTCTTTGCCATGCATCCTTTCATTGACAATCTTAGGAAAATGTACTTGATGAACTTGCAAGGTCATCTAGTCCAGCCTCCTGCTCAAAGCAGGATCATCCCTGACTAAACCATCCCAGCCAAGAGTCTGTACAACCTGCTCTTCAGACTTCCCAGGGATGAAGATACAATAAGTTCTCTAGGTAGACTGGTCCCAATGCTTGACCACTCTCATGGTCGGCAAATTCCTCCTAACCTCTAACCTAAATTTTCTCTGCTGCAGCTTAAAACCATTACCCCTTAAAAACAGAGGGGCTTGGGTCAGAGCTCTGCCCAGGGTGAGGCGAATTGGTGGGTCACCATTCAGACGAGGGTTGCAAGAGGGCCCGAGAGGCTGCATGCCGGCCCACTAAGGAGTATGAGTAGACAAGTCTGATGGCCCATGCAGTCGCTCAAGGGAGCAAGGCAGGTTGGGTGTGGCCCAGTGAGCGGCAGCATGTTAGAGGCCCGGTGAGAGAGGCTGGAGTGTGAGGCGCCCCAGTGAGAAGGGGGCAGTATGAGTTAGGCCCAATGGGGCAGGGTGAAAGGACATATGTATGAGGCCTAGCAAGGAGCTGAGTCTGGCTTGGCCTCAAGCCAGAGCATAGAGCGAATTAAGGATGCCATCTACAATGCATGGGACCTGATAACGGGAGGTCAGAGTTGTGTACAGCACTCCCTGGCATCAGGGCAGTAAAATGGGCAACCTCCTGTATTTATATACCAGCTTTGGGAACAGCAAGTCGTGGCAGGAGAGAGTGGGCAAAGTGCCCTACTTAGACAGGTAGGTGTGCTGACATGAGAGCCAGCCCCAGGATGGCCCCCTTTCATACTAATATTACACGTACATGCCAAGAAACAGGTACGAACAGTACGGAATAATAATCACAGCTATACTAAATAGCCATTGGCCTTAGTGTGGTTACCCTAATGCAGTGGAGTTTTTAAACACTGACATCTACAGTCAATCATGGACTTACATAATTTACATCTAGCAATTAATTAGTTCAAAAAGTCTAAACCATTTTCCACAGCCTTTTCATAGGTGTATACTGAGTGTAAAAGGCATAAAATCTTTAATTTGATCACCTCAACCAATTCATGCAACTAATTCCACGTCTCATTTAATTTTTTTAATCAGCTTTCTGATTAACAGAAACCAAACTCTGTTCTACGTGGTGCTAGCTTACAGGGCTTCCTGTCATGTTCACTTTCAAGACAGGATAGCTTAGTTGTCATTACTGTCATTTTTTACATTTAATTGATTACCACACAAGTCTTACAGCCTAAGGTAGAAATTCTTTTTTTTCCCTGCTATCTCCTGCAATCAAATCACCGTAAATATTTTCCCTGTTATAAAAACATGCAATCAAGGATACAAAACCATTGTATTAAATACTAAGATGCTTACATATTTTGCACATGCGCCAAATGGCATATCTAACAATGCATTTGCAAACATAAAATAAGAAAGTACTATACACAATTACTAGCTCTGTGGACAAAATATGAGTAGCCATATTTGAAAATTCAATCCACCATTTGCAATCTTTAATAACCTGACCGTGTACTACTTTTCCCATATGATCCTTGTTCCATTTGGTAAGGATGATAGGTTGGATTGAATGGGAATGGTTTTGGATTATATAATGAATGAGGTAGCATGCCTTTAGGATGCCAAGTTTTTTTTCTCTCTTTTTTAAAGAAATTATAAGACTTGTGGTAAAGGGAATAGGGTTTTGCAGGAAATAAATCATCTCATGTTTAAGATAACTGAATGCCCCTCTAGAAAACTGTACTCTATACCTGCCTCTGCTACATAACTCTTGAAAATGTCTGGGTTCTTATTCACATAAATTCTGAGCACCCATAGTTTGTCCCCAAACCCAGGTAATACAACATGGTAAAATCACACTAATTTCTGCAGTCAACCATACTCAACAGTAAGGGGCTGCAACCTATTGCCTGAGGGCTAGATCTGGCCAAAAGAACCTGTGGATCTGGCCCACAGATGTGGGGCTTTGGCAGCATTTGGAGGTGGAGGAGGATTCAGCTGTGGGTACCATGCCACCAAGGAGATGAGAAATGAAGGCAGTAGAGTCCTAGCTCCTGTGCTCCTACCTGCCTCTGACCCATGGTGGGTCATTCTGGTGCACAGCTGGAAAAGCTTGCCTGCCCCTTCTCAAGGGAGTTTTATGGTAGCTAGCACCCTGGCTCTCCTTCTTTGACTCCCCAAACTGAATGAATAGGTACCTGTTTACCATTGAGTTTACCAGGAACAGCATTCAGCATGCATCTGGAGAGCATGAAGGGTTGAACTAATTTAACTATATTTGGTTTCTAAATAGCAACAGTTAAACAAAGAGAAAAATCTGTGTGTAAGCCAAATCCCCTGCCTGTAGAAACAATGAAATCTGAAGAGGCCATCTGAATGTTTAAGTGTCATACAAGACAATTCAGACTAATTACCTTAAGCACAGCATAATACATACGATAAATTACAGAAGAAGGTCAAGAGGTTACTTAATACTCTCCATAACAGCAACAATATCATTTCTGGAGGTCATTAACTGCTCGTTAAAAGCTGAATAGAGAAATTAATGGTCCAGGGCAGAGGCAAGAAAACATAATGCTCTCAAGTCACCAAATAAATACTCATTAGTATACAGTTCAAAGTAAAAACAAATTGAGGTGTTCCATAATTTCAAAAGAGTACACTTGTCCTTTTGTTTTCTGTTTTTGAGGTAATTGAGCTCTCCAATAAATATGCTTTTCTGATAGCTTTATCACTATAGAGTTCTATTCCCCAAGACACCCATAAAAATAGTTAGGCACAATGATTTGTAAAAATATTCAACCCCTTGTTTCTTCAATATGTATTTTACCATGGGATGCAGTTTGCTCTTCCTGAATCATTCACATTTCTCAAGCTTATGATAAAAAATTATTTTTAACCTCAAATTTATGATAAATAATTATGTTTAACCTACCCTCTGTTAAAAAAACCAACAACATCCAAATAGATATGTCTCTATAACAACCTTAAAGTATTTATTCTTTCTCTCTGGTTAAACTTAGAGCTAGAAACAGCTACATTATCTTCACAACCACCCGGAGGTAGAAGTCTACAAACTTCTGTAGCTCAGCCACCACAGGGATTTGCTATTTTAGTTATTTCTGCTTATGAGCTGCTAGTAAAAGCAAAATAATTGTTTAATTAAGAATATAAGACTGTGTGAGCTTTAATAATATTACTGTCTCACCCATTTTGAACTACTAAGAACCATATATAAGTCCACCTACAAAAGGCTACACACCCACAAAAGGCTACACACTTTCCTAGTGACCACTTTAAAGCTGCATTCTGTTCTCTTGGGAAGGTGGGAAAAAAACCCAGCCTCACAGGCATTCAGATACCAGGGCAATGAATAAAAACACAAATAGAATGAAACACTACTGCAAGATTTCCACCATGCCTGAATCTTCACACTGATTCAGCTATTCCAAGGAAATCAATCAAGACTACTGACACACACATCCTGAAAAGTTCTGTGCTTTTTCAGAAAAATCCACATTCCATGTTCTACATTTATACAAGGCCTACTATCCGAGAATCTCACAATCTTTATAAAATTCAACATGTCTCCATTACTAGCATACTATTCCATGTTATAATCATAATCATTAGATCTGTAATTGTTTTGTACACAATTATATAACCCAAACATTTACTTACCTTTAATTAAAATACAGATTTAAAAAGATTCAGTGCTGTAGATGGAACACCACAGTGTGTAATGCTTTTAATGAAGACTTCTTTATTTGGCTACACACAGACATTCAAAAATCCTGAGCCTGAATTGATTTAATCTTTTCATGTTTGTCTAACCTGCAAAACTTGAACCGATTTAGAGGTGGACAGAAATTCCCTTTCATTCCAGAAATTCAGGCACCTGCCTGCAGTGGCTCAGGCTTGAAGCCGGGGAGCACTAGAGCAGCCCTCCCTTCCCTTCTATAATGCTGAGCAGAGGGGGTGTGGCCAGGCCCTGGCAGGAGGCTTTGATTAGGGAGAGGTTCCCACCTCCCTCCTGACTAGCAGGGAGCCAGCAGGGAGTTGATAACAGAGCAGTGAGTTACACAGCAGGGAGTTACACAGGGAATTGTTAGCATTTATTACCCTATCAAACAGAACAAAGCCTCTCTCATTAATTCAAGCTCTTCTTAAACAACTTTTTCCAAGGAATGGACATTACCAGCTACTTGTTGATCAGCTCTAAAAATCCCTAAGCCAACACTGTCTTGTCTGTCTTTGTCCAGTCTCCCAGAGCATGGACTGTAGCCAGCATGTGGTATGCTAGATAATGCTGAGAGGGTCTGTGTAAGGCAGAGGGGAAAAGGGAATCCCTCCTTGAGCAGGGAGTGGTGAGGGGGAGGGAGGGAGCAGGAGGAAGCCAGGTAGACCCCGTTCTATGTGCAGTCTCTGCCAGAGCAGAAGGGTGGGGCCAGCCCTCCTGGGCTGGAGCAAAGCCCTGCCCAGAGTTGCAAAGCCTGTGGGATGCTGGAGGATTCTGATTTAACTTAAACCAGGAAGACATCTGGTACAGACATTGCATAAACTGATTTGACACAAATCAGTTAAGTCTGATGCTACATTCAACCAGGTTTATCTCAAACCTGTTTCAGTCATTTTCAAACAGGTTTATGTGCACTGAGTATCTGTTCTGTTACAGGTTTAAACCAGTTTCTGATCACTTAAACAGGTTTATGTATAATGTCTGTCCCTAGCCTTTAAGGTTATAGACAAATATAACGTTTAACCACTTTAAAAAGGGGAGGGAAACTATTTCTTAGGAATGCACCTCAGCCTCAATGACAAAGGTTACATTTATTTGAACCTGTAACAATACAAGTTATCTGAATGGCTGCAAGTTTTCTTCTAAAGGAAACAATTCTACATAAGTTACACTGTAACTGTTTATATCAGTATCATTTGATATTGACTGTCAATATCCTGAAATGCACTTACGGATATGCCAATAATCTCATCTCCTTTAGGCCTTGAACACATAGTACAATTACAGTACACACATACAATACATATGTGTCTAATTTTAAGCAGTTCTACAGCATTTAAGTACTTTGCTGAATGAAGTCCACAGTTTTTAAGAAGTAGCAAAATCAAGAAGTCCATCTTTGTCTCATGTGAACAGAATGTCACATAAATCTTTTGGCAATCAAAATTTACAACTCTGTGTGCATTCATTTTATGTTGTAGTTTCCTTGGGACTAGCTGCAAACAATAAGAAGTTTGGGCTCTAATACCAACTTGCCTGATCAATATAAAAAGCAGTCCCAGCCCGGATCTCTCTGCGTTGTTTGAGGTCAGTTTCTGTAGTGTCCCTGGATAGTGCAATATACTCAGCCTCCCGCTTGGTCAGCTCCTGTAGACAAGATTGTGAAGTTATTACAGAAAACAAATCTATAAGGCCGGTAGTTGAACTTTCACAATGTGCCTAACGATACAATTGTCCTGGAGAGCCCTAGACAACAGCAAAGTCATTTAAAGCGACTCCAAACAAAAATTTAATATCTCGTAATTTTAAGATGTTTCCACTGTGCTCTCCATTCAACATAAGGGTTTGAATTTTTGCTCAATAACCTTTTTATTTTCCCCAAACTGGTTGTAAAAGCCATAATAACAAGCCATAAATCCTCTAAACTGAACAGCTATAAAGTATTCTCTCCAAGCTACCTTTCCAGCAATGGACAGTGAAAAAAATACCCAAAACCTAGAAATCCTGAACACAAACTCACAAGTTTCCTATCATGTTAATTAGAACTCTAGCAAGTTCCCACCCTGATTCATTCAATGGTGTTTAAACAGTAACTTATTGTAAACTTTAACTGTAATCATGTGCACATACAGAGTTTGCAGACCCTTGTCAATATGTTGAGAACTATAATTTTCTCCTCCTATCTCACGTTGCTATTGTATCGTTAAGGGCAGCCTAAATCTATAAAGTTAAAGATTACCCACATAAAGAAAGCGCTTACTTTGTGCTGCTACTGCTTTTTTACACAGTATGCTTGAAATGTTCTCCCTCATGATTTTTATCCTACTTGTGTTTTTTAACTTTGGAAATAGTAGAAATGTCAAGTCGGGAGACTCATCTTCTATAAGTATACAGAATCAGTAATTCTTGAAACGTCCTCAGCCTTTAGCTGAATGGGCAAGGGCAGCGAATCTCTAACCAACAGATCTTTCTTAAGCAATCCTATTACATATTTGTAAGAAAAACATACAAATGAAAAAGACTTATAAAGATCTGAATAACTGCCATTTATTTCCATTTCACTTCTTCTACATCTATTTAATCTTAATGCTACCAATTCCCTAATGGTGCAGACACTACTGACAGAAATTTAAATTTCTATTAAAAAAAAAGCCCACAAGGAAAAATAATGATGAGAGAAATAAAGGCATATATTTTTAAACACATAAGAGTAAATAGTGACACTATCCTTTGCAGCACTGTTCCAGTGAAGTATGTTCCCCTGGAACACAATGGGATGAACAGGAAACCATGCAGCAAAGATACAAGATCTCTAGCAGTTCCTTCAGAGTAAAGGAGATAGGTGTGGGCAAACATCTCCTACATCCCATGGGAGGACCACACACATGCACATCTACTCTCTCTACCCAAATAACAGGACATTCCCCTTATAGCTTTTCCTCAGGGTATTTCTTCCCTAAACATCCTCCCAAATAGTATAGGTAAGCAATGTGGCTTGTTTTTACTGTATGCAGACATCTTGGTTCTGTAATGCACACAATGCAAAAAACAGATGGTTTTTCCATTTGCAACAGCATATGGAAACCACGCAAGTTCACCAAATCTTTTTTCTCCTATAGTAATTAAGCAAAAAAGCATATTGACTAAAATATTTGTTCTTCCTAGTCATTATAAAATACAATAAAACCTTTAAAAGCATGTGCCTGGGACAAGTTCTTTGGCAACTAACTACCCAGTCAGAAGATCTTCTAGTAATAAAGTATTTACAGACATACACTGTAATAACTAAACAATGTTAACAACTTCAGTTTTCCATAATTTAAACAAAACTTACCAGATACTGCATGGCAATGGATCGACGAAGGGGCCCAGGGGGACCTATAAGAAAAACATCCTGCCCCAAAAGATCTTTCTGCATTATCCATCTTAGATGATGGATGACAGATTGACCCAAAGAATCTGAAACTACAAGAAAAATAAAATTATAATTTAATTCAAGTGTTAATGATGAAGCTTTCAACAAAAATGATTAAAAAGTTAGGCGGCCATATTACTTGCTTATTTGGTTCTTAAAACTGAAGAAATGACAACATGTAAAGCAGAATAATTTAAAAATAGCAAATTCTGCATGCAGCCTATGTAACCTATCCTACCTATCCTCATTCTTTATACACCATTTCCTTCCATTTAATAAATCCAATCCTTGCATCCCTTGCCAATTAATCTTTAAATCTGTCATGGCAAAGACTGCGTATTATAAATGTGTTCAGCACCAAGCTGTAGCCCCAATCCTCATTTAACCTCTCAGCATCACTGTATTGCAAATAATAAATAATTTACTGTTAATAGTATTGACATTATTGAGAACAACAACAAAACCCTTATCTACCGTGTATTTCAATTCACATGTACAAAATGAGTTTCAACAGATAGCAATGTTTGCACCAGTAGCCTCAAGAGGCTTAACTTGCAGTGACAAATATGGTCAAATTTTTTTTTAATAATTAAACCCCTGAGTTTTAGTATACTTAACACAGAAAGTGGCTATACAGCAGGGGTGCCCCAGGTCTGAATTGACCCATACAAGGCACATGCTGGTCCAGCCTCATGGGCAGAGCCCAGGGCACATGCCACACACGGCACCCATTCCAGCCACTCTGGGAGCTGCACTGCACACAGTGCCCACTCCAGTTGATCCAGGATCCAGCTGGAGCAAGCATCATGTAACACAGTCCAGATCAGCTGGGGGAGTACCACGTGCAATGCAGTCCAGCCAGGGCAGGAGCCATGTGTTGCCCACTTCAGCTGGACTGGGACACTGAATGCAGTGTGGGTCCCAGACCAGCTACACTGGGTGCTGTGTGGGGTGGATCCGGTATGTGGGGAGCAGAGTGAAGGGTTCTGTGGGCCCGCTCTGACCCACGGACCAGTTCCTTGCCACTCATGTGGTCCAGAGGCCCCTGCTATACAAAATTAAGAAAGAACTGTCAAGTCTTACTACCTCAAACTTCGGTAATACGCAGCCTACAGACAGGGTAAAAACTAAACCAATCCAAAGCATCTCCCTTGGCTCCTACATTAGCATTCCTGATGTAAGAGGCAGAAGTATGCTAAAAAAGGTTTTTCTCTCCTCTTAAGCTGTATTCCTGGACACTGCCTGAAGTATAATTTTTTGCCAATAAAAGTTAACTTTTTTGACACAGTAAGCTTTCATCTGTATGTTTTTCTTACTTAATATTATGCTTGATATGTATTTAGTGGTTTCTAGGATGATTCATTCTTCTTGATATTGTTGTAATAAAATTAATTCTACTGATGCCTAGAATATGAGATCAGGGATATATCTGGTAGCCGTGTTGGTCTGAGAAATTGCAAAAAAAAATTGTATTTTTCTGCAAGCTTTCGGGCTCACATGCCCTTTACCATCTTAAACTTTCACCGAGCCTGATGAAGGGTGTGTGAGCCTGAAAGCTTACATAAAAATACATACTTTTTTGCAATTTCTCAGTTGGTCTAATAAAAGGTACTATCTCTGAACCAAGAGTTCTAGATATTTGCATTTATTTAGAGTATAAGATTGCATTTTTTGTTGTATACATCTAAGTAAATGTAATGTATTAAAAATTGATACTGATAATTTATCCTTTAAAAAGTCAGATACTGAGCTAATCATTTCTTATTCTGAATATGCCTTTGTATCTCATCTTTTTAAAACTGTTCATACCTGCACATAATATATCTAGATATTAGCAAGGGTTTTAATGCGAGTCTTAAATGTCATTTTCATAATCCAAGAAATGTAGACTAGAATCACAGGGTCTTCTCCACGAATGGCCGTGAAACCCTTGGAGTCCCTGCCGTTCTAACCCACTCCACTCTCTGTGGGCAGTCACCCCTTCATTCACCCACTCTGTTTTGATATATATTACTTAGATGTGAGTGAGGCTGCCCAGGGCTTCCCAAATCACTCTCTAATGACCGCCAGGTGTCTGCAGTTGCTGCCTTAAGGACTAGTTGCCTGACTGCAACCACCTCTACAGTGAACCCTATGCTTCCCAAGTGTAGTCACTTACTGATATTGCCTTCCACTTAGCCCTTCCTCTGGGCTCCTGGGCCCTCTTTGCTCCCACACACACATCCCCTCAAGCTGGGCTCCAAACCCTTCCCTGGGTCCCTAGAAATCTCCTCCCCCACTTAGTTCCTCTCCAAACCTCCAGACTGCTTGCTGTATGCTCCAAGCTGGCATTTTGGGATTGCAGCCCTCCTGTGGGCAATACTCCCTCAACAGCCTCCAGGTCACTGCTGGCTCATCTCAGGGCCTGGGCTTATATGCTCCCTAAGCCCTTATATCCTCCTCCCAGATCAGATGACTGCAGTTAAGCCAAGCTATACCTGCAGGCTGCAGCCTGACTGCTTCTAAAGCAGCATGACCTCCAAGCCTCCTGCCATAGACAGAACTACCTTTAGATGGAAAGATAACTATATGAACAATCACAGAATATAAAGCAAAAAATAACTATTAATGTATCAATGTCAGACCAGCAGGTGGGGAGCACAGTTGCAATAAGCAGACTCCACTAAAGGCTGTTCTGGGACCAGTGTTGTTTAACACTTTTTATTAATTATATGGATGCAGGAAAAGACTGAAATGATCAGGTGTGACACAAAACCAGGAGGCACTGTAAATCACTTCAGAGGACAGGACCAGAATTCAAAGGGATCTTGATAAATTGAGAACTGGATTATAAACAACAAAACGAAATTTAACAAAGACAAAAATAAAGCACTACACAGAGGAAAGAAAAGCTAGATGCATAAGTACAGAATGGAGGATACACGGCTAAACAATAGAACCGCAATTTGGGGCTGCATTAACATAAGTATTGTACGCAAGACCAAGATGCTTCACTTGGTACTGGTTGGACATCAGCTGCAGTACTTCATCCAGTTTTGGGCACCACACATTTTAAGAATGACGTAAGAATGAAAAGAACATGGAAAGGATCCATAAGTAATGTTAAATGAAGGTATCAAAGGAATCAGAATGCAAACCATACAAGAAAAGTAGAAGGAACTAGGTATGCTTTTAACCTGGAAAAAATAAGAGATGGCAGGGGCACAATATCAATTATCATAGAGAAGATGGAGAAAATCTGATTTCCCTTGCCACAGAGGACATGACATGCAGTCACAAATCAAATCTCAGGAAAAACTTCCTAACTGTAAGAATAGTAGGATAATGGAATAAGTTGCCTAGGAAACCTGTGGGATTTCCTTTATCAGAGGTTTTCCAGACAACACTGGACAGATATCTTCTTGTGATGGTTTAGCAATTCTGCAACTGTGTATGGAGTTGGATTAAATGGCCTGTGAAGCCCCATCCAATCATATGATTCTATAATACAGCTTTGAAGTAATCCTATTTCTTCCCTTAGGCTAGGGACAGACATTCAAAAAGCCTGAGCCTAAATTGATTCAACCTTTGCAGATTAGTCTAACCTGGCTAGGCTGAACCAGTTTGTAACCAGACTGACATTATCTCTGGACTGAGAACATTCAGGCACATGCCTGCAATGGCACACAGTAGAAGCCGGGAGGTGCTACAGCAGCCCTCCATTCCCTTGTATAGCATTGTATAGTGCTGAGCTGAGGGAGTGTGGCCAGACCCAAGCAGGACATTCTGATTAGGGAGGTCTGCCCGCACCCTCCCAGGCTTTTCCCCACTCACTGATCAAGGGGCAGGAGTGTTCCCAGACCCCAGACCCCTGCTAGCAGTCTGAGGCAAGGGGGGTGTCCTGTGCATGCATCTGTTGATGATATGAAGCTTTTCAATCTCCTTCCCTGCTTCTTTATATTGCCTGCAACAAACTGACAGGCAAGCAAGCCAGCAGGGGGTTCATAACAGTGTTTATCACCCCATCAGCAAAACAACAGCTTCTCTCCATTAGTTCAAACTCTTCTTAAAAAGCTTACCACCTGACCTATTGATTAGCTCCAAAAAGCCCTAAGCAGACACTGTTCTGTCTGCCCGTCCCAGTGAAACTGAAGACACAGACACCTCTTGTCATTAGCTAGCATACCACATGCCTAGGATCCATGGGGCTAGGGTCTGTGCTGTGGGAGATGGAAGGGATGGAGGTGGGGGGGTTCCTACTTGAGCAGCAAGGCGGTGGGTAGGGCAAAGGAAAGCCAGGCAGACTCTGCTGTACCTGCAGTCTCTGCTGAGCTCTAGCCAGGGAGCAGAGGGGAGGGCCAGCTCTATTGTGGAGCAGAGAGCCCTGCCCAGCCCAGAGAACATGCCAGGATGCTGGGGGAGTCTGGTTTATCTTAAACCAGCAAGGGGTCTAGAACAGACATTGCATAAACCAGTTTGATGCAAATCAGTTAAATATGATACTACATTCAACCAGGTTCATCTCAAACCAGTTTCAGCCATTTTCAAACCGGTTTATGTGCGCTGAACATCTGTTCTATTACAGGTTCAAAGCAGTTTCTGAACACTTAAAACAGTTTACATGTAATGTCTATCCCTACCCTTACTGTTCAAATAAGATTCCCACTGAAGAAAAATTACATAAAAGCATCACTAAAATGTAAAACTATCTGAATCTGCCATCCATGAAAGTCATTAAAAGCCTTTCCCAGCTCCCACTAAAATCAATCAGATTCTTACTAGTGATTTCATTGGGGCAGGAATGGGGGCCCAGGTGGAAATCATATAACCCAGTGTACACATTTTAATTACAAGACAAAAGGAAACCAGGCAATTCAAATAAATGCTTTTAAACAACTATTTATGGACACTTAAATGACAACACATTGCTATCTCCATATGGTGTCAGCATGCTAAGTTATCTAGGCTGGAATATTACTGTTTTCTTCAAATGTAACACACAAGACATATATACCACACACACTGTTGGACTAATGACAAATAGCATACAAATTTCTATGAGAACCTTAAAGAAATTAAGAAAAGTTACTCTATAAAGACAGATTTCATACAGAGAAGACTGCACTATGCACATGTTGCTGCTCTTTAACTATGGAAGCATTATGCTTTTGAAAACAACTACAAATATAAACTTTTAAAATTAAATTTATCTTAATGCTGTAAAACAGAATGGCCCTGAAAGGCCTATTAATTATGTAAGTTCACCTGTTGTATAAACTTGTCCTTTGTATGCATTTACAATTTCTCTTAAAGAAAAAAAATATAATACCATATGGTTTCGGGTTTTGAATAGGATGGAAAACCTTCTATAAAACTAAATTCTTTGGTTCAAAAGTCAAGCACAAAAAGCAGCTTTCACGCAGCATGACTAGGAATGCCTCTGGTGCGTTTCACATTAATAAATGTAGCTATTTTTATTTTTAGGATGGCCTCGAGAAAAAACTTGGGTCAGACTTAAAAGCAGGGCCAGAAATAGAAACAAGATTCAAGAATGCACAGCAACATCTGCAAAACAAACTGTCATGTAGAACAGAACATAAATGTACAGCCTACAAGAAAATATTAAAAGTCTCACAGCCTTTCCCCATGAACTTCAATGTATTTCAGTATATTTATTTCTTCTTGCTTGCCCTTCAAGTAGTACAAATTATTTACCCTAGAGAATAACTATGAAGAAATACTGATTATTAAATTCCTACAAAATTTGGTAATTTCCCTTTTTTAGGTATGAGAAAATACACATAATTCTTTACTGACGTATTTCCAAGGAGCTGGGACAATATGTTTTTGCTCAGTCATTTCAAATAGTTCTATCCGTATGCAGATTAAAGTTGTATCAACTAACATATATTTGGTAGAGTAGCCAAATAAGTTAGTACATTGCCTCTTTCTCAATTCAATCATAGGTAATAGGCTTGAAATAAATTGATGAAAAGACAACCAAGAAAGCATGTTTATCTGTTACTGATTGTCTCTAATATTAACAGTTCAAATTACACAGTTAAGCACTCAAAAGTCAGAAAATTATAAAATTACACTCCCACATAAAAACTTAACACTTCCTCATACATGTATGCATAATAAAATTTGTAATTATATGATTACCTATTACGTCTAAATACAAACATACATCTTTGCAACTTCCAATAAATCTATGTAGTCTCTTATGTTATTTTATTCTTGTATACCATTCTCACCAGTGTAGCCTAAAGTTAATAGTTTATATTGTTATATCCTTGCACATTTTATTCACCAGCATTAAAGTACTTTACAACCAGTAATACAAGCTTTCAAGGTGCAATTTCAGGGATGAGACAAATTAGCCCAAATTAGACAACACAATACCAAAAAATCTGCATTATTCTTCATTGAGCCAAATCATCATGTGGTACAAACAGTGTAGGTCTACTTGCTTCAGAGGAGCTCTGAACATTTGTACCACTTGAAAATCTGGGCCTAAGTTTTTATTCTTAATTTGTAGGATACTGTGTGGTGGGGGTGGCCAACTTGATGGCAAGAATGCCAAAAGTGACATAGGCAGTCTGTGTGTGTGGCATGTGGCAGATCAGGGATGGGTCAAGTAGCACAGCTGCGGGTAGAGAGCAAACAGTATGAAGCAGAAAGCAGAGCAGAAGACTAGACAGAGAACAGGGATTGGAGAGACACTTGGATATGGTGTGGGGCTAATCTAGGGGTGGGCAAAATACGGCCTGTGGGCCAGATCTGGCCCACCAAACCATTTTATCTGGCCGGGGGGGCACCTAAGAAGTTTAGAAAATTAATATTTATCTGCTCTGGGCTGCTGTCAAAGATGGCAGGAACCAGGGGCAACAGGACCCAGGAGAAGCTGGCAGGAGTCAGGAGAAAGACTAACTGGCCCCTCCCGCCCCACCCAGAAGTGTCTGCCTGCAGCTGCTTTCCTTGCAGGCAGCTGCTCCAGCACCACATGGCCCCAGCTGCATCACTGAACCATGGGAGCATGGGGCTACACCAGTACCCCAGGGCCAGGAGCAGGGGTGTGTGTGTCCATGCAATGAGGGAGGGGGAAACAGAGAGAGCAATGAGGAAAGGAAAGAGAGAGAGAGAATGTGTGTGTGTGTAGTAGGCGAAGCACACAGTGCGTGTGCATAGTGAGCAAAGCAGTGTGTGTGTCTAGTGAGCAATGCAGTGTGTGTTTAGTGATAAAAGCACACAGTGCATGTGTGTGTAGTGAGCAAAGCAGTGTGTGTGTGTGCAATGAGGGAGGGAGAGGGAGAGTGTGTGTGTTCATAGGATGTCCCACACACACGCACCCCACCATACACATGCACCCACACCCCCCTCGCACTGCCATACATGCAGACCCCCACACCACGTCACACACCCCAGCCATCCTCCTCCTCACAGTTCCCCACAAATCCCATACCCACCCACACCCCACATATCCACACATACCCCTATGCTCCCTCACCCACACCCCACATACCTATCCATTCCCCCTACAAATCCCCCACACACCCACAGCCCCCCCACAAACCTATACCCACCCCCATGCCTCCCCCCACAATATACAAGCATAAGACTTCATTTTAAGCTATTATGCGATCACTTCTAAGTACACTACACAAACACATGTAAATCAGGACAAAAAATTTTTTAAATCAAATTAATGAATGTTGTAGATGTTTGATTTTTAGAATATAATTTGGCATTTCTCTGGTTCTGAGATGGCAAAACTCCTTGCTGAAAGGAGTACTTCCAGGGGCAAAGGGAGGGGCTTCTGGTTGGCAAGGGTCAGGGGTTAGGGGCAGGACTTGCAGGCCCAAGGGGGTGCGGCACCTGTCAAGGGGTGGAGCTACCCATGCAGCCCTCAACAGCTTGCCAAAACTCAGTAAGCAGCCCTCCACAAAAAATAATTGCCCACCCCTGAGCTAATCAGTGGCATGCCTGACAAAAAAGTTGGCCCCCACTGCTATATAAAAAGATATTGGGGCTCAGGCGCTGCTGTGGGAAGCTCCAGACCCGGGTCCTTGGCCCTGTAGCCCTAGCAGCTTGGAGCCCCGTCCAGCCAGGTTGGGGGAGGTCAGGGGGCTGTGGGTGGGAGACAAGGCACCAGCACCAGTGAGGTATACCTGCAGAGCCTGGGGGATGTGGGTGGGGCGAGGGGCACCTGCAGGCCCAGGGGGCACTGTGGATAGGTAGTGAGGGGCACACACAGGGCTGACAGCCAGTGGTTTGGTAGTGAGAGGCCTGGACCTGTGTCCTGGTGAGCTAAGGGGGCAGAGGTAGCTCTGAGTTTCTATGATAAAAAGCCCAAAATCAAATACCAAAATGTATAGGTATTTAGAATTTATTCTATTATAGTGATTGAGGCACTAGTAGGCTTCTACATTGCTTTAAAATTGAAAATATATCAATAAAACATTGTGTTCAATTGACAGCAAGGGAGGGAGGGAGAGAGAGAGGGAGGGAGGGAGGGAGAGGGAGAGAGTGCCATTTCATTTTAATTACAGATTTTGCGGGGGGGGGGGTTGTCAGAGGTTATTTTTTTTAAATCAGGGAATTTACAATTTTTTTGAGAGAGAAAACCAGGATTCCTAGTAATTATTAACAGGTACATGTCAGAATCTCAGGAGGCTTTGAGTCCCACAGGGGTCCATCCTGGGCCTGCTGCTGTTCAATGTGTCTATTAATGATCTGGGTCTAGAAAGCTTCTTGAGCAAATTTTCAGACAACACAAAATCAGGATGGATTGCGACAGCGCGAACACAATTCAGAAGAACCTCAACAGATTGGAAAGTTGAGCTAGAGCTAACAGGATGAAGTTCAATACAGACAAATGAAAAGTGCTACATACACCTTGGGGTTCCACAGCTGTGAAATCTGGCATCTACTTTAGTTCAAGATTTACGACCCCATTTAATACATTTTTCCAGAAAACTTGGTACTAGCATAGATTCTATTTAAAAATGCATTCTCCTATTAATTTTGATTTTAGATCTGGACAAACTTGAAAAGCAATAGAAACATTTTCTCAAAAAAATACTTAAACAGAAAACCACGTTGTTACGCATAGCAAGATAAAGGTAAAAGAATGGCACTACAAAAACAATTGCCCTCCTTACAGAATCAATCCGTCACAATTAACAAAACTTTAATGCACGACTCATTTTTGCTCCTCACTAAAAAAAAAAAAGAATTCAGATTTGATGCAACTATATAGCCTCCAAGAAAAAAAAACTATTAATCAACAATAGTATAAAATAATTTCATTTCCATATTAAAACACTGTTCTGCATTAGTAAAGGTTGCTCTGTATGTACCACATTTAACCAAATTAGAGATGACTCCGAATTTAGGACAACTCCCTAATAACCTGTCCCCCACACACTTGCTCTCCCTGCTGCCTGCCCCCCTGGCACCTGCCCTCTCCCTGCTGCCTACCGTTCCCCCCCCCCCCTCCTGCCACTTACCCTCACTCTGGCAGGCTTTGGCCAAAGGCCCAGTCCAACCCAGTAGCAATGGTGGTGGTGGCAGCAGCTCTGGCCCAGCTCTGCTGGAGCCAGAACAAAGGTAAGTGGCATGGGAGTGGGGGGTGAAGATGACAGGCAGAGGGAACAGATGAAGGGGCAAAGGTGACGGAGGGGTAGGAAGAGGCTGGGCAGAGGCAGCAGGGGACAGGCAGTAGCTGTGGCTCTGGCCCCAACCCTGGATTTGTGCTGGTGCGCGGGCCAGAGCCAGAGCTGCAGCAGCTACCAGCCCTCCCCCACAATCCCACCCTGTACTCAAATCCAAGATGAGGAGCTTCCCCCGAGGTTAAATGGGGAAAAATCTTCCTCTTGGATTGGAGTAAATATGGTATTATATCCAATATAACACTAAAAAGCAAAGATATGAAAGTGCAAGTAATCAGCATTGCATACTTTGTCATTGCAGAGGAAAAAAGAGAAATCATCAAATACATTTTTTAAAATCTGTTTAATCTGATACAGGCATTAAAAGCACCTTAATCCCAATTATATTGTTCTGCCACATGTCTCTACAGAGCAGAGTTTAAGTTCTTTGGCCGTTGTGTCTACACATTTCCACATTTTAATATATTTGGCTATATTATTGGATCATTATATATTTAGAGATTCTTAACCACTGTGCGGCTGGCTCCTTCAAAAGTGTGAGGGCATAAGCAACGTGTGAGAAGGTAAGCAGATATGTGCCAGCTCAGGTTTGTCCCTGCCTTGCCAAAGTCCACCCCATCTCCAACACTGCAGAGCCCATCTGCAGAGAAACAACCACTGTTACATGAATTTACTTTTGAAATTGGGTGCCACTAAATTTGCAAAAGTTATAGAGGTGTACCAACAGGCATGTGTCTCAAATTCAAAAAAAAAGTTAACAACCACTGGATTGAATTTTTAAATTTTAATTTTCACCTGCCTTGTCTTAATAATGTTTAATTAGAGATGCACCAATATATCAGTCCATATTGAATTGGCACCAATAAAAGGAAAATTGACATTATTGGCAATCAACTTTTTTGGGCCAATATAACCAATAATGTCACCGATAAATGCTGTGTGCATGTGCAGAGCCGCAGCACATACACAGCCAGGAATGCAGCGTCCAACCAGTAAGTGTGTGAGGGGGAACAGGAGGGGGGGGCAGAAATGGGAGTGGGGGCGGGGCAGATCGAGGCCCCCATGGTGAGGGAGGGAGGGAGTGGGGCTGTGGCAGGGGCAGGCGCTGCCCAGCTGGGGCAGGGTGCTGGACAGAGCCGTGGGCAGCTTGTGTAGGGGCCAGGTCCCTACCGCTGTGCACATCCTGGGGAAGGCATGGGAGGCATATGCCCCCTGGATTTATGTGTAGGGTGAGGGCGGGCTGCCCGCTGTGGGCTCGGGGCCAGGGGCTGTGCTGACCTCTTCCTGACACCCCAAAATTTGCCTTAACCCCCCCAAGCCACCCCACTCCACTACCTGCCCTGAGCACAGCCCTGGCCCAGCCACTGCTGGGAAGTGGCTGACACAGCCTCTGGCCTTGAGCCTGCAGCGAGCAGCCTGCCTTTGCCCCATGCATAAATCCACGGGGCACATGCCCCCTAAGCCTCCCCTGGGATGCACGCAGCAACAGGGAGCCACCCGCCTCTCCACCTCCTGCACCCCTCCCACAAGCTGCTCACAGCTCCGTCCCACGCCCTGCCCTGTCCTGGCTGGGGAGCACCTGCCCCTGTCCCAGCCTTGCTTCCTTCTTCACTGTGGGAGCCTCAGTCTGCCCCCTCTATGCCCTTTTCCCCCCACAGACTTACCGGCTGGATGCTGCTCTCCAAGCTGCCAGGCTGCATATTGGCTACCACAGTGGTTCCTAAAGATTTGACAGATTGCATGCCACCAATTTAAAATGATACAACCTGAAGTACCACCAGCAATTTTTTCAGTTCCACCTTATGTACCACAAACAAATTTTTGTCAGATAAAGTAATTATAATTAATCTGTTAATGCGTACCTCTGACAGGTTGTCTGCGTACCACTGGTGGTACCCGTACCACAGATAGGAACTGTTGGCTATTGGATCGGTATCAGTCAGCGTGGCTGGTTAATAATCAGCCATCAGTATTGGCCAAAAAAATCTTTACAGTGCACCCCTAGTTTTTATTTAGGATAATTACAACAACCCCATAATGTATATTACAAGCACATACTCTCAACCTGAATTCCATTTTAACATAGTTTTTACAGGTAGCAGCAACCAGAGCAGAAATCTAACATGAAAAAAGGTGAACTCGATTTCTGGTATCCGTATACTAATACACTAAGGAGTAGATGGTCTAAAAACATTTTAAGGTATTTGTACTTACTGTATACCCATACATGATATATCATTTTAAAGCTTATAAAATCAATCCACAAAATCAAAAAATCATGAAAAGTCTGAATAAGTGTAAGAAATGAATAAAAAAGTGGCCATAGAAAAAACATTATGCAGTACAGTGCATGTATGCATATCATCTATGAACTCTTAAGCAAGCTGGCGAGCAGTATGGGGCTTTGGTCCACTGTGAGACTTCGAGAGAAACAGATTTCTGCCCCATTTGCTCCTGGACACTGCAGCAGCCCTCACGCCCTGGGCTGCATCCAGCCTGCCAAATGCACTGTGGTCCAGACCTGGCAAAGTCCCAGGTGATTTTGACACCCCTGATTTAAGCTGTAAGTTACTCAAGAAACTGCATTTTTTATTTCTAAGGTATAAATAACTGCTTAAATTACATGTTAAGAGTTTCTAAAAACATATCTTTATTCCTGCTGTGTAGGCCTAAAATTGAAACAGAAAGAACTGCCAGCAGGACATCCACCACCACACAGATGGAAAACTCTAACCGGTCTCCACAAAGGTCAGTAAAAGAGGCAACCTTATGCTGAATATTATGAAAATGAAGAAAATTACTTGATGCATAGTGAATTGCATTGTGCAAACAGAAAGAAGTGCTGGCAAGCTGTAAAAATGCTGTTTGTGTACATTCAGAGGATATAACAATTGCACAATGAAATTCTGTCCAAAGATCACCAGTGACTCCTAAGTGCATGCTCCAGCCTACACTGAACATCACCATATTTGACATCTCTGAGATGTCATTAGTTTGCCTCTCCCCACACCACCCCTTCCCTCCTCCTCCATACTTACTGGCTGAATGCTCTCCATTAATTTGCCAGTATGCCATTAGTATGGCACAAGATATTTTATTAGCAAGAAAACTGGCAACCACTTCAAAGGACATTGCCACAACGGCAAAGTAAATCTGACAGATTTACATACACCACCTTTTCTTAAGAAACTTATTACCTCAGGTAGCAAGCCCACAAAGCACTACCCTTGACAAAATTCAAAACTACAACAGTGCAATGGTGTTCACATCACTGGGAGCAAACATACATACACCAAGAAATCCAGGGCCGCACAACTTCAAAATTTATGGAACTGTACATCAACTTCAGAGTACTATATCCACAAGACAACGAAAGGCCAAGTTATGGTTGACTTTTTGTAGCCGACACAGAAGTACTCAGTGAGAAGATGTCAAGACATGAAGAACTACATTCTGTTTAGCAAGAAAATGCCAGGAGCTGCTCTGGAAAATGCTCCTTTGTTGCTAGCTGCTGATCAGTCAGGAGGCAAAAACTGTGGTTTTTAAATATGCCACAGTTTTTGCCTCCTGGCTGATCAGCAGCAAGCAGAAGGGCCACTGGGGCCCCTTAGCCAAACAGTGGCGGGGGGTGGGGGGAGGCACGTGGCAAAAAGAACAAGATTAAAGAAGCTGCTGCACAGCATACTTCTGCTGCAATTTAGGCAGGTCCCTATTCATTAGGAGTCCAAGTAATATTCAACAAAACTACCAAGACACCATGGCATAGTGTGGAAATTTGGTAAACTAGACTTATTCATCACCTTTGCTTGAAATTCTAAACGATGCAATATCACTTACGCCCCCTCCACATCACATCCTGTTTATCTTCCCTTCATGACTTGCAAAATGATTTAATTTAAGGCTTATGTTTGTTTAAACGACCATGTGAATGCCCTTTTAAAGCTATTCCAAGTTCAAGTGATTTCCAAAAGTTTGTGGACTATTCTGTTATAGTTTTAACTCCAGTTTTGTTCTAAGATTCTATGGAAATATTTTAAAGTAAATTACTTCAACTCTCTCAATCAGCTGTATAAGATTGAAGAGTCAAAAAGCTGTACAGACTCAGCCAAACATTTAGACAGATCCAATATGTTCTGCTTTACCGGAGATTTCAAGGTTTTTGACACAGACTTCACACAAATCCAGCACAGACTTTGGCTGAAGACCAACAGAAAAAAAAACCCAAGATAGAGCCAGATGTTAAGGAAAAACTGCAACACAGTGGAAGGAAGAAGAGAAGTTGCAAGAACAAATGAATCCAGGTCGAGTTTATCAGCAAATGACGTATTTGATCATGTGTTACAATCTGAAGCATCTTTTAGCTTTAAGCCTTCAAACACCTAACAGTTGGCAAAGAAATTTGGTTTAAAGAATTATTCAAGAAAGACTCTTATGTATGAAGCAAAGGTGCAACCACAATGAGCTTTTTTAGTGAAAGGTTGCTGGGTATACACTTGTTGCAAATAACTTAAGTAAACCTGTAATTTCAAGTCCCCTTCCTTTGTTTATCATATCAGAATAAACAGCACACACTCAAAATAATTTCAGACCCAATTAGAATATTTCCCACTTAATCAAGAATTATTTATTGGGTTAGTCTAAAGAAAATGAACAAAATCTTAAAACAAAACATTTGGTATTATAATAAAATATGTTAAAGATTCCAAACTTTGGTTTACATGTCCATATAAAATATGAACACAGATTAAATTGAGACTTACTCTATATCTTCATTTACAAAACCAAACCTGAGACAACTTTCCAGCTATTATAAGCCAAGGAAAAATAATTCACAAATAAAAAGGGAGATCACAAGGCATTCGAAGTGTTATTACAACCAAAACAAAGAAAAGGTCACTTTCCCCATTCCCTGCAACCTCTACCCTTTAAGGTCAAGTATTTTTTGTCCACCTCTCAAATACAACCACAAGTTAATTATATAGGTTTGCCATTGTTATAATTTATACATTTTGTACACTGATCATCTTACAATAAATGTAACAAAGCTTTTCTTTTTTGCTTCAGATCAAGACTTTCCAAACAAAAAAAAGGCTCAGAAATACTAATCTCAGCCTTTTGGCTCAGATCAAGCATCTCAGCCTCTTGTGGGCTAAGATCAAGTGGGGGCATCCAAACCCTAAGACCTCCAGGTTTGGGCCTGCACATAGGATGCCTGCCAATGGATTTGGGAGTATATGAAGTCCCAGGGTGAGAGCCTGGGATGGAAGAGGCTCGCCTGTTGTAGTACCATACATGGTGTTTAAGAATGATTGAGTTCTGCCTGCTCAACTGATGTGATTTTTTAAACGACTGAGTTCTGCTCAGTTGATATGATTTCCAACTGATTTGGCTGATCTGACCTGGAACAAGAAATATATTCAGAAAAAAATGCTAATGTATATACCTTATCTTAAATATACTACAAAATACTGGAGCATCTGGAGAAATAAGACTCAGTTATGTCCTCTAAAAATCAAATGAACTTTAAATCTACCAAAGCCTTAATGCAGCCCCAAATGAGCAAGGTACATAGGCATATGTGACCTGTCCCTTTAAGTAAATGGAATCCTTAACGTTTATAATTTAAAATGTTCCTAACCATCTTGTTAAATCAGCCCAATGCTTAAGTTTTGTATTTACCTGAATCCAAGATGGCTTTGAATTGAAGGCCCAATAATTAGATGCCATACATAGAAAATTTATAATTTGTTATAATTGTCCATATACCATATTTTCCCAAATCCAAAATTACCTTGAATTTAAGACGACTCCCCCAAAATAAGATTCTAGATGATTCTGTATGAATCTAGATTCCCCTTCTCCCCATCCCCCATTATACCTTGTACTCGATTCTAAGACAAGGGGCTTTCCCCCCATGTTACATGGAAGGAAATCCTTATCTTAGAATCAAGTAAATATGATACAGAATCACTACTGGAGGATCATCTAAAATCTCTCCCCACGCTGCACTGTGGTGGAGCAAATACTGGTAAGAGGCAGATGGCAGGAGTGAAGGTAACAGGAGAGTCAAATGGCCTGCCCCCTGTACCTTGCCCCCCACCATGCCAACACGCATCTATCACCTGCCCCCTCTCGCCAGTTGCCTCCTCTATGCGTGCCCCTCCAAGGCACCTGAACCCCCACCACTTGACTCCTCATCCCACCTGCCCCCATGCCTGTTCCCCCCAGCACCTGACCCCCTGCCACTGTTTATCCTCCATCTCTTCCCCAGTCTGGAACATAAAGCCCATGGTCACTCTAGGCTCCATTGGACTATGAAGCAGTGGTTATGGCAGTGACAACTCTGACCCTAGCCCCAGAGCCAGAGCTGCCGCTGCTACTGCTACATGGCTGGGTGGGGCCTGGAGCCAGAGCTGAGGAGTAAGTGGCAGAAGGAGGGTACAGAGGTGGCAGGAGGAGGGTGGGCTCCCTCTACTTGTACTCAAATCCAAGATAAGGGGCTTTTTCTCCCTCCATGTTAAATGGGGAAAGTAAACCTCATCTTGGATTCAAGTAAATACAGTACTTGGTGGAACTGGATGCCAAGAAGCCAATTCTGCAAACCGTCACTTAATAATTTACTTAGTCTTTCACACTGGAGCCTTATAAATCCTAGTTTCAAAGCTGCTCATAGAGCTAGATGCATGGGAATTGGGCCCCAATATTGAACATGACACGTTCACTATCAAAAGGAAAGGAGTTTCTTACTGTAATTCTGTGGCACAAGTTCTGGGTTCTTTGGAGTTTTGAGTTTAAATGATACATCTCCTATCGTGACAGTATCACCTAAAAAAGCAAAAAAGAAATATAGTCAATGGTTTGGTTTTTTTTAAAGGTACCATGTGCTAGCAAGAAGGTGACACTCTAGGCCAGTGGTCTCCAACTTTTTAAAATAAGAAATGACCTTTGGCATTTAAAAGCAACCTAAAATCTACTGTGCACCAATGCCCCCCCCTCGCCCCCCCAAGCAGGTAAGTCTATGGGGAGGGCAGATTGAGGCAGAGGAAGAAAAAATTATTTGGGGGTTAACCTCCCCAGTAGGTAAGTCCCACACGGCCAGGGCCCCACTCAACTTATCCCTGCTCCTGCCTCTGCGGCACTGTCCCTCATCGCGAGGGCCTCGATCTAGCCCCCGCCCCTTCCCTCCCCCAATGGACTAACCTGCTGGCCTAGGGCACGCGCATGCATGAACACAGGCACTCAGCCCCCCCACCCCAGCCTTGGAGCGACTCCAAGAGGCTCCAAGATGTACCAGTGGATCAAGATCCACTGGTTGGTGACCACTACTCTAGGCCTACAGAGAAGAAAAGGTATAACTCCCCATTCAGAAAGCAGGCTCTGCTGAGTTTGGAAACTATTACTGTACTACCACTTGTCATTTGTCAATAGATCAAGTACCAGGATATAAAATCAGGAGGGTCAAACTTCCAGCCTGTGGAGTGATGTCATTTAGCCTGCAGGGTTTGTAAACGAGCCAGAGTGTGCCATCACCAAAATCCAGAGTCCGAAGTCCTGCTGGGGATCCACATCAGTGGCAGAAGGCTGGTGATAGGTACAATAATCCCCATGCCACTGCCAAATGCATCCAGATCCAGCTCATTAGAACCCCATTACTGATCCAGCCCACAAGAAGGGGTGCAGTTGACACTCCTGAGTTCCCCATTAATATTTTCTTTCATTTTGTGGAATGCACACTGTTCTGTGTATTCCATAGTTATGAGAATCATTCTTCACTACAGAAAGATATAGCTGTACAACCTTACCTATAGCTTAAAAAATTAAGCTCCTAGCTAATGATTGTAGAAAGTAACTTCAGAAGTATAAAAGGACTACTGAATGCTGGAATGGTGACCTGCCCAAGTTTGCAAACAACCTCAATGAAGAGGTTCACTAACAGCTGCAAGAGGTGCAAAGATATGCATATGGATCTGGGTCCCCTGTGGTCAATGACTGCAAGCAGGAGAATGTGGCTTCTACTTAAGAAGGCATAGAATTCAGCATGTTGCCATGCATTTTACCATTTTGTTTTTGCAAGGAAAACACCTGTCAATTTGTTTACTGTTTTCCAAAACTAACCAAGAAATACTGAAGAGATGGTGGTGTCTGCAATTAACCTCTACAGATCCTAAGCACCTCCATGCAGCCCTGAGTTAGCCGCCTGTGAAATGGATTCGAAGCACTTAGGCACCTATGTTACTGGATCCAAAGGAGGGACGCATCCTTTTGTCTTAAAACACAGCCAGAGGAGAAGAAAAGCTGGTGTCCTAGAGCAGTCTCCTCAGGGGGGGATCCTATAACATGCCATCCATGCACTTGCCTAGAAGTAGGAAATTCATCATCTTATGCAGGTCAAGCAAGTGACTAGGTTAGAGGTCAGATCGGGCAAGGGTGAACACTCTCCCCATCCTTCTTTTTGAGGTTGACTCTGTACAGGCAAAGGAAATCTGGAAAGGGTAGTTCTGAGTTCTGTACCAGAGTCTACTTTTAATGCCTTTTGTATTAAAGTGTCATTGGATAACATGCACAAGTAGTGGTGGGAACAGGAAGTAGAACACATCACAGGATGACTATGAGCCACAAACGTGATGTGGCCATAGAAGGGCAAATACAATCTATTCCTAGGACATATTGGCCACATCCCCACAAGCAGAGACATGCAGTTGCCAGGGGGAAAAAAAGGCAGCAGCACAGATCTGTGCCACTGCTTTTTGCCCAAGCACACGCCTCTGTATATGGGGTTAGCTCAGGGAAAAATGCTCTGGGTGGGATAGAGGAGGCTGGGACCAACACTTGAGCTGGCCCCAGCAGCCTTACCTGCGGCTCTAGGGGCCTCCCAGGGATCCAGGTGCACACAGCCTGGCTGGCAGCTCAAGTGTGGCTCTGGCTAGCCAGGCTCCAGTTTCAGGCAACACACACTGACACCACATGCACTGCCCCACTTTTTTTTTGGTTCAGGTTTTTTTGACACCAGGGTCTCCATGCTACAAATTAGCAGTGCAGCGAACACCTGCATATGCAACGCGTGTGGTTTTCAGCACCACAGGTGGGTCTGTGGTGCTGCAAACCCCATGTGCACGCTTGTCTGGACGTGGGAAAGCTACTGTTAATACCTCCCTATCTGAAATGGAAATGCCATTATGGAAGGTATTAACAGCAGCTTTCAAGGCATTAGTCCAGTGATACTTAAACAAGGTGCTGTGCCTCCCTGGGATGCCTTGTAATCCTTTTAAGGGTGCCAGGGGGTGCCACACAACACTAGTATTGTAAGATATACAAACATGATTCACAAGATAAACCCAAAGATTTCACACAGGAATCCATAACGTTAAAAAGATTCTAACCTGTTGCGGTCTTTCTCAGTTTTCTGCAAAAAAATTTGCTTTTTTCATTCATTCAAAAATTTTTCTGTAGTTTTCATTTGTTTTTTCACTAAGAGCTGGTATTTCAAGGAGTACCTTGGCCCTGATGAGTGCCTTGAGCCTGAACCTAATGAGTGCCAAGGGTGCCTTGAGGCTAAGAAGGTTGAGAACCACTGCATTAGTGAGACTTCATCTGGTGCTATTCTGCACACAATTCTCATTTCTTACAAACCCACATGCAATCTGGTCACCCATGTTCAAAAAAAAGATTCATTCAAAATGGAAGAGGTACAGACAAAGACTTCTAGGACAATTAGGGAAGTAAACAGTTTGTCTTATGAAAGAAGACTCAAAGACTATTGCTTGGTTTAGCCTAGTAAAACAGGCTCAGAAAAGATATGACCCAGTCTCTAGAAATTCATAATGACAATAACACCATGGCAAAAGACAGACTATTAAAGCTAAAGGATATCTGGCATTTACATGTGGCTATAAAATAACCATGAATTAAAATAAGCTGGAAAGTATGAAAGGGGGAGGATCTGGAACAGCCTCCCAAAAGATCTGGAACAGCCTCCCAACAAGAGCCAGGACAAAAAACTAGCTAGTTTTAAGATGGAATTTGGCAAGTTTATGAAAGGGATTATGTAAAGTAGTTGGCCAAGATAGTGGGGAACTTTATGCCCCAGGAGGTCCCTTCTAGACCTATGGCCTTCTGACTAGCTCATATTTCCAAAAGCATTTTTTCCAGGTGAAATGGAACTTCTCTGAGCTTTTAACAATACTGTTAAAAAGCTTGATTTGTTTGTGATCATTAGATACATAATTTGAGGCATTTGGGACACTTGTGCAAGGGATAACTGGACATAAAAATGTTGCAGGTCACAATGTAAAGGGGTGCACAACAGAGGATTTCACGGAGCCACCTCTCTTGGTCCTAGACAAGGTGGATGGAGAAGAAAGTGGGTGACAGTGTGCAATACATCTTCCCAGCACAGCTGAGCTGCTTTAGAATAAAATTGATACCAGGGATTGAGTTGGTAGCAATCACCTTTTCTTGGCAAGAGGGAAATCAGGAACCATTTTGTCACTCTAAGGTTTTCCTGGGACGACATGAATACAGCAGCATTTTACTGAAGGCTTGTGGTAAAGCGAAGATCCAGTCCTTTTTCTCTGGTATTACACTCTGTCCCTGATAAGTTTGCAAAAGCCCTTCCTATTCTCCCACACTCTTTCAGCTAACACTGATATATTCTGCAGTCTTGCTGCTCTTATCTTCTCCCAGCACTCCTTCACTGACTGTACTCTTTTTTTAATGACACTAGCCAATATCTCATTGCTAGCAGACATAAATCTTTTATTTGCAACGTTAAGTACTTAATTTAGCTCCATGAAGCCACATTAGGCTTCTTGGGAGTTAGGAGCTTGGGGAGGGGGAGACACAGCGGGTTGACCAACAGTAGTGAACAATGCTTTAATTATAATATCTTGTAGCCCTTTTTGTTTTTTTGTGTCTCTGTTTATTTTCATACCATAGTCATCCTCCAGTTTCCTGAATCCTGACTATTCAAACATGTTTGAACAAATCTACCATGCAGTAGTGCCTCTTCACAATCTTTTTTTTTTTAAATATAAGAAGTACGGTTGTATAAAAAAAACAAGATATTGTTTCATAGAACTGCTGCCCTCCTGTTTGAATGTGTCATTCTTTCCCTGTCCCTAGCTGATTAACAATTTAACAATGTAACTATAAACTGGCACATACATTTTCTCTCCATGGACTACTGATAAAAGTTCTAGTAGACTAGCTTAAGACTACAGCAAAAATTTCACTTCCCACTTTGCTTCTTCCTCTTCAGCTTGGATCTGTCTTCCTCACTAATAGTGGCCATTAAGGGTTGGTTTCAAGTAGATCAGTGGTTCTCAACCTTTTTGAACTCAAGGCACCCCTCACCAGACTCTAGGCATATTTCTGTATGCTTGTGAGTTGAGTGGCACCCAATTTCAAAAACTAATTTATATATTACAGTTCTAATTTCTTTTCAGAGAGGCTGGGCAGTGAGGATAAGGGATTGGCCAGGCAGGGACAAGCTTGAGCCTGCCCTTATCTGCTTATCTCCTCACACCTCTCAGCACCCTTCAAATGATCTGATGTCACCCTGGTTGAGAACCACTGAAGTAGAAGGACGGAGGTAGCTGAAATTTCACTAATGTGTCTAGGGAATTGCTGCTTCCCTCAAGCACCACAATTTTTCTCTGCAGCTCATCTTCTTGACTGTTATAATTCCCCTTAGAATACATCGCCTGATTTATGCTTTGGGACCTTAGTGTCAGTTTATTTTCTCATCCTCCCCCAACCAGTAAGCAAGGAAAGAAGAGTAGATGACTAATGAGATTCTAGCTTCAATTTGCCAAAATTCAGGTTGTAAATATTCTCTCACTTGCTGATACACTAACGCTTTCCAAATACCATAAGTATGAGGTGTCAAAGGCTGAAAGAACAAGATGTTAAATGAGAGATAAAAGAATAGATAAATATAAAAAAAAAAATCCCCCCTTTGTTATTTATGATTTAAGATGCTACAGGCGTTAAAACTACAACAGTTTGAGATTACTTATTTTATAGGCTGAACACTACAAAGACGTATAACTCAACTGAATGCACTTAGAAATAAAATGGATAATTTACTGGGATTGGCCTATATAAATCATGAAGTGTGTGACCTGCTGGGCAGCATTTACCTTCTAACTTATACATAGACGATGCATAAAGGTTGACAGTGGGTGGGCACAACTCCACACTGCTGCTGGGTGCTGGCTTCGGCCGGGCTGTAGCCACACATGCTGCTCCCCACTGGCAGCAACCAAATTGCGCCGTCATTGCCACCCTTGCTGGTGCCAGGCCCTGGCTCCAGCCAGGCTGCAGCCATGCACCCAGATCCTTCAGTTCCATAAGCAGAGCAGTCAACCCACTTCCCCTCACTGTCATGTGCATAGTCCAGCTCCCACCTATTATATGCACTGTGTGGGCAGGACTACAATGGCATCCAACAGTGGCCAGATGGGAGTCTGCAGGCTACATGCCAACCCCTCATGGTCCACCAGTTGGACAGCCCTGGTCTAAGAAGCAAAGAGCAAGCTAATGGCTACCATTAATAACTTCAGTCTCCTCTTCACCCACTGTTCCAATGAAATTTAAAATGTTGACACCTACAGCAGTGTTTCTCAACCAGTGGGTTGCAAGAATATATGAAAGGGTTGTGAAAAAACTTTAAAAATGGATCGACAAACTTCAAAATGGATTCTCTTTTAAAGGAAAAAAATGTGGGAAACCATGGCTTTTCCCTCGCAGGCTGGCAGAGCTCTAGCCTACGAGGGGCTGCTTGGGGCTGCTCCTGCCCCACATACCCACCCCCTGCTGAACACGCTGGAGGGCTGGGGCCTGGGGGCAGGGGGCAGCGGGTCAGGAGAGAGGGGCACTGGGTCGGGACTAGCCATCAATGTTTAAACATGGGTCCTGGTACAAAAAAGGTTGAGAACTACTGACCTAGAGGACATGACTTCATAGCAGTTAGCCCAGGCTTTGATCCTAAGCCTTCCATCTACACAGAAAAACTTCCAACTTGGGCAGAAGTTGCTTTAAACTCCTGCTAGCCTATGTGGCTGAAGGTGTAGGCTTGAGCTTGATTTGCACATCAGCCTGAGCTGACAATCTGTTTACAATACAATGAAAATGCAAGCTGTTTAAGCACAGGTATTTCTATCCCTCAGCACTGCCTAGGCTCTGTGCTGTCTTGTTTACCCCCTCCATTTTTCTTCATGAGTCTTACCCCACATTCTACTGCACTTCAACAGAGATACCACCCAGGAAGTCCTCCCAACAGAGATGCCACCCAAGAAGCTATATGCTGCCAGCTGTCTACAAGCTGACACCAGCCTCCTAGGAAAACCGTTATGTTAGATAAGTACGACCCATACATGGGAATAAGTACCCAAGGGTGCCTATGCACAAGCGCAGAGGCTGCTCCAATGCGCTGGAATTGCTGGAGTGTGGCAATTATCGTGCTCCAGCGGCCTCCTGCGTCTCATGTATCAGCGTCCCCGACCTTAAAAATGACAGCAGGGACATGCGAACTAAAGCTCATCCAACAAGCTTTAGTTCAAGCGCTCCCACTGCCATTTTTATGTGCAGAGATGCTGATACACAAGATGCAAAGGCATTTTAATTAGAGCGGCTAATTAAAGCCCCCCACCCCCCCCCCAACACCTCCAGACCACATGTAAAAGTGTCCCAGAATGATACTTTTATCTCCAGTGGACAAGAAAGGAAGAGAAATGTGTCAGGTGACCTATGAATCACTTTGCTGTTTGATCAACTTCCTCTTGCAAGCCAATGCTATTTGCTTTTGCCTTCTGAAGTGTCTGCATCAGTAGTTCAATTTAAAGAACTGCTTTTGTGTCACTACCACAGAGTATTATACAAGAAAGAGATGAATTCATAGATTTGTGTTGTAAAATATATCATGAAGAGCCATGGCATATCCCCCCCATCAAAAGTTCCTTCTATTGCACAGGGGCCAGCCATTAGAGCACTGCTGTGAAAGCAGTCATGAGTCTGACAACAGCATGTGACGGCCAGAACCAGAGGGATTAATAAGCAATAAATATGTGCTTCTTGGAGGCATTTAGCATTTTGCCTAACAGGTAATATTAGCTAATATAAAGCTTGTAAGCTCGTAACCCGCAAATGTAACTTGTCTGTCATAAGTTTAACCAAAATGATAAAACTGTTTGTATTAATCGTGGAACTGACTGGGTCCCAAAGTTGAAGCTGTAGCTGTAAAATTAGCTGACCTAACGGTTTTTGCTCAGGGTTCAGCCTTGATGATAAAAACTGGATCCAACCACCTGGCACACCCAACACATTCCAGGAAAGCACGTCCCAAGAAAGCATATTCAGAGAAACCTAAAAGGGTTGGGTTTAGTAATGTTAATTTCAAACCTAAAGATGCTGCATTGTAATTTGCTTATTGGATAAACCCGAGTCTGAGTAGTAACCTTTTATGATGCTTTTTAACGCCTTTCAATCCCACAGGGTAACAGCTATAGGGCAAGACTGTGAGTGGCTCTAAACCAACAGATTAGCATAAGACTAGGTATAAAAGCACGTGCGTCAGGTGACCAGCAGGAAGGAAGGAACAGAACGGTCACTGCTGTTCCAGGCCTGGACTCCGGACTCCCGGTGTGAGTGAGGATTAGATTGTAATCAAGGGACCTTCCCCAATAATCCCTCTGACGGCATCAATTGGAGACGCCTGACTTCGCTGGAATCACTTGGCGCGCGCCTGGCATTGAGGGACTATTGATAAATTGCCAACCCATGTCTGTCTATCTGTTGTTTTGAACAGGCCAGTGGCTGATACCCTCGCAGTGCCCAGTTGGCCTGCGACAGAATTGATCCATCTATCTGCTGTTATTATTTACTATTAGCTCTTTAATAATGCATTATCTGCTTATCGCATTTATCTTTCCGTTAACCATTGTGTGTGTAAGCTATAACAAATTTGCCTTTGCTTCACTCCCAACTTTGCCTCCTCGATCTGAAACTGAACTGAACAGCCCAGTGGCTGATACCCTCGCAGCACCCACTTGGCCTGCGATAGAACTGACACACTTACAGTGTCCACCTGGTCTGTGACAACAGCACAACTTTACAATAGAGACACTCCACCCATTCTAGACTAGCCTGGTCTCAACTACTCTGGTCAGACTAATTCTGCGAACTGAGGGGGAAATGGAAGGCTGGAATGAGCCCCCCAGGTATATACAAAGGGCTAGGCCCACAACACCAATAAAACAGATGAGCCTTTACACACAAAAAAGCTAAACATCAGGAGTATGATTAGAATATGGACAGTCAGGGTTCACCCTAGAGGGTCACAACTCAGGGGATCAGAAGCAGACAAACTCAGGAGCAGAAAAGGCCCAGACCAAAGCCAAGGGGTCTGTAAGGGACTGAGCCAAAGGTGACTACCCTAGGCAGAGCTATGAGTAAGAAGGAGGATCAGGAACTGGAAGCAGGGATTCAGACCAGGGTGACTAGCAGAGCAGTCTGGAGGAGGCAGTAAGTGACTGAAATGTGGGTAATCGCCAAGCTACAGCCATGAGCCAGGGGCCAGCTATCAGAAGACAGGAGTCTAGACTGGAGTCAGGAGCAGGTGGGCAGGGGAGGGGAGCTTATCAGGGGCCTGCAGGTCAGGACCAAAGGAGTCAGGAACCAGGAACAAGGAAACTAGGACTCAATAGGGAAACTAAGAATAGGGAATTAGAAGCCCAAGGCTAAATAGAAGTACTTATCCTGTACTGTAGCCTCCTGGGCACTAAAAGATCTGCAGCTTAAAAGCAGGCAGCTATAGCCAGGCAGGCAACCTGGGGCAATCTAGAAGTGGTTAGGCTGCTGGCAGCCAGGCTTACTCAGGTAGCCAGGGTCAGTTGGTAGCAATTTAACTTGCCTGCTGCCTGGACTCCTGACACTAAGACATTTGCAGTGATCAGGGAAATGGAGAGATGTGCTTGTGGTGTGCCATAAAGGAGAACTGGATGTACGCAGAACCCTGAGGACAAGAAATAGAAGAACTGGGAAACAAGCCCATGGTACGTGGGATAGACACTGCAGAAGTCTCTGAAATAGAAGGGACCAGAAATGGGAAGTTTCTGGTAGGAAGAAAACAAAATAAGGAGACCCTGGCACATGCCCTGAGCTCAGTCAAAAGGTGTATATCTATGCTGCAATTCAAAGATGTGACCTTAGCTCAGGCACACATCCACAAGACAGCTAACGACTGATAGCCTATGGAAGCTGACACCTTCTACTTATCTAGAACTGCAATTCAACAAGATTAAAATACACCTCTATTCCTGCTGATTGATACAGGTTCTTCAAATGATCATGGGTGGTCAGGATGTAGGCCTATTAATCACGTGTCTTCCCCCATGCCTATCCTCATTTAATAATGGGGCTTCTTGCAATCCAGCTGTCCGCCCACATGAATCATAATGCAAGAAAGGGCCCTAGGATTACATCTCATTTCACAGTTTGCTCATTATGCTTATGTCATATTCATCTACCACCACCCCCAAAAAGCCACCCTAATTTTATTATTATTCCTATAAGTTGAGAAGAAACTTATAAACTATAAGGTTATTATGAGAGACTTATAATGGTATGAGTAACTTATGAAGAAAACTGATTACATTATGAAAACAATTAAAACTGTTGAGTGGCAAAAAAGGTCTCTTAATACATTTTTCTATTAGCCACTTTCCTTGGTGAAATAATACATTTTGAGTAAACAAAGGAAACCAATTCATTTGAAATGGCTATTTTTAAAAGGTAGAATACCCATTATAATCCTACAAAGGATTACAACTTTATTTGCTGTGGTCAATAAACTTATGCACTATGAATAATTCCAAGTACACAGGATCAGGGAAATAACGGGACATTAGAAAAAGATTAAATTGAGTTCAATGACTGGGTTCTGTCCTTTGGTCTCTTTTCATGTCTAAAATCAAGCAAGATTAACACTGCAAAAAGTTAACTTGAAATATCTACGATTCTGTCTTACATTTCATAGATTTCATAGATTTTTAGGGTCGGAAGGGACCTCAGTAGATCATCGAGTCTGACCCCCTGTTCAGGGCAGGAAAGACTGCTGGGGTCAGATGACCCCAGCTAGGTGGTCGTCTAGTCTCCTCTTGAAGACCTCCAAGAGCACCATCTCCCTTGGAAGCCCATTCCAGATTTTAGCAGACCTCACCATAAAGAAATTTTTTCTAACGTCTAATCTAAATCTGCTCTCTGTCAGTTTATGGCCATTGTTCCTAGTAACCCCAAGGGGCACCCTGGTAAACAGAGAATCCCCTAGTCCTTGCTGTCCCCTCCCCCAACAAATTTGTAGACGGCTACAAGATCCCCTTCCCCTTTTGCAGAGGCTGAAGAGATTTAGGTCCCGCAATCTGTCCTCGTATGAGTGGCTCTCCTGTGGACCCTCTCAAGGTTATCCATATCCCTACTGAAGTGCAGTGCCCAGAACTGGATGCAGTACTCTAGCTGCAGTCTTACGAATGCTGCATAGAGGGGAAGTATCACCTCCTTAGACCTGCTCGTGATGCACCTTCTAATACATGAAAGTGTGTGGTTGGCTTTACTTATCACTTTGTCACATTGACGACTCATGTTAATTTTGAGTCAACCATGACTCCGAGATCCCTTTCTGCTGCTGTGCTGCTTAGAAAGTCACCCCCCAGACTGTAGGTGTGTTGGTGATTCTTTCTCCCTAGATGCAGCACTTTGCACTTATTCTTGTTAAACTGCATCCTATTCTGTTCTGCCCACATTCCCAACCTGTCCAAATCTGCCTGAATCCGCTCCCTGCCCTCCAGCATGTTTACTTTGCCCCATAATTTAGTGTCATCCGCAAATTTGGACAGAGTGCTTTCCACACCCTCATCCAACTCACTGACGAAGATATTGAACAGCACTGGTCCAAGGACTGAACCCTGGGGAACTCCACTGCCCACATTTTCCAGGTCGAAAACAACCCGTCCACCACCACCCTCTGTGTGTACCCCATAAGCCAATTCTCCACCCACCTGACCGTATAGTAATCTATACCACAACTGCTTAATTTGTTTATAAGAATGAGATGTGACACTGTATCAAAGACCTTTTTAAAATCCAAGTAGGTGACATCTATCTCAACTTCTGCAACTAAGCATTTTGTGACCTGGTCGTAAAAAGAAACAAGGTTAGTGAGGCAGGATCTACCTGCTATGAAGCCATGCTGGTTGCCCTTCAGCATTATTTTTCCTACTGGACTCCCACAAATGTGATCCTTAATAATAATTTCAAAGGTTTTCCCAAAGATAGAGGTGAGGGTAACCGGCTTATAGTTACCCGGATCATCCTTTTTCCCCTTCTTGAAAATAGGGGCTACATTGGCCCTTTTCCAGTCTTCTAGGACCTGTCCTGAGCACCATGAGCGCTCAAACAACCTCACCAGTGGTTCTGCAATGACACTGGCCAATTCGTTCAGCACCCTTGGATGAAGCTTGTCCGGGCCTGACGACTTAAACACATCCAGCCCCACCAAATGCCCCTTTACTAGGTCAGCACTAACTGTCTTATTTGCTACTATTCATGTGATCCCTTCATATTCTAACACAAACACATTTAAACTGTTAAGGTGTTTGTAAGTGGATGGCTTAGCCTGCTGATAGGAAATGGTTTAATATTTGAAAGCTCCTCAGCCAGTCCTCCCAACTCAAGCAGTCTTTAAATTGCAAACAAATAGGCAAATAAGCAAGCAAAAAACCCAAACCCTGATGCCTTGTCACAGCCACTCAAAAAGGAACCCTCTGGGTGCCTGTAGACCTGTGGGACGCTTGCTCCAACATGCTGTAATGACGTGCGTCAGAGCAGACTTGATTGAGTCTGCTGCAGCATGGTAACTGGTATGCTCCAGCAGCCTTGGCATCTTGTGTATTCAGCGTGCCTGCACTTCAAAATGGTGGCAAGGGCACTTTAATGAAAGCTTGTTGAACCAAATTTAGTTACAGCACCCCTGCCACCATTTCGAAGAGCAGAATGCTGAATACATAAGATGCTGCGGGTGCTTTAATTAGAGTGGCTCCTGAGAGCTGCTCTAATTAAAGTGACCCCACGCCCCCCACCACTCCATCCCCAGAGAATATATGAAGACTCCCTTTGGCTCTAGCTCAAGGGTGGGCAATTATTTCAGCTGGAGGGCCACTTAATGAGTTGTGGTGAGCTGTTGGGGGGGTCCCCACTCTGCAACAGGAGCCCCACCCCTTTACAGGTGCCCCACCCCCTAGTTACTATCTTGGGACCTGAAGTCCCACCCCTTCACCCCAGAGCTTTGCCATTGGAAGGCCTTCCCATTGCCCCCAGAAGTACTCCTTGGGGGAGGGGGAGGGGGAATGAAATCTTGGAACCAGGAAAAAACCAAATCATATACTAAAAGTCAAACATCTACTATAACGTATTTTAATTTTATTTCAAAAAATATTTTTGTCCTGATTTATGTACGTTTGCATAGTGTATAGAGAGGTGATTGGATAAAAACTCAAAAATAAAGTCTTACCTTTGTATACTGGGGGGGATGGCGTTGGCGGGGTAGGGGTGTGTGTGTGGTGGGAGGTGGAGTTTGTGAGGGGGTGTGTGGCTGTGTGTATATGTGAGAGGATTGCGGGGGTGTGAGCAGTGAGTGGGTGTGTGGGGCATAAGGGGGGGGGGAGTGTGGGGACCCCCCACACATACACTGCCCCATGGCACAGAGCCCCTGCTGCTGCCGGCAGCAGCAGCAGGCCCTTGGGGTGCTCATGTCCTGTACAGGCGCAGCCACTGGGGGCATGCAGCTCCAACCAGTTCTGGAAGCTACACATGGCAGCAAAGAGCAGAGCCAGGCTGGCCCATCTAAATCGCATGAGGCTCAAGCGCAGCTCCCGGGATTTGCACACCACTGGGGGTAAGCTCTGTGCAATGGAGCCGGTGGCCTGGCCCTACTCCTTGCCACCACGTGCAGCTCCTGGAACTGGCTGGAGCTGTGTGCTGTCTGGCAGCTGCACCTCCAAAGGTCATGAGCACCCTGAGGGACCATTGCCTGCTGCTCCTGCCAGGCAACCAGGGGAGGCTGTCAGCAAGGGCTGTGCACCATGAGGGGCATGTGGGGGGGATCCCCACACTCCTTCACCCTCCCTCACATCCAACCCACACCCTGCCCACCTGAGCGCCACACCCCTGCCCAGCTGCAGCAGGGACACAAGGAGGAACCACTGGAGGCCAGGGAAGCCGAGCAGGTCTCCCAGTGGATGCAGCAGCGGTCCTGCCCAGAAGCTGTGAGTGCTGGCTGGGGCCCTCACGTGCTGGAGCATGGGAGTGAAGAGCACGGGCTGAGCAGGGTACAATTAACTGGTGGCTGCCTGTGGGCCAGATGAAGTCACCTGGCAGGCCAGATCCAGCCCACGGGCTATATTTTGCCCACCCCTGTTCTAGCCCCTAGCACAGCAGCCTGGCCCATGGCTATAGCAAACTGCTATATTCACAACTGACTCCTTCCCTCCAAACTGTCCCCTCAGTCTCCCTTTCTGCTCCCAGTTGTTAAGCTCTCAGTGAGTCACTCCCTTGTTAACAGCTCCCCACAGCAGCAGCTACTCAACAGGACTGGCTAACACCTCTTAAGGGGACAGACCACTCTGTTACAGTATTATGTGCTGCTAACTTTAATTTCTGTTTAACTGCACCACATCTGTTATAGTTTATTAGTTAAATGATATGTATATGCATAGATCCTAAATTCATCATAAAGTAAGCAAAAGAAAAGCTTCAACTGATATTTACAAATTGCATATATATAATGGCACAGATCCTGGAGAATCCATAAAGGTCCAGCTGACTCCTGAGACAGTAGTATAATTAAGAACCTGGGAGGGTCCCCTTTTTCCTCTATTTTATGAATAAATTATTCAGGAATTAAAGTAACTGTGAGTTCTTAGTTATACATATGACTTTTTCTCTTAGGCCCTTGGCACCCATTCATTTAAAGGCACCATGAGAATCTGATCCCTGAGCCCAACAATCAAGTCTCCTGCCATGCCATGTGCATGGCAGGAGGTTTGATTTTGAGTTCAGGGATCAGATCCCAGTTGTGCCCTTTCTACTTGTCAGTGCAGAGGGAGCCTGGAATCATGATCACGGTCACAGGCAACTCCAAGAACCTGTGCTGTCCTGGGTTCAGATCTGACAATCAACTTCTTGTCAGCCCTGGGTCCATTCAAGGGCATCCCCCTAGGGAGTTCTGCACCCAGCAGCTCCAGTAGGGATGCATAGGGGATCAGAGGTCCCAGCAGGGTGAGCCAAAGGGCTCTTCCCACTAAGGACTTTAAACTGAAGGCACAAGGTTTAAAGTCACCAGTGGAAGGAATCCTTCAGCTACCCCCACTGTGGGGGGAGGGAGTGGGACACAGACCCCTGCACCCATGCCAGAACTGTGGGATGCTGGATTTAAAGTCCCTGAAGGGAGAAGCTGTTTGGCTCCCCTCTCCAGGAGCCTCAGTCCCCACACTAGGCAGCCCAGCTGAGTTTGGGTGCAGTGGTTTAAACTCCTGCAGGGAGGCTGTGGGCCCAAAATCAGGGCTGACTGTCAGCACCAGCATAAAATATAACATGGAAAGGGGCCCCTATTTTGATAAATGTAGTTTAGTATTTGCCTTTTGGCTTTTTCGCTGTAGTCTCCAGTTATAGGTGCTTGCAGACACTGCTCTATTCATACCTGAAGGATAACTACATTACGAGTTGGAGCTTTTATGATTCCCAAGAAAACTACATAGCAATCATAAATGTATCTACTATTTCCTTTTCATGGGTCACCTAAAAGTTTCACTGCATGAAACTATCTTGAGACACAGCTGAGCTGGGTCTCCCTACTTTAAGAGTCTAGCAAAAAAAAAAAAGATAACTAAGTTGAAACTGTATTGAGATCAATTGCTCTTCTGAACAAATGTGTGACTTCCCTTTTTCCTCCACGGAGAAAAAATCCTGACTTTCTACACGTAATGTTTTCATAATAATTACTCTCATATCCAATCAGTATGATCTGTATGAGAACCAGAAGAATGTCTGATGTTTTTCTAGCTAATGCTTGCTTTTTTGTGACATGCAGTAGGTTAATGATTTTCTTTACTGGTTAAAGTCTAAAATGCCATTAAAGACCACATATACTTGTGTTTTCCCTAAGATTGCTTCAAAGATGAAGCAAGCTGGGCCTCAAACATGGAGTGCTTTTGCATGGAGAACTAACAATAGTGAACTTTTTAGCCCTAGTGATGCGTAGGGAGCATACACCACCTACTTATTGTTCTAGTTACAACTGCTTTATTCACAAGGTAGCTGGTGCAGAGGACATGATATCCTGGTCAGTACACTTAAAATGGATCCTGTTCAGCAATTCTGTAGTTGACACTTTATATTAACATATTTCATAAGTGCTAAAACAGAAGATAAAGTAGAATGGTACCTCAGAGATGAACTTGCTTAGGCTGAAGGTAAGGCAGGATGGCACGTTAGAGACCAACTGGTACAGACAGGCATATCCTAAGCACCATTTACCTTGTCAGATGCTATGAATGGATCATAAGGGACCAAGACCGCTCTTATGACCTGTAAGTGGTTGCCTACAAAAGCTCATGCCGCTCTGAACCAGTTGGTTTCTAAAGTGTCACCCTGTCCTAGCTTCTGTCTGCCTTCTGACCAGGGATCCTGGTTTTCTCCAATTTTAAAAAATCTCCAATTTTTGGTTAAAAAAAGTAACTCCAAATCCACGTTTCCATGATTTAAATGAAACACCACTAATATATAGATATATAGTTCTATTTATCTATATATAGTGATGTTTCATTTTAATCACAGGAAAATGTGGATTTGGGGTCCTTTTAAACCTAAAATTGGGGATTTTTTTAAATCAGAGAAAACCAGAACTCCTGCTTCTGTCTAATGCAGCTAACCACCTTTATAGTTTAAGCTAATCATCTCATCAGCTGAGAAAAATAAGCCCATAATGCTCCGAGACTAAGAGAAGAGAAGATGGTTTCCAAAGAATAATTTGTTCACAGCTGAAAGCCCTACTTTATCAACCTATTCTTAAATGAGTTTATATATATACCGTTCATCAATTACACTTGATATATTTTTGGTAACATAAAAAAAGAAGATACAACTCTGTCTGAAATCAAACAGGCTTGTTAGAAGAACTTCATTTTTAGTGAAGTGATACCAATTTTCCCTGGCAAAAGGTCCTATATGACTTTTTAATAAGAGCCCTTGTAGCATGCTTAAATTTGCCAAGTGAGTTCAACTTTGTAACAAGATTTATGTATTGAAAGAAACAATGCTTGCAAAACAAATCAAAACATAACCATGACTATATTTTCTGAAGTAAGATTTTGAATAATTGCTAAATATTGAAACTCGCAGGCTAGATTGTTATTTTTATACAAAAAGAATAACCATTAAATCCTTGTTACTCAGTGTTACTGCTCTGTTAGGTTATTCAGGATATTTGAGCTCTGTTGAGATGGATACAGCTGAGGTAAACAGCACATGTCTGCTAGAATCATTCAATTCAGCCATCTCTTAGACCAGTATTTCACAACCTGTTGGTCATGACCCAAAAGTGGTTCTCAAGAATATATGAAAGGGTTGGAAACAAACTTTAAAAAATGGATTATCCTTTAAAGGATCAAAACATGGGAAACCGCAACTTTTCCCTTGCAGGCTGGCAGAGTTTCAGCCTACGAGGGGCTGCTTGGGCCCCCCCCCCCAACACACCCACCCCATGCCCCTGACACTGGGGAGTCCGGGTCTGGGGCCAGCCGGTTGGGAGGGAGGGGCACTGGGTTGGGACTGGCCACTGATGTTTACAAATGGGTCCTAGTACAAACAAGGTTGAGAACCAGTCTTAGACCTGTGGGGAGGATCCAGCCCATGAATCCCAGATCTATGGCAGCATTTCAGAGAGGGGATAGCAATCTGTTGGCATTTCAACAGAGGGGAGAATTTGGAAGGGTTTAGTAGTGGCTGGATCAAGAAACGCCATCAAGCTGTGTGCGCGTAGTAGAAGTGTGTTCGTGTGCGTTGTTCAGATTTTTAAGTGCAAATGGAGGTCTGGCTAGGAAATAGCATTGAGCATAGCAAGAAGTGAAAGCTATAGCTGGAGCACAAAAACTAGAAAGAACAAGGAGCAACAGGCTTAGTTATAACGGGAGGAAAGGTCTGGCCCCATCTCAGTTTACAAAATCAACAAACTGTAATATCCTCCAATTGGCTTCCTCTTGTATAAAGACAGCAAGAGAAAACACCAGAGATCTTCCCATCTGGAGCTCCAAAAACACCTTTTACAGACCTGATTTTAACAGTCAGAATTTCTAGCTTTCTGATTTTCACCAAACCAAAACCAACCAGTTCTGTCCATTGGTTTCTTGAACACTGGCTGTGATTCTGAAATAAATCAGATACGGTTTTCAACAGTTTCATGTTACAAATAGTTTAGGTATTCCCTATGTTCACTCTATACAGTAATTTTCTTATATCTTCGTCACCGCTATCAGTGCAATTTGAAGAAAAGCCAGACTGTCACAATTTACCGAATGGAAATATGTATTCTGAATTTAAACATTCTAAAATGAACTAACAGTGGTCTTTATTTTTAAAAAATTCCCTCCCCCTGACTAATCTTCCTCACTTGAGTTGTACAACTCTGCCAGTCCTTCACACAATATAAAACTGTGACACACAACATTCCTGCCCCAAAAGACCTGCCTTATGGGTGTCTGGGATGTGTTTCAGCATTAAGCAGTCAAGGAAGCAGACTTTCTGTTCCCTGCCTGGGTGGTTGTAGCATGCAGCCCTTCTAGAAAAAAAAATCTTTCCTTTCATAGGGGAAGAACAGAGTAACTTTAGTGGGAACAGCCCCCTAAAGATCCTGTTTAAAAAGGCTATGAAAATACCCACTGTTGTAATAGGGACGCAGGCCACACATTTGCACCTCATATGTATAAGAATCTTAGGATCTAGAAAAGAGTGTGTAGGGACCTAGAGAGACGTCCACAGGATAGAAATGGGTAATATATAGTAATCATAACATCAAGACTTCCAGATTAATTGGAACAGAGGAACTGTCATAACAAATGAGACACAAAGTTCCTCTAAGGTCAGAATCCTGTTTTTGACAGTGGCTGGTACCAGATGCTTTGCAGGCAGATGTGGCATAATCTGTCCAACATTAGGTCTCATCCTGATCTCTAACAGAGATTGTCTTAAGCCCTTATGTACAAGGTTTAGTATCTCTTCCCAAATTGTTATCATCAGGATGTTTCTGTTATATATGCATGTATGCATGTATGTATGTAACCAGTCTCTTTTTGAATCTTGCTATATTCTTGGCCTCAATAACAACCTGGGGCACCCATTTCTACAGTCTAGTTATGCACTGCTTGAAAAAAATACCTCTTTTATCAGTTCTGAATTTGCCACCTTTAAAAATCATCAAATGTCTCCTCAATCTTATGTTCTAAAACCAGAGAACAGAAGCTCCAAATTTACATTTCCTAGACCATTATTTCATAGACTTATCCTCTTATTTATCTTCTTGCAAAGGTAAACTCCAACCTTTTCAGCCTCTCATTTAGATATGTGTTTCTTTGTCAACCATCATTTTGTCAAGCAATCAAACATCATCTGAATGTTATGTTAGCTGCTTATTCCTTGAATTGGTTCCTTCCTTGATGAACTCAAGGCCATTTCAGGTGTTTGACTGATGATCTTTTTAATTAACAGCTAGCTTAGACTTTTTTAATAGTAAAAAGTGGTTCTACTGCCCTAATTGGGAGGTGTGCGTGTGTGCGTAAATTGATAAAACCATTGGAACTGCCCGACTGATCCTCTCTGTAATTCCTACCTGTTAATTATTCACTCTTTCTTCTGGAATTCTGGTGTTTCTGGCATTCACTTAGAGTAGTGTTACTTGCTACTATTTTCAAGGGCCAGTTGTGTTTTGGGTGAGGCTATCAGATGACTTGAAGGTCACTACAAATTACTTTGGGGCTGTGAAGGTCACCCATCCTAGTGTTCACAGGAGCAAGGTCAATCCTAAATCCTGTTTGCTCCATTTAAAGCAGTGGTACTCGACCTCTTGGGGCTGGATGGGCGGTGCCCAATCCCTCCATGGGCCAGATCCAGCGAGGCCCCATCTGGCAGCATGGAATGGAGAGGGGGAAAACCTGGCCCTGATCCAGCAGTGCAATGGAGGTGGGGTTGGGCCAGCCCTAAGCTGGCCCTGTGGTGGGGAGTGGCTGTGGCCCAGGCCCACAGGAGGCAGGGAACATGGCCTCGCCCCAACCTGGCTGGGTAGAGAGAAAAGGGCATGGCATGGTCCCATGGGTGGGGAAGGCAAAGGACCCAGCCCTGAACCAGCCACACAGGGGAGGGGGCATGGTCCAACTCTGCAGGAGGATAGGGACAAGGCCTAGCCCCAACCTGACCAGGCAGAGGGAAGAGGGCATGGCCTGGGCCCGCAGAGGATGAGGGAAGGGGATGTGGCCCATCAGGAAAAATGGGCACAGCTTGGCCCCAACCCTGTGGCCTGGAGGGAAAGGGTCATGGTCTGGCTCTGATCTAGCCATGCAGTGGGTGGGTCCTGGCCCGAGTCAGACCTGCTCTGGAGGACTTGGGATTTTGGCAACAGGGAGGGATAGCAGTACTGTTACTGCTCCCCCACTGCCAAATTTCCCAATTCAGGAGGAGTCTCACAGATGGGATTCCAATGCTCCACAGGCCGCATTTGGCCTGCAAGCTGGAGGTTGACCAACCCAGTTTAAAGGAACCACTTCTTGTTCCTGTGAAGCTGTCGAACAGCTGGAGCACGTCCTGCCCACATATCCAATCCTGCAAGTCCACCAGTACCGACAGGCCTGTAGGCCCATACATACAGCACAGGCAGTGTGTAACACAGGCTGTGTCATAAGCTGACCTGAGCTTGGTCTGTGGCAATGACATAAATTGAGCATACACTGCAGACAGTGATATGGTGCACTAACATAATACAAGGGAATGGAAAAGGACTGGTGTAGCTACAAAGCATAACCAAGTATGGAAAACCCCGTGTTAAGTATATAATCATGGTTAAACCATGCGGCCTTGTGTAGCAGAAAGCCCCCTTTTCCTCTAATGTAGCAGAAAGCCCCCTTTTCCTCTTGCCTGCATTTGCTCTCCCCTCTTTGGATATGTTTCTCTTTTTCTACCTTTTCTTCCTTCCTCTCTCTTTCACTTTAAGATAAGGAATTGTATTTTAAAATTTGTATGTGTGCATTTTGTATCTCCCCTTGTAGTTTGGTATTTTTATCTATTTGTGTGCCATGGCATTTGTAGCTTATATTTTATACTCCTCACCTTTCAACGTTCAACTAAATGTGTTTTAGTAAGTTATACATTGTAAGATTGTTAACAAAGGCAGGAATCAAACTGCCCTTCCCTGTATCAGGCTGGCCTCTGAAAGAGTGAGTGAATCAGTGATTGAATGTGTAACATGGAAGCAGGCAGCAATTATCACCTGGAAGCTGAACTCAATAGAAGACAGTGTAACAACCGGGAAATCTCTAAACGTCACTGATTAAGGGCTAGAAGCTCTGGCATGAGTTAATCAACGCCAGAGACCAACTTTTAGGCTGAATGTCTCCAGATCGACCCCTCCCAGAGCCCTATTCTAAATTCATCAACGGACTCCCAAACCTGCACGTACATGCGGACGACCCCTGGGGCTGACAGATGCTGTCCAGTAGCCACCGAGGGGGGGGAAGTCCCACGAGGGTCAATGACCCCTGGATTGGGCAAACCAGAAAACTGGGGAGTCACCAAAGTCTGACAGGGACAGATAAAAGGCAGTGAAAAGTGACCCTCAGTGGCGCCCTCTTGATCTCGATCTCCAACTCGACCAGACCTGTCCAGCCAGAAGGACCAGACGGCGACCCCCTTCTGGAGGATAACACCACGCTGAAAGAAGCCTCGACTGGCCATCGACGGCAGACTCCAGCGTTTGTAGGATAGGTATACCTGACTCTGTAGCCTGCTACTGTGAATGTGTGTGTATGTGTGTGTATGTGTGTGTGTGAGGACCAGCCCCAAGGTTTATGATTACAGTGTTTCAATCTGCCTAATAAACTAGAATTTTAAGGATCCCGAGTTGGACATTTGTAGCCAACACTTGGACTTCTCCGAAGTTCAGCAAAAAGGAGGAAGCAAATCAGTGAAAGTCCCCAAGGGAACAAGGAAGCCTGACCAGTTGACTTTTTTCCCCTTGAATCCAAGGCTATGTAAGCACTGTCTTTATTAGGACAAATACGTTTTTACTGTTGTGTAGCCTAATAAAGTCTTTGAACTGTGACTGGAATAGTCTCACTGGCCACCAGTCTCACTCCCAACCCCTGTTAAAATTTGGGAGTAATGGCCTCCCTTCAACCCCCCCACTCTTAAACTACCAGGGCTTACTCTGCTTTGCCAATCCAACAATCCCATACAACCAAACAGGTCAAATGTGGCAGCAGAATAACAAACATCTTGAAAAGCTCAAAAGGCAGATTAACATTTTTTTGGCAACCTGGGCAAAAGGACTGGAGGTCTCTTTCCCCTTCTGGTGCTGCTGCAGAAGTGCATGACCCAGTCCTCGTTCCCTCACTAGAGTTTTATGGTGTGCAATATAAAGTAAATAAAAGCAGGACTTATTTACATGCTTATTTGCATGTTTCCCAGGGTGTGGTAATGTAATAAGTCTTCTTCTTATTTGCTTTATATTGCTCACTGTAAACTGCCAGTGAGTGAATGAGAAGACCATTCTTCAAAACTGAAGCCTAACTACCCGATACCTGACAACACTGAACCTAGGCGTCACCCCCACCAGCATCCAGGAGGAAATCTAGGCATCTGGGGCCTAATGGGCAGGGGCACCTGTGCTTCAATCCACCTATGTACTGTGCTGCTGCTGGCTGCCCCACACCTGGGCAGCTGTTTGGGTCTGAGGGGAAAGGTGGCCTCTCCCTCGAATTGGGAGAGGGAGCCTCAGCTAACATGGCAGACAAATCACAGATATGACATGACATGACATGATGTCACATGACGCCAATCCCTGGCCTGAAACCCGAGACGTGCCCCACCTCGCGTCCTCCCAGTCCCCGGGCGCCTGGATGGAGCCAGGGCTGAAGTGTCTCCCCGTCCCCCCGTCCCCCCGCCAGATACCGTCACACACTTGGAGGCCGGGGAAGGTGGTGGCGACGCGGCCAGCCCCCGGGGCGCGCGGGGCCGGGTTGTTACCTGCGGCGCGGTGCAGCGCCCGGAGCGGTGGCCCCGCGCCCGCCGCCGCCGCCCGGCCCCGCGACGCCTGCTGCAGCAGCAGCCGGACCCGCCGCGCGGCCGCCCCGCCGCTGCCGCTGCCGCTGCCGCCGCCGCCGCCCAGGCACAGCACGCGGGACTGCATGGCCGGGGCAGCCGCAGCCGGGACGGGGGACGGGAAACAGTGCGGCACCGGGTCCGACCGGAAACTGGGGCCGGGCCGCCCCGCTGCGCCTTGCGCTCCGCCGCCACGCCGGGCCCTCGGGGCACCTGGCACTACATGTCATCATGACTGACATGACGTTGCATCCCGTTACGTGCCATGACATTGCATCGCATGACATGACATGACACTGCATGACCTTACTGACATGACGTTGCATGATTGCGTGACATTGCATGGCACTGCATGACCTTACTGACATGACATTGCATGACAGGCTGCTATAACACATGCCACTGCACGATATTACATTGCATTGCATGACATGACATGGCATTACTGGCATGACCTGACATCACATTATATTGCATGACTTTGCAACCCATTGCATGACATGACATGACATGACATGACATGACATTGTATGGTATCACATGACATAACTTACATCACATCACATCGTGTTCCATGACATTGCATCGCATTACATTGCATGACATGATGCTACAACATGTGACATTGCATGTTATTACATTACATTGCATGGAATTACATGACATCACTGACATGACATTACATGGCACGACATTGAATCACATGGTTATGACATTACTTTGCATCACATGACATGGCATTACATCACATTACACGTCATTACACGATATCACATCACATTACAAGGAGAGACAAAGATTTCTTAGGGTGACCTCTTTTATTGGACCAGCTCTGTTTTTTTTTCCCTTTAGTTTAAAAGGTTTATTTAAATATAGTGTAAAAGTGGCATTGTAGCCATGATGGTCCAAAAGTTACGTGAGACAAGGATTTCTTAGGGTGCTTACAGCGGAAAATCCACAACCTAAAAGAAACCAAAAGGCGTGGTAGGTCCAATGAAAGAGATCAGCCAAAGAAATCCTTGCCCCTTGCATAATTTCTGGACCATCACAGCTACAATATCACTCTTACATTACATTCAACTAAAACAAACCCACCCAAAAGGTTTAGTTTTAACAAAGATCTGGGACCCAAGTGATGAGCAGTGGGGCTGTCTTCACAGGGAAGCAGCTGAACGCCACAACCAGAGGTGCTGAAATCAGAACATAAAGCAGAGATTCTCACCCAGGTTGCCACAACACCCTGAGGTGCCTGGAGATCCTTTCAAAGGCACCACAGGATGTATGCCATGTTAATAGTGTTAGATCAGGGGTTTTCAACATTTTTTTAACAAGTGTACCCATTTCTAAGTTTCAGCTCATGTACCTCTTTATATTTTTTTCTTGTTATTAAGGTGGGGGGAGATGGAGGCCCCTGCGGTGAGGGAAGGAGTGGGGCTGGGGCTGGAGCTGGAGCTGGGGCAGGCACTGTACAACCAGGGTCAGGGCATGGGGCAGAGCCATGAGTGGCTCATCCAGGGGGCACCGGGGGGGGGGGCATGCAGCCCAGGAGAGTATGGGGGGCCTGTGCACCCAGATCTGCATGTGAGGCAAGGGTGAGCTGCTGCTGCAGGAGTGCAGCTTGAGGACCCAGCAGTGGGAGAGGGAATGGGGCTGGGGCAGGGGCAGGGGCTGCACAGCTGGGGTGAACCATGGAACTCAGCCACATGTGGGGGGTGGTGACTCACACCACTATGCGCACCCCCAGGAAGTCATGGGGGGGCGTGCTCCCTCACGGGGTGAGGGAGGGCTGCCACTGCAGGTTGGGGCTGGGGGTTTAAGTAAGATTGCAGTTCCAGCCTGCAAGGGGCTGGGGGAGCTGGAGGAGGACCATCAAGCAGGGAGCACCATGTGCATGTGCGGACGCACACATGCACATGGCCACCAGGCACCTTGGAGAGCAGCTCCCTCAGGTAAGTCTGGGTGGGGGGTGGGGATTGAGGCCTCCATAGTGAGGGAGGGAAAGAGGTAGGGCTGGGGCTGCTGCCCAGGCAGGGCGGTATGTGGGGCTTGGGGCCTGGGGCCACAATGTGTGGATGCAGGGCCCAGGTGGAGATCAGGGCCCAGGTAGAGATCGGGGCAGAGCTGTGGGAGTCTCATCCAGGTGTCGGGGGAGGGGCAGGAGGACTGGCTCCCTGCCACTGTGTGCACTCCCAAGGGGGCATGTAGAGCATGTGCCCCCCAGATTTGTGTGCAGGGCGGGTGTGGACTAGCTGCTGGAGGCTCAGGCTCCCTTCCCTGCTGCCCTCCCCATGGCCCAGTGGGCCAGACCCAGCATGGCAGGGCAGAGCAAGGCCAGGTGGGGAAGCTCATTGCCACCACTGGGAGCTCCACACCACCCTGCTGAAGTGCCCTGTCTGCCCGGAGGTGGCGTGGAGTTGTGCCCCTTGCTGCTGCCAGGTGGGCAGAGGGCACCTCGCTATGGCAGTGCAGGGTTCCCAGCAGTGGCACCGAGCTTTCCTGCTTGGCCCTGCTCTGCCCTGCCCCCTGGGTCCCATCTGCTAGGACATGGAAGCCCTAGGGGGTGGGCAGCCCGAGCCCAAAATGGGCAGCTTGCATTTGCTCCCCCACTCACAATGCGAATATTTATAGGTATTTAGAATTTATTTTATTATAGCGATTGAGGCACTTGTAGCCTTTCAAATTGCTTTAAAATTGTAAATATATGAATAAAACCTTATGTTCAACTGATAACTATATATAGTGGCATTTCATTTTAATCATAGAAAATGTGGATTTGGGGGTTTTTAATCAGAGCCTGTGTAATTTTTTTAAAATCAGAGAATTTGCAATTTTTAAACAGACAAAACCAGGATCTCTGGTTATGCCTCATGCAACACTACTGAATCAGTTAACTGGAATGAGGTACGACTGAGTGGAATTTCAACTCAAATCTTAAAATTTTCCCTATTAAAAAATTCCTTACTCCTAAAAATAATCCCCTTTACACTCACTCCAATAAAGGAAATAACATACTTCTTCTGCAAGAAATCTTTGTGCCCCTGAATTGGTAAAACTCTTAGGGTATATCTAGATGAGCGTGCATGTGCTGTTTGTGGCACCACAGACCTGTCTGCAGCACCCCAAACCGCACACACTGCGCATGCAGACATTCGCCACACTGCTAATTTGCAGCGTGGTGGGGTTTTTTGACACTGGGAGATCCCAGTGTCAAAAAAAACTATGGCAAACAAAAAGCCGGGTGGTGCACGTGGTGGCAGCCAAGCTCTGGCTGCTTGCCAGGCTCTGCATGCCCAGATTGCCACCGCTGAAGCCCTGGGAGATCCCCAGAACCCCAGGTAAGGCTGCTGGGACCAGCCCAGATGATGGCCGCAGCCTCCCCTATCCCACCTGAGGCAACTTGCCACACGCCAAAGCATGTGTGTAGGGGCAGTCCCCGGGGACAACTAACAGTAGCACAAATAGTTGACTAGTGGTGACATTGCTAGTTGTCCCCAGGGACCTCATGTTCTTGCTCATGGGGACACACCCTCACAGTTTAACAGCGCTCAAATCTAAATACAGCTAGAGACAAATCTGACAACTTGATAGTAGATTACCCCATATAGGAAGTGTTGACTTAAGTATTTGCAGAAGCCAACAATATAAGTAACTCCAGTGTTAATGCAAAATAACACAGGAAAATGGTCTGCAAGTCTTTTCAGGAAATGTATTTTCCATATAATGTACAAATTGTCTGTTCTCTGCTTTCATGGAAAACTGTGTTAAGGTACCTTTCGTATCACATACGGAACAACAAAATAGAGGAAAGATAGTAATCTAGTAAAAATTGTAAGTTGGTAATTTTTATGAGGCTACTTTATAATTACCCTGTTGCTGTCTCACTACCAGGATTGTTACTGTTCAGAGATATGCCTGCATAAATCATTTGGATTCTTAAACATTTTAATTGAATATATTTTTAAAATGAGAAAAAGCCAGAATGTGTGTAGCACCAATGAACTAACTCAGTCTTGTACTTGTAACCCTCATTACTGTACCCGTCATGTCACCTTTCTCTTGTCTTATCACACTTGTACTTAGATTATAATTTTGGAGAATAGATTATATTCTTTGGAGAATGGAACAGTGGACTGGAGTCTTTATAACTGCTGGGTTCTGTTTGCACATGCGTCCTCCCTCCCCCTGCTGCAGATTTGTGTGCCTATGGCAGGAGCCAGTGTCTGGCAGCAGTGGGGGCTTGTGCCCCCACACAATTCCAGCAGCATGGAATTGTATTCCCCTTACACATTATCGATGAACAGAGGAGGATCATGTGATTGAGCCACCTTTATGTGTCCCCTATTTAGGCCTCTGGTGTCAGTTATTCTAAGACTGCAAACAGACATCACCTTTGTGCTGCCGTAAAAAAATTTATGCAAGCAAACTGATGTCCATGCCCCTTGTGGCCACAATTTGGAACATCTGTGGCATAAAGATGGATGATAAAAAATCATGCCACCCTTTTGCAGCAGATGCCTGTTTTATGGCAGAAGAGTGTGGAGAGTCCTGCATGAGCTGCCTGTGCTCTCCAACCACTCCAGGCAGACTCTCTTGGGGCTTCAAGGGCCTGATCCTGTGTGCCCCAGAAATTTCTCTACAACGTAATTCCACATGACATGCAGGACCAGGCCCCTAAAGCCCTAGGTGCACCCACAGGCAACCGGGGCGGGAGGGGGGAGCTAATGGGACTTAGCCCCCCCCAAACATGGGGCAGTGGTAAGGCTGCAAAGCAAACCGGCTGCAGGCTTCCAGTGGCTGCAGCAGGGGAGGGAAGGAGTGGGAGTGGGGTTGGGGCTGGGGCAAGTGGTACACAGCTGGGATGGGGTGGGGTAGGGCATAGGATGGAGCTGCAAGCAGCTTATCCAGGGGGCATGGCTCCTGCTGCTACGTGCACCCCAGGAGGGCATGCAGGGCATGTGCCCCCAGATCTGTGTGGAGAGAGACAAGCTGCAGCTGCAGGCTGGGGCTGCACTGGGCTCTTCCCAGCGGTGGAGCCTTGCCCGGACTATGCTTGGGGCAGGCGGCAGTGGTGCTGGGAGGAAGAATATGGGGGGGGGGGCTGCAGCCACCCCAAAATTCACCATAGCCCCCCTGACCCCCCTCCCAGCACCGCCACTGCCCACCCCAAGCACAGTGCGGCCTAACCCCTCCCCCGCCAGCCAGGAAGAGCCCCAACCCCAGCCTGCAGCTGCAGCCCGCCTTCCCCCATGCAGATCCAGAGGTACACATCCCCCATGCCCTCCCGGCGTGTGCACAGCCACGGGGGCCACCACCCCTCCCCATGCCAGATGGCTCCCAGACAAGCCACTTGCAGCTCCGTCCCACGCCTCATTTGGGGGCACTGATCACACATGCATGCACGCATACACATAGCCCCCTGAAATAATGTTTTCTCTGCTTATGGGAGCACTTCCTTGGGTTTGCCACTTAAAGAGGTGTGCTCCAAGAATCCCCCATTGGGAGATTCCCCAGGTGCATGTATTGGGCTGCTGTGCCCCAAACCTGGCACATAATTCTGAACCCCCATCTGAAGTTATTCCAGAGGATCAAGCTCCTAAAGCCCTGGGAGGGGCAAGGGCCTGTCCCAGAAGGACTGCAGAAGATGTCTGTGTTGCCCAATGAAGCAGCTGAGCTGTGCTGGGACACATCCCAGTGCTGATCCTACTCCAAGGACGTGTTTATAGTTTAACTCTAAATTATGATTCACTTCAATGTTTCAAGGGAGTATGACAGCCAAAAGTAGTTGGCTTGCAACAGAGGGCCCACTACCCCCCATTGTACTGCTTATATCCAGCACATGTTATACACTGGGGACTTAGAGAGGGACCAGTATAACACCACTAGCTTTCTGGCACCCAGGAAGCTCTCTTATGTGTGATGTGTTCTGTGGTAGTTGGTACTGTTAGTTTTATTGTCCCAGTTGGGGCTTTGCCTCCCAACGTAAAGCATTTCACATGCTTGGTCTTAATTATTTTGTGTGTGTGAGAGAGTGTTTCAACAGTTAAGTTACAAACATCGTTTTCTGCTTTCATCTTCCTCTCATTTTTTTCTCCTTTCCAGTTAATTTCTCATATTTTGATACAATCCAAGAAAACAACAGATGGCAACTTCACGCAAGTGGATGTCATCCACAAGGGAGCAGCAAACAAAAGCTTCTTTTCAAATAGCTTTCTGCATTTCATGTTAAATGCACCAATTGTGACCCTCTTTTCCAACTCCCAAAAGAAAGGCCTGCTGCTGGGCCCACTGAAGTCAATGAAGAAACTGCCATGGACTTGAATGTGTTTGGGATCAACCCTAAATGAACAAAGGTTTAGAAAAAAATGCTAGAAATGCACCTTAAAGTCAAAATCAAGCTTACAAGTTTTCATTCTGTTTTTTTTCTAATGCATCCTAAAACCTGTTTATAAGAGATAATTTAGGGTTGCCATATTTCCAGTTCCAAAAAAAAGGACACCTGTCATGTGGGGGAGGGGTATATATGATTGTGGGGAGCAGTGATATGCCGGTGCCCTGCCCCTGCCCATTCTGTTGCCCCTCACCTTCAAGCCACAGTCCCCCCCAGCCCTGCTGCTGCAACTCACTCCTGACCCACAGACTGCTGGCCCTGCCAGTGCCTCTCACTCCCAGGTCGCAGTACCCTGTCCCCCTGGGCCATGCTGGTGCACCTCACTCCCAACCTGCAGCCCTTCCCCCCAACCCCCTGGTCTCTGCTGGTGCAATTACTCACTCCCAACACACAGCCTCCTGGCACAGCCAGTGCCCTGCACTCCCAACCTACAGTCTCTTCCCCTCCCAGTGCCCCTTGCTCCCAAACCACAGACTCCCCAGCCCTGCCAGTATCCCTCACTCCCAACGCACAGCCCCCTTCTCCCTCCAGCCCTGTAGCATCATCCTGGCTGCCCTGCCCCTACAAGCATGGGCACTGGCCCTGATGTCACTGACCCGGCCACGCAGCTCCCCATTGCCCCCTTCCCCCACTGGAGGGGCACACATGTCCCCCTGCCTCCCTTACCTTGCTGCAGCCCCAAGGCCTGGACAGCTTCCCTCAGTGCCAGCAGGCATTCACCCCACTCACGCACCCATCCCCTCTGCACACCCGTGCCATACACACATGCACACACACACACACACACACACACACACACACACGAGCACCACCCCCAGCTCCGCAGCCCTTCAGACAGTTCCCAAGCCCTGGCCCTCCAACCCCTGCCCCCACAGACTTACCTGCATCCAGCTGCTGGGGCTGCTCCCACCACGCTGCCTGGCTGCATGCCAGCCACGTGTGTACACGCCCTGCCCCCAGTCACCCTCTCCCTGCTCCCCGCAGCCCAGGGGTGGGCAAAATGCAGCCTGGGGGCCTGATGTGGCCTGCCAGGCCATTCTATCTGGCCCGTGGGGCCCCTTAAAAATTTAGAAAATTAATATTTAGCTGCCCCTGGCTGCCTGTCTTGCAGCCCTTGATGGCTTGCCAAAGCTCAGTAAGTGGCCTTCTGCCCAAAATAATTGCCCACCCCTGCACCAGCCCCAAGCAGCTCCTTGCAAGGAGAAGCTGGGAAAAACTTCAAAATTGAGCTGACCAAAAACATTATAAGCCCTTACAAGGGCTTATAAAAACTGGTCAGAAATTCAGGGTAATATATTTACTTACGGTACACAAGGCATCTCTGGTTAATTCCTAAAAAAGGCTTTGCATCTGTTTATTTCAGTTAAATGTCATAAAAATAGACATTAGGGTAAGAGGAGCATAGTGCCCCTCACCCCCCACATGGAGGTCCCACCCCCCAAACCCTGCCAGAGGGAGACCCCAGCTGCCAGGGCTATGGGGCCAGGGACCCAGGTCCACAGTCCCCCGCAGCAGTGCCTGAGCCCTGGCTGCTGCATGTAGGAGGCAGTGGCTGCTGCAGCAGGGCAGATTCAAAGCCCAGCTCCCTCACCTATGGGTGGCACAGCCCCGCTCTGCCCTGCTGTGCCAGATTCTGCTGCCTGAGCCACGGAGGCCCCAGGGGCAGGGTAGCAAGGCAGGGAACCTGAGCCTGCAGTGGGCAGCCCCCAGGCCTTGTAGCCACACATTTTGGCCCCGGGCCCCAAGCCCCACATACCACCCCACCTGGTTAGCAGCTTCAGCCCCAGCCCTGCCTAACTCCTTCCCTCCCTCCCTCAATCTCCCCCCCAACCTAGACTTACCTGTGGGAGCTGCTCTCTGGGCTGCCTAGTACCCATGTGCATGTGTACATGCACACATGTACATGGTACTCCCTGCCTGACCACCCTTCTCCCACTCCCCACAGCCTCCTGCAGACTGTAATTCTTCCAGCCTGCAAAGGGAAACCCACCGTTTGCTGCATTTTTCTCCTTAAAATGAAAACATCCAGTTTTTCTCCTTAAAATGAGAAAATCCAGGTTTTTCTCCTTAAAATGAGAAAATCCGGGTTTTACTGAATTTTTTCATGCTAAACAGAAAACCCAGATCCCTGAGTATAACTAAAAGCAATAACTGACTGAAGAATTACAACAGTAACAACAAAACCCTATAAAAACATCCATGCTTTATGGTGATGTTTGCCATTACATTTTCAGACCTGTCAACCAGTTTTTAAACCATTTAATATGCACATTGTTAATTTTGTTCTAGTTACCTAATCTAAATGCCATGTAGTATGCAGCTGAAACCAGTAGTCTGTGTGTGTTACATCCATATACTTACTTTTACTAACTAAGAGATAAATTAGTATGTTTGTATAATTAGGACATTTTGAGGTAAGGGTCTAGCTTGTTCTTGAAAAAAGAAACCAGATTTCAATGCTTCCATAGTTAGTAGAAGACATAATTATATAGATATCTCACATTTCTATGAAATATTACTATTTATATACTGATCTCACAATATGCAAACACTGACACTGGCAACTATACAAATGTTTGCAAGATCATAACCTCAGTAAAAACATGAGTGAAGGAAGCTGTCTCAATAAATCTTTGGTGTGTTTTCATTCAAAGAACTAAGGAAGAAAAGGAGACAATAAGAAAAGCAACAGAATATACAAAAGCTTTCAAACTGTTTCTAAAATCAAAATAAAGAGCTGTAATTTATTCCAGAATAAAACAGCTATTTGGGGAAAGTGAGAGGAATTAGGAAGTAAGCAGTTAAAAACATTTGGTCAAATCCTAGCCCCAATGAAGTCAACAGTCAAACCAAAAAGCAGATTGACCCTAATCTTATTGGTAAAACACATTGACAGATACTGTTGGTCTACAAAAGTCTACAAGGGCTGTGACCCTGACAATGGAAAGATTACATCCACCATTCTGTTGGCTTTTGATTAATGAGAGTCAAGTTTGATCTGACTAAGTTAAAAGATACACCACCTGCATGACTTTTGAGGTCCTTAGTTTATGGTGATGAATAAATCTCACGGGCATTTATTTAAGGAAATGACACAATACACAGCAGAGGATTTTTCCGGAATGTGTAAACAAATGAGAAAAATGTGGACTAACAATGACACAAGAAAAGTCTAGGAACGGTGTAAACAAGCCAAGATTGCTAGGAAAACAGAAATAAAAACCTTATGTAAAGCAGTGAAGAAATCAAAGATTGCTCAAGCAAAATTTTTGGAATTAAAAGGCTGGACAATTAGAGGTGGCATTAAGAAAACAAGACACAAAACTACTGGTAATATGCAAATAAGTTAACTTGTATGGAAACACAATCAGACCAAAAGTGGTACAAAAAAGTCTACTGGTGAACTGGTTAGGTGCTGGGAGTATGGAAAGGACATAGCACTGCATTCAGATTTAGGCAGTCTGGTGCTGCTAAATGAACAGGGCAGTTTGCAGGACACAACAGATATCAGCACTAGACTATCAGCAGGTGAAAAAGCAGTGAAGCAGTTAAAAACTGGCAATACTGCTGGTGTAGATGATTTAACAGCTGGGCATTTCAAAGCCGGTAGAATAAATGTCAACAAGAAGTGGCACCAGGTGAGTAACTAATAGTGCAGACTGAAGTAACTTGAAACATTTTCAAACATTTCCAAACTCTTGGAAACATTTCAGAAAGGAATCATTTCAGCCAGGGGACATTCCTGTAGCATCCCCTGGCAGGACCATTCAAATTGCTGGGGCTGCATACAACTGCATATTCCAGCCAGGGAGCACAAGGAGGAGTGGAGGATATCTGGGAGGGGCAGAGGCGGGGGCTCTCCCATTCTCCCCTGCTGGGATTCTGACTTTCCAGCACCAATCCCCTCTAACTCTTCTCTCATGGGAGCAGATTGGTTGAGGGGGCTGGGACTGAAAAACCCAGCATGCAGCAGTGGCAGCAGCGGGACTCTGAGTGCTGGAGCAGCTGGGACGAGGGAGTGGATCCTTATGGTTGTACAGTTTGGCAGGATGTCCACCCCACTCTCCCTCCCTCTCCCATGGAGGGGGTTGGGGGCAGAGAAGATCACTGTGGGATTTCAGATGACCTATGGTCCCCATTCCCATATAGACATAACAAGAACTGAAACACTTCAAAATAGTACCTCTTGGAGCACTTACAGTGCTGTTGGGCTGTTTCAAAGGGTATGTATGTTTGTACAGCTGGACCACTGAAGTGTTTCAAAGGCATTTGAAACTTCTACTTCTGTCCACACCTTCAAAGTGATAGCTGTACCAATCCAGAGGAAAGGCAATTCTGCCAGTCCAAATCATTACAGAGGTATATATTTATTTTCAGGAATATATTTATATAAGGAAAAAATTATGATGAAAGCTGTTATCAACAGATTAAGGCCTGTTTTAGCAGTAGTCAGTGAGAAATGGCAGATTCAGATATAGCTGAGGTTGCAGTGATCAGATCTTCATACTCTGATCCTTGGTGGAAAGACATGGGCTTTAGCTCACAAAATCTTGTGAGATAGATAGATAGATAGATAGATAGATAGATAGATATAAAATTTAGTTAAGTCTGTAAAGTCCTAATCTACCCTGCCTTTTCCTTGATGGAAATGCAATGAGAATGAAGATTAAGTTGTTTGTCATTTTCACTGATGTTACAAAGGCATTTGATTCAGTTTGATGGGAAGCATTATAGAAAGGAATGAAATCATCTGATGTTCCACATAAGATGGCTACAATTATAAACTATGTAGAGATCCCTGCAGTGATATACCATTTACTGGAAACTTAAGCAACTTAAATAAATATTTGTTGTAAGACAAGTAGATGTGGAAGCACCTTCTCCTTTTTGTTATGTTCCTAAAACTGATGCTAAGAGTGACAGATGAGCTGGACATGCTGGCATGATAATGGATGATTTAGAGCAGTGGTTCTCAGCAGGTTTAGACTCAAGGCACTCCTTGGAAAATAACAGCAGTTTTTTGACAATGGAAAAATAACAGAGGAGATCTATTGGAAAGGACTCAGAAAAGACCACAACAGGTCAGAATGGTTTTAACGGTATACTTCTATTTGATTCATAAAATTAACCCAGATTTTTCATGTTTGTACACCTAACAGTACTAAAACAACATGTGTAAAGATAAGGCTAAATGAGGCTCACCCTGCTGCCTGATTAACTGGTTCAACCAAACCTAATTAACTTATCAGGGCCAGCTGAGCTCTAGCCCCTTCCTACTGATTAGTCCTGGGTCTGTTTTTAAGAAACTCCTCCAGCACCTGAACCTTGCTGTACAACTTACTGGTCTCCAGTTCTTGAGCAGCTCCTGGCTTGGTAACTTTCCTGGCTTTTACCCCAGCCTCTGTGACTGTGTATCCAGCCCTTTAGTCTTTGGCTTGACCTCAGCTTGCTTCCTGACCCCTTATTCTGGTTGGTCCCTTGGCTTGGTATTTGGTTCTTGATTCTTGGCTTCTTGTTGCGTATTGAGTGTGTGTGCCACCAACAGTGCCTTCGCAAGATCCTTCGGATTAGCTGAGAGGATAGATGCACAAACATCCGTGTCTTGGCCGAAGCAAATTCCAACAGCATTGAGGCCATAAGAATCCAAAACCAACTTAGCTGGAGAGGTCATGTTGTTTGCATGCTTGACTCCCACCTTCCAAAGAGAATCCTTTTCTCACAGATGAGAGAAGGTCAGCTAAGTAGCAGAGGGCAAAGAAAGCACTTCAAAGACATCATGAAGGCAAACATGAAGAGGTGTAACATCGAACATGAATAGGTGTAACATTGAAATCAACACTTGGGAGACTTGCTCAGGACCAACCAAAATGGAGGAAGGCTTTTTGTGAGGGACCTCATTACTTTGAAACAGCTTGTTGACAAGCGGAAGAGGAAAAAAGGAACAGGCAAAAAGAACAGCAAAACATCCAATGCAGCAACACAGTACCCAACCCTCCTGGAAACACCTGTCCTCACTGAAACAAGACATGTGGATCTAGAATTGGGCTATGGAGCCACCTGCAGATTCACTATTAAGATCCTTGGAAGACAACCTTACCCATTCATGAGTGATCACCCCTCAATATGTTCTGTACTCCATCTATTGTGTAAATGTGATTATTGTATCCATGGGGGTCCAGAGCTTATATGAAAGACAAGGATTTCTTAGGGTGATAACTTTTACTGGACCAACTGTGTAACTGGGATAAAGTTAGACAATCTTTTGAATGGTCTTACACTCTTACATAAGATTACTGATGATAATCAGCAATGGGCAGTGCTACTGAGCATCTTCGGTTCAAAGGCTTTTCAGAATATTTGCTTGCTTGTATCCCTGGTCCCAGAACAAGTCCTACAACAAGATCTTTGAATTGCTCCAAAAAAAATTACTTTGCACCAACCCCACCTGAAACCATTCTCTGGTTACATTTCAATCAATGAAATCAGCAGCCAGAAGAAGGAATTGCTGCATTTGTAGCAGATTTGCATTGATTTTCCAAGCAGTATAATTTCAGCACCAGTTTTGAATATCTTCTTAGGGACCACCTTGTGTGTAGGGTTCAGCACAAAGCCTGCAATGCAGACTTCTTGCAAGCTATAACTTAACATTTGCCATGGTTCAAGAAGAAGCCCTTCCATATGCATTTATATTTGGCCAAGATGTAACTTCTGGCAAGTGCTTCCATATGAGCAATCCTTGGATATCCTGTGTGAAGAGCATCAAGAACTTGAGTATGATCTGCACTGGGAATGACCATTCAGTTATGCCATAAGAGACATCCACTAAGGGCAGAAAGTTTATGCTGATGTATGTATAATTAATGCCTTAAATTAATTTGGGACCTTTGCTGAAGGCTACACCTCTGTACCTAGTTTAGTGCTCGGGCTAACACTGGATCATTTGTAATCATATGGGGGCTGGGGGCATGCGGGTGCTAAGGTGCATGGTTGACAGCCTGGAGGTCACAAGTTCAAGGCCATAGCAGAAGCACTCATGGCACAGCCCATCAGATTCCAGTGAAGCTGCAACTTCTGCTAAATATCTTCTCACAAGGATACAAAAAAGGTCACCCTATTCTCATATATCATGAACTGCTGATTACACAGATGTTCATTGTGACCCTGGCAATAGCAGCAGTTGGCATCATGGCAATGGGATGTGGGGATGTGACAATGGGATTTGCTTTCCAGGCTGCCTGGAAAGCAAATCCCACAGGAAAGTCTGGTGGCAGTGTGGGATAGGATTGAGGCCCCTATAGTGAGGGAGGGAGGGAGATGGGCAGGGCCGGGACAGGGGCTGGGGCTGGGGCTGTTGCCTAGCCTGGGCAGTGCCCAGGCCTGGAATGTGTGGCCATAGGGCCTTGGTGGGGACCAGGATGGGGCTGTGGGCAGCTCGTCTGGGGAGCAGCGGGGGGCTGGCTCCCCACCACTGTGCATACTCCCAGGGAGGATCATGGGGGCACATGCCCCCCAGATCTGTGCACGGATCGGGCCCCCCCAGATTGTGCAGGCTGCCTGCTGTGGGCTCGGTCTCCCCACCCTGCTGCCTTCCCCCTGGGGTCTCCACAGCCCAGCAGGTGGGACTGGGCATGGCAGGGCAGACAGGCAGGGAAGCTTGATGCTGCTGCTGTGAGCTCTGCATCACCCTAGTGAGGCACTCCTTGCCCACCTGGCAACAGAGAGAGAGGCACAGCTCAGCATTGCTATCCCTGCTGCTGCTAGGCGGGCCTTGCCATTGTAGTGCAGGACTTGCAGTGGTGGCATTGCACTTCCCTGCCCCACTCTTCTCTGCTGTGCCAAGTCCTGCCTGCTGGGCCATGAAAGCCCCAGGGGGAGGGCAGCAGGGCAAGGAGCCCAAGGCTGCAGCAGGCAGCCCACATCTGTGCCCCCCACAGGCTCTGCTCAGGCCATGCTGTTCATAGGGGAGGGGGAGCCAGGATCTGTGCTCTGCTCTGCCAAAGCAGCCGCCACCTTCCAAATGCAGGAGCTGGGGCTCAGGTGCTGCTGCAGGAGGGTAGGGGGCTGCAGATCCAGGTTCCTGATCCCATAGCCCTGGCAGCTGGGGCCCCTCTAGCAGGGCTGGGAGTGCAGGGGACTGTGGGTGGGGTGTGAGGGGTACCAACAGGGCCAGAGAATTGTGGTTGGAGATTGAGGGGCACAAGCAGGGGTGGAGGACTGTGGGTGGGGAATGAGTGGCACCAGCAGGTCTGGGGGGCTGTGGGTGGGGAATGAGAGGCAATGGCAAGGGCAGGGCACTAGAAATCAGGGCTGTTCAGCACCACAAAGCAGTGAGGAGGGACAGCCGAAGCTGGACCCTCATCCTGGTGAGCAAAAGGGGCAGGGGGAGCTCTGGTTTTCCATTATAAACTCAAAATCAAACACCAAAATATATAGGTATTTAGAATTAATTTTATTATAGTGATTGAGGCACTCAGAGGCTTCCAAATTGCTTTAAAATTGTAAATATGTCAATAAAACACTGTTCAACTGATACCTATATATACAGTGGTGTTTCATTTTAATCATGGAAAAAGGTGATTTTGGAGTTTTCAAACAGAGATTTTTGGACATTTTAACAGAAAACCAGGATCCGTGCTTATCAGTTCAATCTATGCAGTTTAGGTTAACCTGCAAAGACTGAATTAATTCAGCCTCAGGTTTTTTGACGGTCTGTACACTTATGTGCATTTTTCTTTCAAAACTGACTTCTGTCTGTGGTCTTGTCTGTACTCACAGATTAAAAAGAATGGAATCTCATCACCATTTTTCTAGAAGATGAGTAAGAAAAACTGGGGCCCAAACCCTGTACCTGGGGCCTGAAGCAGATGTCACCTTTTTGCCACTATAATTTTTATGCCAGCCCAAAGACCAAGTAAATAGATGTCCATGCCCCTTGTTGTGCCACAAATGCCAAAACGGTGGCAGCAACAATAGTTAGTAGAAAATTTCTGTTGTTTTTTTTGCAGCAGATGTTTATTTGCTTTGTGGCAGGAGAATGGGAATTCCTGGGGTGCACAAGATTGGTTCCACACTTGCAGAAGTACTTTTCAGGAATCCTCCAGCAATCATCGCAGCTAATGGGGAAACCCTGGAGTCCCCTGCCTATAGAGCTGTACTGAGTGTTGACCTATAGGATTGGGACAGCAGGGTGGTTCTACTTTGCTGGACAACAAACAATGTCTGGTTCACCCAATGAAGTGGATCAGTTGTATTGAGACATATCCTGGCAGAGCTTATCTGCTTCATTTGACAACGTCTGTTTATAGTCTAAGTAGAAGGTACATAGCTGCATAACTGGCCAACAGTTTGGGATGCAATATTGTCCATTCTAAACTACTGAGAGTGCTCAGTAGGGCTATGCTTTTGTCAGGCAGGTGCCCAGAGGAAATAGAATCACTCAAGCACAAATGTAAAGTTGGACAAGTCCTGAAATTGTAATTGAAGAAACCCCAGGGAGAGGAGGGTTCTCCCACTTTTTTCTACCAACAGCTTAGTGCAGTAAGGGCCAACTTTTTGGGCAGGCATGCTATAAAGTAAGCCCTGTGCCCTCCCAGAGTGCCACTTCAATCTTCTTACTCTGTCCTGTCTTTTGCTTTACTTTTTGTCCCCTGCCCGATCTGTTGCTCTGCTTTCTGCTTGCTGCCTTAGCTTCCATTATGTTCCCTGGTCTCTCGTTGATCTGCTGTGCACCACACATGGAGGCTACCCATTTCACTTGCAGCATGCATACCATGAGTTGGCCACCCCTGGTCTAATGATTAGGGATTTGCCCAATAGATCTAAATTCTGGGCCACAAGGGCTGACCTAGAAGGTTTTGAACTTGCCATCTCCTGCTTCCCAGAAAAGTACACTAACATTCAAGCCAGAGGCTAAGTATTTCCCAGAGGACTCACCAGCCCTTTTCTTGAAGGTAGGATACTGCACTTTATTAGTAAGCTAGCAAAGGTAAGGCTGAAACTCAAACTGTGCAGCACTGCTCAAAACTATAGGTATGTGGCTGTGTACCTGACCCTTAAGCATGTCAATAGGAATCAATAGGCTCAGACCCCAAGAGTCTACAGCAGTGGTGCTCAACCTTTTGGTGTGGCATAACAGATGAGTAACACAGGGCTCCTCAATGGGACAAATTGAACCCTGTGTGCCAGAATCATGCTCCACATTGTATCTGCTCAGACCACCACCCGATTGGGGCCCTGCACCACCTCCCTCAGCCATATGCAGCTTCCCGGGGCTTCCTGGAAATTTGGCAGCAGAGGAACAGCAGTTGCTGCCATTGCTTCTCTGCCATCAAATTTCCAGACCTGTGGGAACCCCTGCAGGCTGAATGGCATGGATCCACAGGTCAGAACTGGCCCACGGGTTGGAGCTTGAGCACCTCTGGTTTACAGGAACTCATATTTGTAATTCAGTGGGAAGCATTCCTCCTTTGAGTTCATCCTGACCCAGTATCAATGAGTGGTGTTCTGGGTTCAGAACTGTGAAGACAAACTCCGTCAAACAAGTTGTGAAACCAAATAAGACTATGTCATTCAAGAGTAACATAAAAAGCAAAGAAACAAGGTCCAGTTGCAGCCAACTAGCGGGAAGGGAGAGAGAGAGAATTATATGTTAATAAGTAAAAGGCATACTTTTGGCAGGTATTTATATTACATGTTACATAGTTAGGCATTCAGCCTAAATCTCTTCATTCCTCATAAAATATAGCTATGTTGGAGTAGAACAGAGCAACTATTTAACAGGGCAACTCTATCAAATGTTTTTGCCCCTTGTTAAAATATTTTTTCCAAAGTTTGTCCAGAGCTCAGAATCACTTTTATGGTTCAGATGGAAAAGTCTCTGACATTCCTTAACCTCATATAACTTATTTCTTTGTCATTTTAAAGTTAATTTTCTTTACTGTCATGTTTGATGAGTCTCAAATTATTTCTTGACAAAGTACCCTTGAGCTGACTTATTCCTGTGTACCTTCTTTAATACATTTCTCAATGATCTCTTAGTGCTAAAAATATTTCTCTGCTTGTGCATCCACTTATTTTTTTCCATTCAAATCAACTCTCTTCCGCATGTTTCCTCTTTCTTCTTTTCCGAGCACTGCATTTACAGCTGGTGTGATGTTGCTGATTACTTGCAGAAAGCAGAGATGTCCAACTGCCAGCACATGTCCTTAGGCAGCCTGCAAAAAGTTAGTCTGCAGCCCCTGAACTCTCACCCAGCTGCTGCTCTCCCTATTGCTGTGGCTGCACGAGTATCAGCCAGAGGTTCCAGACATTCCACCCTCCCACCCCCACCAACTCCTTCTCTGCTTTCTGCTTCCTGCCTCGCTCCACGGTGTGAGATAGAACAGCATGGCACAGTCCACAGTGCCAGAGAAGCTAATGGTGTGGGATCCTGCCATGGCACAAGTAACTGAAGGTGAGGCTGGGACACCTGTGTGCATTGATGCTGTGCAGTGGGGAAACACTCATATGCAGTGCAGCGGGGGGATGAGAGCACCTGTGTTCCCTGGGGCAGTATGGAGGTAGGAAGTACCTGGGTGCCTGGTGCAACAGTGCAGCACCTGGGACTCTTGCTGATGTGGTCCCTACAGCATTTGGCCCCCACTGATGCAGAATCCCAGACCATTAAAGACTTGGATAGACCTGACCTAAAGTAATCAGAGCCCATGTTATTGCATAGCTCATATGAAGGCAGGGTGTCATATAAACTATTTGGTTATTACCTTCCTAAATAGACTGTAAACCAATCATCTCTGTGATATGTTTACCCTCTAATAACCTGACTCCTGCTTCAGTACCAGATGCTTGATTTGCCAGAGTGCTGTGATGCATCACTTTTCAAACTACTTTATTCTGTAGGTTAACAAAATAAACTGTAAAGTATAACATTTAAATCACATTTCATATTTATTTAAGTTTTACTGAAGAATATTATTTCTAAGTTCAGTTGCTTCTAATATTTGGGCCAGTTATATATATATATATATATATATATATATATATAGGCACACATGCACATACACACACATATATGATTATCAACTTTTATAAAACCTCTCTTTAAGGAGGATAGAAAATGTAATGGAGGATGATTGTTTTATGTTTGTGCATGGTAGCAATGGCAAAATGATTTTTTTAAAAAATGAATTAAAAGAAGCAGTGAAAAATGTAACTGATAAAAGTCACATTATACCACCTAAATAGAATCTTGACACTCTAAGATGTTTTTGTATCATATTGGTGCATAATGGTTTGCAGAGCCAGTCTTACCAGAAGGATATGTCAAATCCAACAGAAAAGATGTGAACACAGACAAAGTCCTCAGTCATGCAGAATAAGTATATTTAGATTGCTTGCATTCTGCTGATAGAGAAAAGCATCTTATTTCTTGAAAAAAATCTTTTCAAAAAGGTTTTACTTCTATTTTTAACTAAGCAGTGTGCTGAACTATTTAATAGGCAGAGTAATTTGAGCACGATTTAGATTACAAGTGCTGCCTTGTGAATATCATGGATACTTGAGCACTGGAATTTATGTTATTTAAACCAAAACTATAAAACCAGATTTTTTTTTCTCCCTAAGACCATATGAATAAGTAAAACAATGTGACAAAGCAACATGTCTTTTGACTGTGTTTTAATATTCATCACTGCAAGCGTGAAACAGTCTTTATGACTAAAGACAACAAATGATTCAGTCAAAAAATAAAAGAATAAAAACCACCAAGAGCAAGAAAGTATTTAATCTGTTGAGACTTGTTCCAGGTAAGAGGTTTGTTCAGATTCCTTTCAAGAAAGAGGTCAATTAACCTCTTGAAAGTCTTCTTTTCAAAATGGAGAGCTTGTTCAAAGATGTACATGGCACAAAGTTTTTATGTACATTTGTTTTCAAATGAGCTGTGTAGCAAAAGGGAATTTGGTTAATTTAGGTTGTGAAGTGCTTTCCTACATGCTAGTGATGCATGAAAACATTTCTTTTAAGCCAGTTTTTTAGAGACCCATGAATTGATCCACACACTTTTCAGTCTAGAGAGGATTTCAAAGTAATATTAAGAGGTTTTCACAAAGATCAATGGTAGTTTGTAGTCTCTGAGTTATTACATGAAGTTAGTTCCTTACATCATTTACCATTGGCCACATCCCTTGGATCCACCATCTGAGTTATTACATGAAGTTAGTTCCTTACATCATTTACCATTGCCACATCCCTTGGTGGGAATATATAATCTCATTTAGGATCACTGCTGTTTCTGTCCCTTTTATTTCCCTTTTTTCCATCCATCATCTTTTCTGTTCCACTCTCTTTTCTGACTTATAAATCTCTGCCTTTCTTCATTTTGAATTTCTTTCCCTGCAGCAATTCTCAAACTGCTATCATACCCACTAGGATAGTCAGCAATGAAACAGTTAATACTGGCACTAAAAATATTATTGTTAGGCTTTTGAGCTAACACCAATGTACAAGTAACAATTGGGAACTTTCAGCCTCTCTGCGTAGTCATGAAAATAATGCTGATTCACGAGAGGTTTTTTTCGTCACCATGATGTTCTTTATTTTAAGTGAAAGTTTAGACTCTGTAGGATTCATAAGTGCCACACTGATTAAATAAATATATCAAGCAGGTTGGATCTGCCTGGCGAGTGGAAGAATGCAAATACTGACTGCAGTTATGAGATAGTAAGTTTGAAGTGTTGTTGTGGCTGTGATGGTCCAGGAGATATGCAAGAAGCAAAGGAGTTTTTGTTTTGGTGGTATATTTTTATTAAACCAGCTCTATAGTTGTGAAAGATACTAGACAATTTTTCAGGCACAAGGTGCCTCTTCCAACTAGCTATACAGTTGGTCTGACAGAATATATCACCATAAAACCTTGCTTCTTACAGCTGTGAGAGGGAGCTGACTGATTTTATGATCTTGTTTGCAATCTGTGGACATAAAAATGACATTTGCAGCTGTGGGGTTAGAAGCAACCCAATTCTTTAATGTTTTCCCTTTTACTTAAAAGTTTTAACTAAGAAGTTGAAAGGTACTGTTCAGATAACCATGCCTTTGAACAAGTATTTCATCTAGTTCTGTTTCAGCTCTGTTTAATGGTTGTGTTCCCCTCTACCCACCCTGCTAATCTTGTTTTTAATTAAGACTATGTAGATTCAGAGTTGTGCATTGCAATAAAGCTTACTTGTTTTTAGCTTGCTCACCATTTCACAGACACTTTTATTACTCAAGGGCTGAAAATATAGGAATTAAACCCATTGATATCTTTTGTTCAAAGCTGTGGATGCTGTAGGAATAAACCCAGAGACTGTCCCATGGATACTGGGTGCGGTCGTGGTGAACATGAGGCAACAGATCTAGGCTTTAGGAACAGAAGAATTGCTAGATGGAACATTGCTTCGCAGATACTTGGATTTCCCCATCATACTTCTCATATAACAATGCCTATACTGTTTTGTGTAGCTCTCTAGTTTCATCTAAGTTTGCACAAAGTAGTACTGGTAGTAAATTGGCTTGTTTTCATAGTGTTTTGAAGCTTGCTTGCTTCAGATTTTGCTGAGGTTTTTTCTCAACCAGTTTCTTCCATTACTCCATTTGTGCTTTTGGTTTCTATGTTCATCGCTCTGCATCTCTTTCCACTTTTTTAGTTGTTATCCATGAGTTTTTACAAATTTATTTAAACTTTTCCGATATCTTATATCTTACTTCAAAACCCCAAACTTAAATGTTCAGCCTAAATTAGTTAACAGTTACTTGATAAGGGTCCCAAACTCATAGTGCAAACAATGCATAAAGTGTTAACTTCAAGTCCACTAACTTCCATGGAGTTATACTAGTGATATGTTTAGCCTGATAATTTTAAGAGCACTTATGTTTCTTTCATTTTACTTATTCTCTTATGACTGTTTGACATGAAAATGTATATACAATAGATTGTGCTGTATAAGAAAACTGTATTTTCTTTGGTGTTCTTTCTTTATGAAAAATAAAGGAATAGTACTTACCATAATATGAATAGGCAGAATGGTAGATCTTGAAAGCTATGGACAGATGTTCAATTGCAAAACTTAGAAAAAAGAAGGATGTACATACAGGCATTCCAGCCCCCTGGAAGAGAGCTGCGAAGTCAAAGGCAAGCTATCCTGCCAGGGGGCAGTAAGGGTTCCCCTGCCCAATAATTGACAGTCTGTCCTCTCCTCTTCCAGGGAAGGGAACAGACTATTAGTGATCAAGGGTAGCAGGGGCAAGGAGAACTGCTCTCCTCACCCTTGCTACCCCTGGTAGGGCCACAGTCCCAGCTCTTATCAGGGCTCTGGCAGTGACACTAGGAATTACCTCACCCACCTTTCTGTCTGCTCCATCTGCTCTGCTGATTGGCAGAGTGGGAAAGCTCAGGGTGGTTAGGGTTAGGGTGTGGGAACTCTTGACACCACTTGAACAGTCCAAGTCAGAGTGGAGACGATTCAAGCAGGCACTGCAGCAGGGTCCCCCTGACATCTAGCCACTGGGCAAGCTATAAGGGATCTGAATGCTCTACTTCTCTCCTCCCCCTTGGATTGAGGACTATGGGATACTAAGGATCCTAGGGACATCTGTCATGCCCTGATCAGGCATTACACATGGTGTTAGAAAACTTCACTCTCCAGTGAAATAACCTTTAGAGAAATCTAACAGTTGTGGTGGAAAAAGCAGTGATTCCAATACAAACTGCTTAAATGTCTATATTCTCACTTTTTGTACTGGGAAAAGGGCATATTTCCCAACACAAATGTAGCACCTGTCCATGGCCAAACACTACACACTGTTTCCATTCTCTTCTCACTGTAGCTTTCTATTTATTTATATTATTATATTTATATTTAGTCTTCATAAATACTCACTTGCATTTTTACTGCCATAAAATGGTCTCTCTTTGCTGCTGTTTGTTTTGCCAGTCCATAACTCTTCATTGCTGTCACTTCCTCATCACTGAAATCATAGCAGAATCCAGTTCAAGGATTTCAGTCACAACCAGATATCCCAACAACTACTTACACTGTAATTTCAATGCCCACATTACTTCAGATACAGACTCTTTTGCATTTGTAAATCAAAAATGCCTGACAACCTGCAAGAAAATGAAGTTTGTAAGGGTTGCTTTGTACCTAGACACTGTTCAGAATGGCTGAAGAGTGTGCAAGAATTCTCTCTTCCCTTACTATGCCTTGTAGCTAGGCAGCTCCTGTATGAGTGCTGGGACGAGATTCTCCATCCACTTCCAGGGGACCAGCTACCTACTAAAGATAGAGCAGGGAGAAAATAAGGCCATCATTTTTTGCAGGATCCTGAAGAGCAGGTAAACAGAGATGTACAGTGAATCCCAAGGATGGTGAGATCTCTAAGCCCCAGAGGATGCTGCTCTGATAGAAAGGATGCAGTAGAGGTTCAGTTACATTGCTCACTATTTGTCGTCCTTTAGTATAGTTTGAGTCCCTATGGTCCCTTACTTCAGAAAAGTTGCAATTCCCCTTCAGTTATCGATTCCTAAATGTTTAATCCTTCTGCATGCAAAATCTGTGTCATTTCAAATGCTGACCTTGTGTGCCAATGACTGAAGGATCAAGCAAGAAGCTAATCACATCCCTGTAGCTTGTGATTACTGAAGTCCCATACTGAAAAGCTTCTCAGAAAAATGCAATCTGCAGACACATATGGATAATCTCCTCAGACAATTCCATTTAGGAAGGGCACATTCTTCCAGGTCAGATTGAAATAAGCAGAAATGCTTGGCCCCATAACAAACAATTTTTGCTTTTGAAGATAGATTTAAACAAATAATAATAATCATGGTTACCTCTGAGCACTGGCAATTTGAGGCTGGCGTAAAGCTGTGCTTGGAGAGCCATTTTCTACCATTAGGTAAAATGAGGTATCCTGTTTGACTGAAAGTGAAGTTGGCAAAACTTTCCCTCACTGCTCTGAGAAGCCTCTACTCTTTCTAAGGCACTGGACTTAAGAAAGCCTGCTGGGGCTTGTCTCCTTCACCCCACCCTGCAAGTTATTAGCAAGGATTCCTGAAGTCTTCTAAAGGCCAAACAGGTTTATCAGAAGGATTTCTATAACTGGGTACAGAATGCCAAAGAGCTGTTGTGAGGCACACCACTTTGCTGCTTAAAAGAATCTGGTGTTATTTGTTTCTCCTAAGAATTGATGGCGGGGGGGGGGGAAGGGGGACCAGGATTTAAGAAGTATTGCATATCCTTAATGTGTTCAGGTCTCAACCATTTGTAACCCTACACAAAGAGAGAGCACTTTACTTCCTCTTAGGAATAAATGGAATCTTGCCAGTTAGAAGTTCTGAGTATGTATCTAGGTGGGGAGCTGGCAAATTCTCCAATGTCTTGAAGACACAGAATCATTAATCATCACAACATTACTTTTAGAAGCACTTCTGACTGTTACGAGTTTCTAGTTTTGCAGACTCACAAAACAGATTTTTCCTCTTTAAAGCATTTGAGGTTATATGATTATTTCTGCAGCATGGAACAGATGGGAGTCAGCTCATCATAAGACCATATAACCAGGATTTGAGGAAAGAATTGCCTCTCCCAGTAACCAATACACAGGGGGTCAGTTCTGAATAACTAAGTGGGGCATAGGCAACAGAAAGGGAAGTACAAGTAGTACCAAAGAACAATTTCTGCACACAAGGAAATGGAATTTCATACCTTCTCTAGAGAAATAACTGGCTCTCTAGGGGAACTAAGAATGCATGCCTAACAGGCTTACATGTCAATGCTGCAGAAGCTGAAGTCATTCAGTTTAGTTCACCATGAAATAGAGTTGCCCCAGTTTAGCTTTCATTTACTGATTGCAGGGTAAGAGTTGAGAAATGGATAGTTACTAATGGATTGTTGGTTGTAGCCATCTTGGTCTAAGGACATAGACAGACAAGATTATTTGAGTAAATGCAGTATCTTTTATTAGACCAACTAAATAGTTGGAACAATTTTTCCAACTATTTAGTTGGTTTAATAAAAGGTATCACATTTGCCCAAAGAACTTTGTCTGCCTAGTTACTAATGGAGCATCTGCTTTGCAGTAAGCCCCTGCTCTCTTTTAATGTGCTATATTTTCTTTGTTTATCCATACCTTGAGGGTATGTTTTTCCTTTTGATTAGTTTAAGCCACTCCCAAGCAATATAAATTAAACTGGAAAAAGGTACTTAAATCACAATTAGAGTATCCACATAGTGGGGTTGTAACAGGATAGTGTCCCTTTAAGATGGAAGAGTGAGCCCCATTGAAAGAGCCCAGCTGTGGGGCATTGGGGTAGGCTGGGAGTGCTCTGCTAGAAGCTTTTAAAAGCTCCCAGATCAGTAAGCAGGAGAGGGGCCAAGTTGCTGTGCCAAGGCCCAAGCCCAGGAGCTCCTGTAGTGCCTGGGATGGGGCAGAAGGGCGCGGTTTTGTTTTAATTGTTTGCTCATTTGTTGCCTAAAGACTATGTTTTATTTGAGAGGACTAGCTGAGGAGCTCCTCAGGAAGCAAAACCCAACTGCAGAAACCAACAGGGTTAGGCAACCTGCTGACAGTTATACTAATATTATTATAGCAGTTTCAATTCATACCATATCAGTATAACTTCCATGTTGAGAAGTCCTTAGCTTAGTTATAAAGTGATACAAATAGCTATTTTTCAGCTCTCAAGTGTACTTTTCAAGAAAAAGACGTTGGCATCCTGCCACAGTAACTTAACTTTCTAAACAATTCAGCCTATGTATTAAAAATGCCTGGACTATGTTTGTTATAAACACTTAGGCATAAAGAAGAGATGACTGCTGAGTTTAGGTTGAAATAAAATAAAAATCAGGGAAAGAATCAGGATTTTATGATGTATGAAGCTGCATGTAGGTCTCCTGCAGTTTCTTGCAGGATTTGACAGATGTGCAGTGAATAAGACAGAAGATTGCAGGGAGGTGAACTACAAGGGTCCAACTCACAGCCCATAGGCTATATGTGGCACATGAGGGGTTAAGCTGCAACCCCCAGGCTCTGGCCATGCTACAGGTCCTCCTATCACTTTGGCTGCAACAGCAGCCAGTCTCCCTTTTCTCCTTCAGCTTCTGCTCTCTGTGGCTGCCTCAGGAGTAGCATATAATGGCACATTACACTATAGCGAAACATTTATAACAGTTAATGGGTATAATTGTAGCCGTGTTGGTCTAAGGACATAGGCGGACAAGGTTCTTTGGGTAAATCTGATATCTTTTATTAGACCAACTCAAATAGTTGGAAAAAAATGCTTCTTGGCAAGCTTTTGGGCACAAACACCCTTCTTTAGGTTGAGAAAGCATCTGCAGTTGATCTGTGGATGTGCACTCCTGAGTAACAGTTGCCTCTCCCCTTTTAAAGCAGATACAAGGTTTGTTTATACTCTTGGTGTATACTCCTCATTTCTAACTAACGATACCATGGATGTGCTTGCTGGAGTACTGAACACTTACAGTTGCAAAGTTTACCTCAAAGGAGCTGTACATTGAACATGTGGAGTCCTACATGTTAAGTTCACAATGTGAAGAGTCAAGCCCTAGGCATTTCCAATTTGGCACCCAAAATTGGTGAGCACTTAACTATTTTAATTTTGATTTCTCGGTGCTTCTGTTCCTTATCTGTAAACTGAAACTACTTCTCCTTACCCAATACGGATGCTCTGAAAAAAAATTATTATTGTATGTAAATCTTTCAATCTAATGTTGTTTCCCCTAATAAAACAAAAACACACAAAGAAATGAATGATTGTATATTGAATGTAGCAAACAGTAGGAAATAAATAAAGGCCACCAGTAAATAAGAATGTTCAGTTACTATGACTTTTCAGTGTGAGCCAGCCATCCCGTGCACAAAATAGAAAGAATGCCCTGTGAGAGAACAATTTTTTAACATAGTGCATATGCCAAAGGGGATCAACTGAAGGTTGCACAAGGCAATTTATACTGGGTCTCTTAACTTATGGGACCTTGATTGGCAACCTTTATATTTTTCCAAAGTAAGTCTTTCTTTTATGGAATTACTAAGTATGTTATCAGTGTGGAACATATTTATAGAGATAGCCGATCACTGAAAACGGTAAATGGGATCTCTGTAATTTAAACCTAGTAAAAATAGTAGTTTAGCTGGACACCCTCTTACTTTCCCAAGACCTTCCCCCCCTCCCCCGACCCCCGACTCAACAGACAAATGCTATGAAAAATGTTTTGCTGCTGTAAAAAATGGCGGCCTAATTTTCCCCCTGCTTTCTCTATCTCTACTAGGTAGCTGGTCCCCTGGAAGTGGATGGAGAATCTCATCCCAGTACTCACACAGGAGTTGCCTAGCTACAAGGCATAGTAGGGGAGAGAGAATTCTTGCATGTTCTTTGGCCCTTCTGAACAGCAGCTAGGGACAAAAGAGCAACCCCTTAAAAACTTAATTTTCTTGTGAGTTTTCAGGCATTTTTTATTTACAAGTGCAAAAGAGTTTGTGTCTAAAGTAATATGGGCACTAAAATTACATTATGAATAGCTGCTGGGATATCTGGTTGGTGCCTGAAATCCTTGAATTGGATTTTTCTATGATTTCAGTGATGGGGAAGTGACAGCAGTGAAGAGTTATGGACTGGCAAAGAGAGGACATTTCATGGCAGTAAAAATGCAAGTGGGTATTTATGAAGACTAGATATAATAAAGGATAGATAGAAGACTTTGTTGGGTTGGAGTGGGGAATTGAATGTGCCTGCAGCCCTGCCCCCTCCCCCCTCCCCCCCCCCCCCCCCCAGCTCTGGTGCTATCTGCAGGAAGGGAAGGGGAGAGGGGGAGCTGTGAGCTGTGGTTTTCCTGGACTAAAGGCAAGGGGGGTGGGGGCTGCAAGGTAGGGGCAGTTGAATCCAGCTGCTTCTTCTCCAGCTGGCAGCTGCCCCTTCTGCAGACAGCACCAGGGGCAGGGCTGTCTGCAGAAGCCCCGATTGCCCTGACAGATTAACCCTTGTGTTCCCTAAGTCGCTCCACTTTGGAGTGCCTTAACTGATCTCTCATTAGATGAGGGTTAATTTGTTGTGTGATCGGCCACTTTTAAAGCACTCTACAGCTGTGCATGTGTGTCACAGCATAGCTGTATGGCGTCTTCAGGGAGCTGGTCACGTGACAAATATAACTTCTGTCTGCACCCTCTCTTATCCCAAAAGGGATTAACTGTTCCATAACCTGAAAGCTTCTTTTAAAATCTGTGCTACAGTTTTAACATTACAGCAATAGAACAGATTCTGACCTCACTGGTTCAAGGAGGAGTCCTGAATAATTCCATGGAAGTCAATGGGGTGATTCCATATTTTCATCACTGATACTGAGATCCATATCTGCAGTTTTCCTATCCTTTATTGTTATTGTCAAAGAATGTGGCCACACAAGTATTGCTATTTTGATAGAATGTTTTTTTCCATGTTAACATAAAAGGATTTCTGTGATACAACGCCTCAGTTGAGAGACGATGTTCTATATTCTTGCAGGTCAGTTATGTATATAAACAAGACAATTTATTTACCTGGCTTAAAATAAGTTAGTTTGTTCAGGGCCACACAACAGCCCTCCAAAATTAAAAAACTCTAAGTTAGAAGTAAGGGCTAACTCCCTTGTAAACATGAGTGATGATCCAAAATCTGATATATTTTGATTGAAAAACAGGTGCTGGTCATTGTTACTTTGCGCTATTTTCCTGCTCTTTTTCTGGATCCAGTGGTACTTTTAAAAGTATAAATATGAGTTTGGCAGTATTGTCATTTATATTTGGGAAACAGGCCATGTGAAATTGCTCCTGGATATCATTACTCCAGTCTTAACTCCAGCTATTCTCTCCCTCGTTTGTCAGACCCACACTGTGATTGGAAAATTCAAACCATTTCACCTTGTCATACATTCTGCTTCTAATATTAAAAGCACTCTTACTAAAGAAAGCAATGACAATCTGCTGAACTATATATTTCAGTGAAGCTTGCAACTCAACATAGGATATTCCACAGCTTCCCTAAGTTGCCTGCTCCTGTGTTTCACCAACCAAACTGATACTATTTTTCTTAATAGACAGTGTAAATATTCCCATATTTTCTATATCATGCCCTGATGACACTATATATATAATAGTTGGAGGGGTCCATTAAAGCTGAGCCATGACAAGCAATAAAGCCTTTTTAAAAAGTCCTGGGTTATTCATTGCCCAATGATAGAATCCCCAGATCGAACTTTGTTCACAGAAGCCATTTGTAGAACAATAAAAAGTAGCAAAAAAAAAAAAAAAAAAAAAAAAAAAAAATCAATCAAAATTATTCTGTCTGAGAACTGGGAGAAAGTTAAGTTGATATAAATAGCTTGTCTAAGTGTCCTTGCAAGCAGTGACTTGCTGGTTTTGAGGAAGATGTTTGTATTTTGCACAATGAAAAATGGAACTGTATAACATGCTTCCAGGTTCTTTAAAATGCTTTCCCTAAACCACAAGCATTACTCTAGTCCTATCAGTGTGTGTTTGCTACATTGACAAGTATGAATGGCTTGCTCTGAAACTTCAAGAATATGGCCTGTCTGAATGTATGATACCACTGGTTTCTGGTTTCCCCTACCAACAAATAGCTCCTGTTTAAGCTAAAGTAAAATAGATTGTTATAGTATTTCTGGGGACTTTACTGAATGATCACTAAAGGGAATCAAGCTTTGAACTCTAAGAGGACTAAGTGAGGTGAAGGTAACTGGCTGTGTATCTAATCGAAGACATGAGAAGGTTTAAGTCTTCTGGAACAGCACTATGTAATTGTAAGAAAGGCAGCCTGAATGCCTAGTAAGAATCTTCCTAGATAATGACTCGGCTTGAACGGGACATGAGCCTGGGAACTTCAATGCTAAAGGCATGTGTTTACATCCAGCTGTTATATAACTCCATTAGCTGACTTCTGTTAGATGAGTTTTCATTTTTTGTGGGTCAGTCACTTACGGGCCAAGGACATTTAATGCATTTGCATAGGTTACATGTTTATTCTCTTAGGGGAATCTTTTCATATTTAGAAAGGCTTGGATCTCACATTAGGTACTATTTTTATAGCAAACCCCTATATAGGCAATCTAATGGGTTTGAACTTGGGGCCATCCCATGATAAAGGCACTAGTCCTTAGTGTTTGCACCAACCAAGGGGCTATTTTGCTTGGTTGTAAACTGCAGTAGGATTTTGTCTTGTGAGAATGCCTTGCTAGAGATAAAGGAAGACAAACACAGTAGTGGTGATCATTAAGATTGTTTTTTGCCAAAAATTTCCCACTCTTTCTAGTACTTTTAGGGTACACAGGTCTCCAGGGAGGATCATCATGTCATCCAGCCCTGCTCAATGTGGTTGTGCACACCATGGTGCTTAAACTGGCACTGGCAGCTGGCACATTTTCTATGCTATTTATTAATTTATTAGATTTATATGTTCTGTTTCCCAAAAAAGGCTCTGGGCAGCTTACAATAAAAGGCAAAAAATATAGGAACAGAATAAAATAGTTAAATATAGCATTCCCACTATTGCTAATAGTAACAATGGTGTGACATTCTTATTGCAAAAGTCCAGGGTAGATGAAGCTATACTGGTCAGAGGAATAACTTGTGTATAAAATGGCCACCAGCAGGTCAGCAGAAAAGGAAATGATCTGAACCACATCAGTGAACATCAGGTAGATCTTAATGCACATTTCTTCAGACTGACATTTCCTAGTAGGATCAAACATACATGCATGATTGGGGAGGCAGTCATCTCTTAAACAGGAGACTTTTGGATAAAGTTAAAAAGTTCTCTGACCATCACCCATTGAAACCTTTTCCCACTAAAAAACTGGAGCACTGTAAAGATGCTTGGGGATAGTTTTATTGTCCATCACAGATTGCTAATGGTTCTTTCTGATCTATCAGCAAGAACATCTCCCTTTATCTATTGTTAGAATGGATGCAGTTACCAGTAAGTAGGTACATAGGTAGGCAGGCATCTGTCTCACAAGACAATATAAGCAGGGTGAGTGAGGCACCAGTTCACTGAACATTTGGCTGTAGAGCCCAATTCTTGGATCATAGCCCCTTCTGCACTTATCACAGCTGGAGTTTGTATCAAACAATCCTGAATATGTCCTGAGGTTTCTTCTTTCCTTTGCATTTTGGGTTTTTCCTCAAAAGCCTTCATCTCACGCTTAGCGGACAATTTCCAAGGGATGTTTCAGTCACCAAAGCAAGCTTGATACAGGTACAGCCATGCCAGGACTAAAAGACGGCACCAATTCAACTCAAGCTGGGTTTCCTATGAAGGTGGTTCAACTGTTGCAAAAACCATGTAGAGGCTCCAACTCTTCAATCTTTGGAGGTTAGACCAAGTTCTCTAAAAAGTATCAACATTCAGTGCAAGAGATCATAGTGAATCCAGGTGCTGACATACAAGGAAAGTCTGGAGAAATGAAGATAGCTTGCTTTCACAACCAAAGCGTTCGAGGTGCCCTTGGTCTGGACAGGCCCCTTGTTCCCGCTGAGCTGGCAATGCATTTTGGATCCAAACAGCCCACTTCTGGTGGTGTTGGTGTTTTTCAAATAGGTGGCAAAAGAGAACCCCTCAGGGCTGAGTGCTCCCCAGCCAAAGGGGCACTGGACAGCACTGCCTGTGTGACAGAGAAACTGAACCAAGGGAGGTGTGCGAGGTGGTTTTAGTCACCACCAATGACTGGGGGAGCCCAATTGCCTACCCTCCTGGGGAGACATATAGGGCGACTACAAGCTTTCTTGCACTCGAGTTGGATTCATTAGATGCTGCCTTCTCCTGTCAGACTTTTCAAGGCAGGGTTTTCATTTTCCATGCACCCAAGCTTTCTGCCTACGGCCCAGGGTCACTGCTGGGGCTTAGGAGAAGGACAGTGGCCACCTGCTGCCACTGTAACTGCCTGAGTCCTGTTCTAAGCTACCTTTTTTAAACTATTGCTCAAATGTATATAACAGTTGGAAAAGGCAATCAGGACTCGTAGTAGAGATGATATCTTGTATTAGACCAACAAGATGTTTGCAAAAAAAGGTCTTTAATTGCAAGCTGTCGGGCACAAACACCCTTTATCAGGCAGTGGAGAAGTGATTGTAAAAGTTCTCCTGTGTAAAAATTAAAGTTCATATTTCATAGGATTTCACAGAGGAGTCAGTAGATGGAAAACTCCTCTGGGCAGTCCATTCATAGCTGGTATTAGTTGGAAGGGTCCATTAAAGCTGAGCCATGATGGGCAACAAAGCCTTTCCAAACCCAGCTGGGCAAAGCCCACGAGTCCAGTTCCAAAATTCAAGGGAGCAGGGCTCAAGCTCAAGGCCCTGTGGCGATTACCCTCCCTCCCAGACCCATCCTCCTGGGGCTTTGATGCTCCCCAAATCCAGACAGCCCCGGGCCTGGAGGCCTTGGGTTCAGATGCCCCAAGTCTTGCTTGCTCTTAGTAAAAAAAATAAATAAAGGCTAGTCCCTTAACCGGGGAGCCCAAGTCCACAGGATGCGTGTGTGGAGCGGAGGAGGTTGTTGGAGGCTTGGTCCTTCTCAGGACCCCCGCTAGGAGCTCCGGAGGGGCTGAGAGCAGGCAGCCCCCTGCTCCCCCAGGCCGGGAGGGCGGGCGGTGCCAAGCCCCGGGGTGCGGGGCGGCCCCGCGCCATGTCAGGGCTGACAGCGGGTCACGTGCGGGAGGCAGCTGCAGCCCGGCTCCCCGGGGCGGGACGGCTCGCACGAGCCGAGCTGCCGGAGCGGCTCCAGCGGCAGCAGCAGCAGCAGCTCGTGTCCCCGCCATGGAGCAGCCCGGGGAGCCCTCGCCCGGCCTCCGCAGCCCAGCCTGGGAGGAGCTGGTAGGTCCCCGCGGGGCTCTGCTGCCCGCTCCCCCGTCCCCGGCCCTTCCCTCTGCCGCGGGCGCGGGGCTCCGGGCTCGCGTCCCCGGGGCTGGCGGGGATCCAGGCGCTTCCCCCCTTGCAGCGGGCAGGGCGGTGCGCGCAGCCTCGGGCTGCCGCGGGCTCGGAGGGCTCCTGCCCGCGGACACGCAGCTTTGCTCGCGCCTTGTGCAACAGCAGGGAGCCCGCGCCTCCCGCGCGGCCGGGGGCAGCCCCGTGTGCTTCATCCGAGAGGTCAGGCGGCGCGGCGAGGGGCCAGCCCCGCTCCGCCCGGGCCTGCTCGCGCTGGGTGTTGTCTAAGACGAGACCTCTTTGAGTCGGGACCGGGCGGCTGAAGCTCCAGCAGGGGAGACAGCGAAGTCCGTACCGCCGCCCGGAAGCCCCGGAGGTCTGGCAGGAGACGGCAGCGTCTGATGAAGCCGGCTCGGGGGCAGGAAAGCCTGCGCTCTCCCTAGACATCTCCCCCGGAGGGTAGGGACGCACCGGAGCGGGCTCCCAGAGGGGTGCCGGCAGCTCCCTCCTCGGAGATTTTCGAGACCCGGCTAGACAAAGCCTTGGCTGGGGCGATCTAGTTGGGGACAGCCCTGCTTTGAGCCCATAGGGCTTGTACTACGGCACTGGCTCTCCACCCTTTTTGTACCGGGACCCACCTGTAAACATGGATGGCCGGTCCCCGCCCCGGCCCCGTGCCCCTCTCTCCCACCCCGCTGCCCCCCGTGTGTGGGGCAGGGACAGCCCGAAGCAGCCTTTCGCAGGCTGAAGCTCTGCCAACCTGCAAGGGAAAAGCTGCGTTTCCCAAGTTTTTTTCCTTTAAAGGTGAATCCATTTTTAAAGTTTCTTCACGACCCTTTCATATATTGTTGCAACCTGCTTTTGAGTTGCGACCTACAGGTTGAGAAACGCTGGGGTAGGTGACCTCCTGAGGTACCTTCTAACCCTGATTTTCTATGACTCTATGATCTTAAGGGCCTTGTTGTGCAGTCATTTTGGACGGCACGTGGAGCTCTTAACACCTGGATTGTCAGCATAGTAACACCTGAATTTGTTTTTAAGCACTCCTTTAGCAGCTCAAAATTACAAAATGGCACCACTCCAGGGCAGGATGATCTCTGCTCCGTATTATCCAGCTCATGTTACAGTAAGATGTAGCCATTATACCTGTAGGTGATGCATAGCGGGTGTATGGGGGTGCATGTGCACCTCCTGTGAGCGCTGGTACTTCCCCTAAGCTCTTGGCTTAGGTGACGGGCAGGGAGCACTGCTGCCACTTCTGGGCTTGGTGTCTGGCTATGGGGAACCCCCCCACGCCCTGCCCCTGACACTGCCACAGCCATCTGTGGACAGTCCCCACTTGGCCTGTCCTCACCACTGATTCCTGCATTGCCACCTGTGGGCAGTCACCATGCCTCCCCAGCTTCCGGAGACACACGTTGCCTATCACTCCACCTGCCAGCCCAGCCAGTACTGGCACCACTGCTGGTCTTCGGGCTAGGCACAGCCTGGAGAAGAGCAGCACTGGGCAGCAGTAGCTGGGCAGGCAGGTTAACACATCCCTGCCTGCTTCCTAGGGACAGAAAGTGCAGGCTGAGGGGGAACGGGTAGAGGGGAACTGGGGCAGCCCCAAGGAGTAGGGAGGAAGCCTGGAATGGAAGGGGGTCAGATTTTTACCTTTCCATCCTCCAGGCCCCTGCTGGCTTGAACACGTGACTGCTCCAGACTCGAGCTAGCACTAACACCCATCAACATTTGTGCAGCTCACAGTGTAACGTGTAACAAATCCCCAGTCTATAAAGGTGTATCTTGACCCTGCCTTCTGATATTTCCTCCTGGTATGCAGCAACTTGGATAAAACGAGCAGATCTGCTCTTGGACACCCCCATTTATTAAAGGCGGATTTGGCTCATAGCAATCTTGAGCCTTTTAATGTCCTAATGAGTAAACAAATACATTTTCAAGTTACCCACTTTAAGCTATAGCCCTAACAAGGCTCTGTTAAAAAACACTGTCACTTTTAGGTAAACTATCCAGCTTTGCAGTTGCATAGCTATTCTCCTAGGTAGGAATGATCAGCTTCTGGGAATTTTATTATTCTTGAGGAAAAAAAATAATTTAATGGGGGACAAAATGCAGCATAAAAAATAGTGTTTAGACTAGTGATTCTCAACCAGGGTGGTGTGGCACCCTGGGGTGCCTTTCAAGGGTACCACAAGGTGCCATGTAATGCTAGCACTGTTGGGTGCACAAACATGATTTACAAGGGACTTCAAAGAGGAATTCATAGTGTTAAAACTGTTCCGACCTGTTGTGGGCTTTCTGAGTTCCTTGCAGTAGAAAAATGACTATATTATTTTTCTGTAGTCAAGAAATGAGTGAAAATGAAAAGTTGGCATTTTCTGAGTGGTGTCTTGAGCCTAACAGGGTGTACCTGGAGTCTAAAAAGGTTGAAAACAGCTGGTTTAGTTCCTGTAAAATTGTAAAGAAGGGAAATTTTTATAAGGGAAGCTACTTCATGTATTGCAGTTTCCTGGTCTGTGTTTATTAATTATCTATTCAGGTTGTCAGCAGTTACCGTATATGGAACAGTGGGCATGTCTACACAAGATGCTAACATCGCAGTAGAGTAATTCTACTGCACATTAGTGTGGCTGGTAAAAAATGCTAACAAGTTAGTGTGCAGTACAATTAATCTGCACATTAGTGTCACATAAAAATGGTTTCTCTGAGCTAATGTGCAATAGTGCTGATTATGGCGCATTACATTTAGTACCTGTAATTACAGGTACTAAACTTAATGCATCGTAATAGCGGCATATGAATGAACATGTAGATGCTCCCACTGATTCCTAGGGTCAGCTTCTAAAATCCATTTGTATAGTCCTCTTGGCTAGGAACAGAAATTACACATAAACCTGTATAAGTGATCAGAAACCAGCTCAAATCTGGGCATGTCTACACATTGCCTTATGGCAACCTAGCAAAATGCTGCATCACTGTATGGTGCGCTATGGCGATGTAGCAATCACATGGGTTTACATGTGATTGCTGGCTATGTGACTGTAGCAGCGTGCTATCTGGCTATAATGCATTGCAATGGTGACATACCCAGTGAATCTAACCATGCACTGCCTATACACCATAGTATGGGTGGTGACTGCTCTGTTTTAGTAGTTGCACCAAGCAAGTACTAAAACACGGCACAGTACTAATCTTGCCGAATGGCGATGTGTAGACACGCCCTGTGTAACACAACGGAGGTTCAGAGCACATAAACTACTTTCAAAATAGCTGAAACCAGTTTAAAATAAAACTGGATGGATGTAGTATCAGACTTAACTGATTTAGGTTAAATTGGTTTATTGAACTTCTATCCCAGATCCCCTCCAGATTCAAGTTAACTCAGTCTTTCAGCATCCCAGATGTTTTGCACCTTCCCTGCTCCTCACAGGGTAGGCAAACTAGCCGTGGTCCAAACTTTCTGCTCTAGTTGAGCAGGGAGGTGTGCTCTAGTGCCCTCTGGCTTTTGGACTGAGCCACTGCAGGGATTTAGTTGCATTTCCAGAATCAAAAGTGAATTTCTGTTCTCTTGCTTATTGGTTCAATGTATTCAGCTTAAACTATCCTGAGAAGATTGAATTGATTCAGCCTTAGGCTTTTTGACTGTCTGTACTTAGCCCTTGAGTTCAAATGCACAGCGTCAAAGTTGTATGCAGACAACATGCATGTGTCATGCTTATTGTTTCAATATGCCTTTTGCATGTGATAGCTTGTTCTTTTTTGGCTCTAGAAATGCAGTGATGCTATATATGGATGAAAAGGTTCACTTGAAAATACTTTGGAGCAGGAAATGTCATCCATTATTAATGTTTAAACAGTACTCAGCACAACAACCCACTTCTGTATTACAAATACAGAATAAGAATCATATGTACACATATTTGCATGATTGGCTCTATATTTGCAAATATGGGAACAAAGCCTGACCATCTTACTTACTGTATACCTACAGTAATAAGCACTGCACTGTAGTTACTGAGAGGCATTGACTTCCCTGGGTGCAGTGTCATATATAGTTATCATTGCAATATTAATTGGTAAACATATCTATAGGATGCTGACACCCTAGGTGATAAAAACCCTCTCAGCTTTTGAAAGGTCTTGGTCTTCCACAAATCAAGCTATCTTTTCTCATGTGCCATCTACTCCAGGGAATTTCTCTCTTCTCCAATTTCACAACACTACAGGCTGTTTTTAGTCCTTATTGTGCCTGCCTTTTCCTCAGATCTGAAGACTGTACTGCATTTGAAAGCTTGTCTAAATCTATCCCGACTGTGCAGTTGGTCCAATAAAATGTACTAAAAGATATTCTCTCTCACATTTCCTGGACCATCACAGCTACATCATTCTAATATTAGCAAAACATATATATGCACACACGTGCGCGCGCGCGCACACACACTTGCCAGTTAATATTGCAATACACATACATTCAATTGCAATAAACTATCCAAAAGGCTACTGTTCACTGTTTCTGAACTGATCTGAATTTGCTATTTATGAAATGGATACAGAGAGGGATTTTTTTCTGGTGGGGCAGAGGACCTGAGCAAGAGTACTTTTTCTCCCAGTATACTACTTCCTCTTGTGTGCTTGACCTATTTGGTATTCTGGGAACAACAGAGACCTGCTTATATCTCCTTTAAGTTCTTGGGAAAAAGTTTGAGCTCATAATTATAGGCTAATAAAAGAGGAGGACATTGCAGATGATGATTCTTCTTCCCTACAGAGGAGAATGAAACAAAGACACATTATCCTTTAGATGTTTATGATATGGCCACAATTATGCTGCAATGAAAAGCACTGGTTATTAGTTATTAATTATTATTAATTATATGTTATATAGTATTCATTGTTATTACTATACAACAATGTAGTGTGCACAGTGTTAATGGTGCAGAGTGCACAGTGTTAATGGAAAATTGGGTCCTGCAGATAATTATCCTAATGAAGGATACAGAAGATGCTATGCCATTTCTTTCAGAACATAACAATTCAGCGAGAGCAAGGATGACAGAATCTGAACTTTAGTGCCTGGCACAAAACAGTAGTGTAAAACTAAAGCCCCAGTCCTGCAGCGCTTCATGAATGTTCTTTATTTCACCTACTGCAAATAGAATCCCATTAAAATCAATAGAATGACTCATCATGTGTGAAATTAAGCACATGAGTAGATGTTTGTAGCATTGGGTGTAAATAATGGTTTCCATTTGATTCCTAATTAACTCTTGTACTTGGGTATGGCCACCCTTACAACACTAGAGATTTCTCATACCCTTCCCTAGATACATGAGTAGAATTGTAGATGGAATAAAGAAATGGCAACATGTTTTCATTTCTTATGTTTATTCCTGTCTGTGCATTTAACATACATCTATTTCTGTGATTAAAATACTTATTCTTGAACACTGATTATCTACAACAGTGAAATAATTTATCTTCTTTTTTTAAAGAAAGAAAATCCCAGATCTGAAAGATTGCTGATAATGCATAAGAACACTTTGAGCTGTAAGACGCGAAGCAATAAAAGACAATAGTCAAAAGTACAAATGAAAGAAGGAGAAATATAGGCATTAGGAAAGTGGACAGATAATGGAAGAAAATAACTAAAAAAGCAATCCTTGTAATTGGTGCTATTGTGGTAGTAGTGCCTAAAAGCAACAATCACAAATTAAGGAAAAGGTAGGACAGGGTGGTGCCTAGAGGCTAACTGATTCAGAGGACCATGAGTTTTTGTAGGCAACAAACTATTTTTCTAATGGCAAATTAGAGTTCTATTATAAGCACCCTTATAAGCATCTCTTTGCTGAGGAGTCTGTAATTGCACACTGAGGGCTGTGCAGGCAGAGAAACAGTTCTGCAAGTGCCCTGAAGTGCCCAAAAAGTCAACTCCTGCCTCCAGTAGCTTGCAATCTAAAGTTTGAGTTTAGATCTAAACTAAGGCAACCCAAGGGCCTGTCACCTCTAGAGTAAAGTAGCTTCTTGAGTATATGCAAAGTATCCCAAAACAAAACCCCACTTCACAAACAGAGTAGAAACCTGAGAGCTCATGGTACTTAGAATATGTTTTTATCAGTTTAATTGCTGATACATCCTGGATGTGAGGACTGAGGGATTAGATTTTTGGTGCCAGGAGAAGGCCTGGGAGCTTGCTCCAGCAGCTGCATGCACAGGCTTGGTATCAGTGCCCAAACCTGTTAGCCTCTAAGGAAAGTGGCCCCCATCCTACTGTCTGCCTAATTGGTGTCTGTTGCTTTTAACATCATAGAAAAGTAGGATTGGAAGGGATCTCCACAGGTCATCTAATCCAACCACCTGTCTGAGGCAGGATCTCCCCTATCCAAACCATCTTACCCAAACCATAATCTAAACTGGGGTGGGCAATTATTTCAACTGAAGGGCCACTTAATGAGTTTTGGTGAGCTGTTGAGGGCCACACACAAAATCTTTCAGAAGATATAATTTTAACAAAGTATAAAAACCAAATCATATACTAAAAATCAAATATTATAACATAGTTTAGTTTTTTATCAAAAAATAATTTTTGTCCAGAGCTGTGCTTTGTTGAACAGTATATATAGAGGTGATTGCATAATAGCACTAAATTAAGTCTTACTCTTGGCTCCTGTGTTTTCGGGCAAGTGTGGGGTGTGTGTAGGGTGTCTGTTGCGTGGGCAGCCCCCGCCCCGCACACCAGGGAGCTGGCTGGGGGAGAGTGGGAGGGCAAGGGATGGGTGCAACAGAGCTTGCCTGGGCGGTGCTGGTGTGGCCTGCCCCTAACCCCCCATCCAGCCCGTGGCTGCTCCAATGGCACTCTGCATGGGGCTGAGTCCCACCTGCACCATGCTCCTGCTGACCCCAGCTCTGACCAATATACACAGCTTCCAGGCAGGGCTGCAGCTGCCTGGGTACTGCGTGGCTCCCCTGCCTCCAGTGGCTCCTCCTCCTGCCCTTGTACTGCACTGAGCAGCAGGAAGCATGGGAAAGCCATGAGGATATGTACCAGGCACCACATGCCCAGCCAGGTTGGGGTAGGGGGAAAAGCTGCAGCTGGGCAGCCCCTGGCCTAGCGTGCAAGGCTCTAGCTTCAGCTTCTGGCTGCCTTCCACCTACTCTGCCCACCTGGCATGATGAACAGCCACTTGCAGGCAGCCAAGTGGGTAGAAGGTGGTCAGGAGCTAGAGCTGGAGCCCCCACAATGCAGAGAAATGTGTTGAGGCAGGAGCCACCTGCTGCAGCTTCCCCACAGCCTGGCTGGGCATCTGCTGCCTGGCACACATCCCCACGGCTTCCCCATGTTACCTACTGCCTGGAGTGGCACAGCAGGAGCAGAAGCCACTGGAGAAGGGTGGGGAGGAGCTGAGCAGTACCCAGGTGACTGCAGCTGCACTGGGAGCACCCACTCTGAGAAGCTGCGGGTGCTAGCCAGGGCTGGGGTGGATGGGTGTGGTGCAGGCTGCCTTAGCTGGAAGTGGGTGTTGCTTGGCCCCATGCAGAGCACTGTGGGCCAGATGCATACAATCAGTTGGCCAGTGCCTGCCTATGGGAGGCTGGATCCAGCCCGCAGGCTGTATTTTGCCCACCCCTGATCTAAACTCTTTGTAAGGCTACTGGTCAACCTTCACAAAGCAGACCTAAGGCACTGACCCACCAGAAGGTAAAGCAGGGGAACCAGTCAGTGTCCTGCTTCTTTGAAATGGTGTCAAAATAGATTCAGAAGATCCCAGGACTGGGGGGGGGGGGGATGCCCTACTACACAGGAAGGCTAATCCCTCTCCCCCCCAGTCCAAGCCAGCCTGAGCACAGAGCAACTCCTTTCTGACCCCAACCCTGGTGCTTCAGAAGGGCAAGACCCCCTAGCCAGGGATTTCTGGCTTTGGTCCCAGGAACACTGGGATGCTCCAGCTGAAGTCCCAGCTTTGGCTGTAGCCAACATCAAACACACCTGGGAAGGCTTAAAACCACCTTGCAGACAAGGTTCTTGGGTAAGTCTGATATCTCTTATTAGATCAACTTATTAGTTGGTCTAATAAAATTAGCTGGTCTAAGATATCAGATTTACCCAAAGAACCTTGTCTGCCTATGTCCTTAGACCAACAGGGCTACAACCTACACCCCTTAAAAGCACCTTGACCGGTGCAGCACAAAGAGGTGGTGGGCAGGCAGGGAGCAAGCAGCAAAGCCCAGGAGCAGGGGAAATCCCCATGGGGCAGCATTAATACCCAGGCCACTGGCTACCCAACCTCTTCGTGACCCCCTCCAGCGAGGTCCAGGCCACCGCAGCCCTTGAGGCACTACCACAGCCGTGCCCCCTGGCTTTGACCTAGGCCGCCGGCAGGGGAGTGACCCCTCAGAAACACCTCGTCCAGCGGTTCCCAAACTGTGGGGAGGCAACGTGAGCGGGTGGGGTGAGAGCAAGGGCCCACACTGACGATAAGGGGCCGTCGATCAGGTCGTGCTAAGGAAAAGTTTGGGAAACCCTGTCTGCTCTGGCCCCCTCTGCCCGCCTCTTCCTCCCCCGGGGTCTCCCTCGCCCACGCAGCCCGGGGCGCGCCGCACGTGGGAGCGGCAGAAGATGGCGGCGGGCGGAGGGCGGTGCCTGCAGCGCCGGCTCCGGGCTCCTCCCCGCCCCGCCCCGCCCCGCCCTCGTCCTCAGTCGCCGCCGCCTCCTCCTCCTCCTCCCCCCCGGGGAGGGGGGTGGCGGCGGCGGCTGCCCGGGCTGAGCCGGACTCGTGCGCTGTGTCTCGGCAGGAGTGCGGGAAGATGGCCGGGGCCGAGGCGGGCGTGAGCGGCGCCGGCATCCAGCAGCAGCACCCGGCTGTGGCGGCCGCCGCGGCAGGGCCCGGGGACGAGTCGTCGGACAGCGAGGGGGAGCACGAGGGGCCGCAGAAACTCATCCGCAAAGTGTCCACGTCGGGCCAGATCCGCACCAAGGTACGAGCCGGCCGCGTCCCCCCGCCAGCTGTTGCGCGCACATCTGTGCTCGGGCCCCGCGGGGAGGGCTGCAGCGGGGCCGGGCAGCGCCCTGGCTTCCCCGCGGGGCGAGTGACGGGACATGGCCAGTCCTTTCTTCCAGCTCCCACTTCCTCCCGCCGGGAAGCGCCGCCGCCCGCCCGCGCACAATAGCTGGGCAGCGCCCCCCCTCCCCGCGCCGACACCCCGGGGCTCCGGGCATCCCGCCGCCCGCGGACGGGCTCGCAGCTGCCCTTCGGCCGCGCGGCAGGCAGGGGCAGCCCGCGTGAGCCAGTCCTGCGGGAGAGCCGCGCAGCCAGAAGTTACTCCCTTAGTTTTTGATTCTGGCATCTCTTTGCCGAGGAGACTGGGCTTGCACACTGAGGGCTGCGCGGGGAGAGAAACAGCTCTGCGAGTGCCCTGAAAACTCCTGTAAAGGGGAGTGCATGTGTGCATGACAGTGTATGAAGGGGGTGGAGGGTGCAGTATGTGAGGGCATGCACCCGTGGGAAGGGTGCGTGTGCGTGTGAAGGGTGCCGTATGCGACTGTACCTGGGTGAAGGGTGGGCATGTGTGTGCGTGAAGGGTGTGCAAGTGTGTGAAGGGTGCAGTATGTGCATGTGCACCTGGGTGAAGGTTGTGCATATGCGTGGGTGAAGGGTGCAGAGTGCCTGTGTATGGAAGGTGTGCGTGTGCATGTGAAGGGTGCAGTATGTGAGTGTGCACCTGGGTGAAGGGTGCAGAGTGTGGGTGCAAGTGTATGTGGGTGAAGGGTGTACCTTGTGGGTCTGTGTGTTGGTGAAGGGTGTGGAGTGCATGGCATACATTGGTGAAGGGCGCAGGGCGTGCTTGTGAAGGTGTGTATGAGGGGTGCAGGAGTGGCCAGGTTGGTGTGTAGAACTAAATCTTTTGAAGTACTAAATAAAAAATGTTTCTTTAAAATAATACTTTTGCTTAACTTATTTTGCAGCTTTGCTACCATTTTGGGTAAAAAAAACAACTGACTACTGATGTAACTAAGTTCATAAAACAGGAAGGATTAGCTTTATCCCTCACAGTTCACAATAATGTGCAAACCAGGCTATAAATAAAGCTCCACTTCATTAAAAGTGTTGTCTTTTTGTTAAAGACAAGAGCTGTATTTAAATAATTCACTGGCACTTTATTTTATAACTCATAATGCATTATTTAAAAGTAGCTATATTTAGAAAGACAACTCCCATTTAGTTTAAGGGTGTTGTATGTTTGTTATTGTAGTGGCTGGTGATCAGTGGTTACATGAAACCAACAGAGCAAAGAACATCAGGGAACTGCTCTTTTACCGGACCAGTCCCTTTTCGTTCCAATTAGATTTGTTAAGCATCACTTAGTGAATGTGTTTGTCGGGTAAGGTTCTAATTAAATGGACTGGGTTTGTTTTATGGCTTAGACTTTTGAAGGAAACCAAGGCACAAATATAATGTTTATCCTTGAAGTTTGTAAGGCATTATAACTTAACACTGTGCTATTTTTCTCCAGTGGTTGTTTACACAGACACTTGAAACATTTCTGCAACTTGGTATTGGTATTAATTCCTTGGCTTAGCACTATCCTTGAAAGCTTCTGTTAGTAATTCTTCTTATTTTAGTTTAGGACTATTTCATTTTTTAGCTGTCTTGGTACAGTTGATCATTGGTTAAAACTCCCATCTGATAATCCTTTGCAGATTGAATGATGATTTGGTATTGAGTTTTTTAATGTGTACATCATGAGCTTTATTGAGTGCATGTATGTTAGTAGGACTACCTAGCTTGTTGCTTTCATGAACATGCATTTAGCATTTCTAAAACTGGCAGTGCTTATAGAGAACAGCAAAGCTTCATTTTCTTCTCCTAAATTAAAAAGAGAGTTTTTGACTAAGAAAACAAGAAATGGGAAAATAAAAGAAAGCATTACATTTGAAGATTTGATTAGATGGAATATTCAGCGCTACTTTTCCACGTATCTGTTGTGCATTGCTGTTCAACTGAAACTTCTGCAGTATTATTTATCAAAGTCCAATTTTGCCATCCATATTTAGTTGAGCTGTAACTTTCTCCACAAAATAAAGTTCTGTTCATTTCAGTAAGCTGTTACTCAAAGTGTGTAATGATGTTAGGATCAGACTTATAACTTGATTATTAACTTATTTGTGTGCACACATGCTGTTTGCCCAGTGCTTTGGGAAAATATCTTTGTCAAAGTAGGACTAATACCCGTACTTGGACTATTGTCTCAAACTCTTTTCAACACACCTTAACCTACTTTCCAGACAACCTGGATGCCTGTAAATTTGTGCTCTTTCAAGATGAGGTGGGAAGGAGCAAGTTTCTAAGTTGAGGACTGAAACTATCTTTTGGGAAGTACCCTTTGGGATCAAATCTGGGAGGTATTACACTTAAGCCCCTTTGCTGTTTCTTGTGCAACAGTTGCTGAGAGAGAGAGAATTGTTAAGGTTACCAGGACTCAGGCTTTTCATAGGTTTTTATAGGTTAAATGGACATCTTTAAACTTTCCCCAGGAAGATGTTACATGCTATGGAGTATAGACACGATATACTAATATAGCTAAATAAACATTTTACAATAACCTAAATCAAGTGAAGTTCATGGCATTTAGTTGAAATTCCAAGTGGAGGGCGTTGCAGTAAACCCGAATTGACCTGAATTCATCTGAACATGAATTGTACCCCTTTTCTCCTCATCTTTCTGAGTCCTTAACACTGTCAGAGGAGATAGTCACTGAGATGTAAGCTGATGAATGAAGCTTTCATGTAGTGGCCGTGAGGAAACAGTAGTCGGGCTATGCTGTTCTATAGGAGCAGTCCAGAGACCAAATTCTGCCCATATATACACTATGTTATTTCATCCCCTTTTAAGATGATGGTCAAAAGTGTCTCAAAAGCAGACCATGTTGGTGACTTTTTAAATGAAATGGGTAACTTTATTCTAACTTGGCTGTTCAGCTTTGCAGCAGCTGGGAGCTGCATGCTGCACAGGACACTCCGTATGGGTCTCCTGCCACACCACTGATGGCCCCCTGCTGAGCTGGGCTGTGGGCACCAACCCGGGGCTGCACCACACTGCCTGGATGCCCCTGTGCTATGCAGGGGCCCTGGGCTTCATGGGCCCAGTGGCCACCCTGGCCCCAGGGATGGGAACAGGAAACAAAAGATGTGGGGAGGCTGGAAAGCCAGGAGACAGCATCTTGTGGAGTACTGGGGGGAGTGGTGCTGGGCAGGAGCCTGGGGGCTGTAAATTAACCTTTTGGGAGTGGCCATTTGGCAGCTCTGCGGTCTCCAAAGTCTGTCTATCGCCAATTTGGTTCTGGTCACTATAAAAAAATATTCCCTATAATGAAGACCACGCTTCAAAAACAATATCTTGTTTCCACTCTGTTGAAACTGAATCCTGTCTGGGGAGGGAAGGTTTTAGATTAGAGCCAACAATAGATTGTCTTGGGGACAATTGCTAGAGTAGTAAGTGAAATGGTCCCTGGGCACTTGGTGGTAGATTAGATAGCTAAGTGTAGTTACAGTTCCTGCTCTTCACTAACAAGTGGATATCAAGAATAGCACTTCCAGAGCTGACCTTACTTCAGTGGATCTGTTCTCAGTTAATGGGAATACTCTGCTTGCTCCTCAGATCTGTGTTTTATTTTGGAATGAAGTGGATGCTCTAGTGGAAAATAAGTCAGGGAATGCAGAGAAATAAAGAAGTGAACATTTAGGAGGATAAACAGACCTGCAACTTGTCCTGTGCAGAGTGTTTTCTGAAGTCTGGGTATGTTTTAGTTGGTAGAGATGGTGGATACAGCAGGGTTGTTTAATTTACAACGAGTTGATTTCTCCCCAGTTTGGATGTGTTTTTGAGATGTCAGAAATCATAGGGGGAAAAAAGTAAAATAATTTAATTGCCACCATATAATTATAGTCTTCACTGAGTTACACCATTTAGGAAATTGCACTTCGGAAAGCTTTCTAAACTCTTCCACATGGTAAAGCTTAATAGGGGCAAGTCTCATTGGTCACTTCCTGTTTGTTTCTGGTATGCATTTCTTTCTGCATTTCATGCTACTGCATTAGAATTCAGTGAAGATCATTTTCTCCTATGTAATCTGCTTTATCTCAGGTTTCCTATTTAATAGTTTCAAACATTTCTAAAACATTCAACTGCTGAATGGTTATCAAATATAACTGTTCCAAAATCTATCAAGAGAATATTAAGGCAACAAATCCAGCTTGAACTCTGTTTCTTGTCTGCATCTTTTTAGGATCTTCTGAAGTTGCCCAATTGCACAGATTCTTAAGTGTAATGTATAATTTATAGTTTATTTTACAGCTGTAGTAATCTGCATAAAATCTCTAGTATAGTCTATCAGCATGTATATATACCATGGGCTAAATTGAAGTTATAAAGTGTTCAGTGCTCTTCCTTAATTTTTTTGCATCTGATAGTACCTAAAGGCAACAGGTTAAGATCTCTAGAAAAGCCATTGCCTCAGCTCACCTGTATGTGTGTGTGTGGTGTACTATTTTGCCTACAGAGCATAGTTACACAATTAGTTGCACTGCACAACAGTGCTTATCAAATGTTTCACAAGCTTGTTGAGAACTTCTGCAAAATCAATTGCAAATTACCATAGTTTTCAATACAGTATGTAGGGTAGGATAGCATTTTAGAGGCTAATTGGTTGAGAGGGTTATGAACATTTGTAGGCAACCACCTATTTTGTCAGATGCATTTCTGTCAGACCGCATCTGACAAAGTAGGTTTTTACCTTAAAAAAAGCTCACGCCTATCTGAACCATTTAGTTTGTAAGGTGTAACACTGCCCTATCTATTGCCTGACTTCAGACTAACATGGCTAAACCACCTGTTTGCTCATAGTTTTCAGTGGAACCTTTGTAGGGAACTGTTCTTAATTGATTGAAAAAGTCAGCTTTTCATTCTACAATATTTTAATAATGTCATTTCATTGCTCCAAAAAGGGTTAGAGTAATCGTGTTTATAATAGCAGTAGTGTAGTCTTTCTCTGCTCTGCATGAATATGTAACTGAATCACTTTAAACACACTTTTCAAGAAGGTTTTTTTTTTTTTCTTCATGGAAAATTTCTGCTGCAAAACATGACTGCTTCAGAAAGTTATGAGTGGCTGAACATGATACGTAGAAGAGAGTGGAGTTAGAATGGAAATAGCTATGTTACTTTTAGTGGTCATTGCCACTTTAGTTTGTAACTTGTTTATATAGCTGAACTGAAATCTGTTTAGACATTTTAGTGATAAATGTATTGGCAAAGCTAGAGCTATTTGTAGGTATTTGCCAGACATGGGGCAGGAAATGGAAGAGTTTATAGAATCTTCAGTAGGTATTTGCAAGCAGTTCTTCAAAGAAACCAATCGACTTTGGTGTCTTTTAAGAAATATATTTTCTTGAAAGGACTGATACAACTTTGTTTTGTAAAATAACAACTATTGATGACTGGTGAGCTGTAGTATTGAAGGAAGATAGGATAATCTGATTTTCATTTGGATTAGTATGAGAAATTAGCTTTTTAGGGCTTCCCCTTTTTTAAGAGGATATGGGTAGGGAAAGGGGCCCAGGGCATCTTTAGCTAGTTTAGTGTTTTCATGGAAGATATATGATGAGTAGAAGAAATTACAATGGCATATTTAGGTGCAAAGGTCTTTTCTACAAGGCTTTATTCTTAACATGTATCCTTATAATCTCTTTATGTAGTGGCTGTATCCAAAATGTGGTAGGTTCGTCCAGAGGAAAGCAGCCTTTGTCAAAACATGATTGGCAAACATATCCCTAAATACTGCAGCTTTCTGTGTAAGGTTTTGTCTTGCTTTGTATTTTGTCATAATCATTTTTAAATATCCAGTGATATGACTTTATATTAGCTTTGAGTATTCTTGACTGAGTCCCAACATGCTTTAAAATCTTCCTAAGAAAGGTTATTTCAGTCAGTCATTACATTTAGGTGGATGCAATATACTATAACTGCATATATTGTATCATATTCTTGAAGATGGAAAAAAAGGAAGTGGTTTAACTTAACAAATTAAAAACGTTCAGCTTGTTTCTCTTTTTGCTGTGGAATGGAAATTTTAAATTTTTTTGTTTTTATTTATTTATGCTGAGAGCTTATTTTGAGAATTTAGGTTTGCTTGAAGCTTATTTTTAAAAGATGAACTTAAAAAGGAATGTTTTCTAATGATTGTCTGGGTTTTGACACAATTGTTTGTTAATTCAAAGGGATATGACTAGACACTGGTCTACATGTAGGAGGGTTGATGAGCTTAGAATGCAGTGGGATGGTTTGATTAAATAATTAATATTAATAAAATAATGGGTGTATAATCTTTTAATGCTTTTGTTCTTAATGTGACCCAAGGTTATTTTCTTCACCTCTCCTGCTGCTCCCTTCCACTTAGTGAATTCCCTTCTGGCTGTAAAGACAGATGGAACATGTTGATCCGGCAATTATTATTAAACGTTAGCATTGACAGGATGCAAGAAAGAGAGGATTATTGTAAAAGGACCCCTCTACCAAAAATACCTTATTCCACTACTTTCAAGTGTCCAGTCCTAGAGAAGGACATCAGGATATGGGGACAAAGTACATTTTCTAACAGCTGGGTCTCTGTTCATGTAGGACTCTGCAGATAACACATTTATATCTTATTTCCAGTAATGAATAGCAAGCTGGTACATAGAGGATACATGTTATTTGTTTGTATCAGGTTGCCAGCTCTTAGTATACACTGACTGAAGAAATTTAAGAGTAGAATAGGAAGTATTATTTGTTCTGTGTACTAACCACTTTCCAGATTACTGTGGCAAAGCCTATGTCTGAAAGGAAAGGTCAAATACTTCTTTCTAGCTGAGGATGATATAAAAAAATGTCATGAGGAATGGTGAGGGATTCAGTAGAAACATTATGAACTATGGAAATCGAGCGTAACTCTTTATTTGGTAGGCAAGATTGTGGGCACTACCTTTCCTTATGGTGTTTGATTCCTTAAATCTCTTGGCATCATCTCCATCTTGTATGAATTGAACTTGAGCTAGCTAGTGTTCTGCATGAAAGCCACTTTGGCCAGGTACACATGATACAGAGAGAGTAGAATCTATGATTAATAAGGAAGTGGTGTGGAATTTGGTACTGGCATGTTAATGAACTGCATCCCAAAGTATCACTAAAAGCTACAGATCAAGAATCTCCATGCATAACGGCACTATTGTTATTTTTCAGATGTTGAAATTAAGGCACAAAGAGCCTTGGTGGGCACTGTGTAGCCCAGAGGAATAAGTTTTTGTTAGAGAATGAAAATAACAGGACTGAATAGTCTTGAATGGTTGAATTTCTGTGATATTTTCCCCTTCTTTTTTTTATATTTCTTGTTAATATTTGGGGTAAGAATAGGTTGCGTCATGAAGGCATGTACGATTTAATTAGCTGTATAATGAACATTTATAGTCTGTTTGGTGTACAGTAAATGAAACCAGACTCCTCTAGTAGAGTTGTTTTTAGGATGGCCAGCTCTGTTCATTTTAGTGATCTGGTGACCTGATCATCTCTTTCATTGAAAAAATACACCACACCAAAACTCAATAACTTTCTCTCTGAATGTGGGAAAGAAGGAATATGTTATTCCCTTTAGCTCCATCTTTTATATTTTCCTATTAACTTTGGAGGGGAAGTGGAGCAGATACATGGCACACAGCATTTACTTAAGTGGAAATGCTATTTGCTGGTGCAAAGTTAATTTTTAGGAAGTGGTAAATAACTGCACTTGTATATATATTGTGCATTTGCTGTCATTGTAAACTTTGTTCAGTGCAAACTCTTTCCCCTGCCACCTAGTGGCCTTTAATAGTGCCTGCTACTAGCAGCCAGCTTGGGAAAGCTGGTTGTTTCTACTCTTTATGATAGAGTAAATTTACTGCAGAATAAAATCTGGAACAAATTATTCTGCAGAAATCCTGTTGTGTGTCTGCACCCAGTGTGATAGCTACTTGTTATTAAGCCCAAGAAATTTAGGTAAAGGGGCAAGCAAGTATGGGGAAGAAAACAAAGTTACGGCCATGCATATCTTACTCTCTCTGTATAACAAACAGGACCATCACTCTTGTGAAATATAAAGCATTTGTTTCCTCACGGCACAGCAGAATTCATGCTCACTCAAAAGAGCTATTATTTCATTAGTAAACTTAAAATATAAGCACTGTACAACATGCTTTTGAAAAAGAAACATTGGTCATAGTCCAGCAAAACATTTAAGCATGTGCTGAAATGTAAGCACTTCAGTAGTCCTGTTAACCTTGATGTGATTGATTACACTCTTAAAGTTAAGCATGTGTTTTAGAGCTTTGGTGGATAAGGGCCATAAAAATTCTGAGTACACATTTATGCCACACTGATCAACTTAAGATCATGTATTTTGTACATGCAAAGTTCTGCTATGTAAGCATTTTGTTATATTTCTATCAAGAAATAGCAAATTAGAATTTTCACACAATTTTACTATCGTTTGATAAATGTTTCTGTTTAGCAGTATGTTCTTTTAAAACAAAGTGTTTTAGATACTGAAACTAAGATAATGAAAAAGTTAACATTGTTATGTTGTGATGAACTAGGCAATACTTGATGAGCACATGTTTGTTATTATGTGGGTAGTGTAAGATTTTATGAAATGCTTAACTGTTCATTTCCTTTCTTTTTAGTATTTGGGTTTTATAAATGGTGTGAGAGAGATGTGCACTATTGTCCCCCAGCAATCTAAACTAGTTTTTTAAACTAAATATTTTGTTGAACATGGACTGAATCTCACAACCAGAAGAAAACAACACAAACCTCTATGACATTTCCAGAGAGAAACTTTTGAGGGGAACATGGCAGAGTATATTCATCATAGTTCTTTGGGTCCTTCATAAAATGACTGGAAAAATGCTGCTGTCTTGTATTTCCGTGCACAGCTCTGGTGACTTGATTAGGTTCCATGCTTTTGAAGATCTAAGTAGATCTAAAAGGGCAACAGCCCACTTAGGACAGTCGCATCCTGTTGTGAAGTTGCTCAACCTTATCAAGCTGAGTTTGTGACTGTTGCATTGCTGTGTGCTCAGGAACTACAGGGAGGGTAAAGTCTACCCCAAATCCTAGTGAGGAGGGTGGGGTTTCCTTGGCTCAGTAACAGCTTGAGGAAGTCTGAATGGGTCATTGTGGCTAGTCGTTAGGGAGAAGATTGCTTCTTCCCGTTATGCATTTAACGTTGATCATGAGGAGGGAGGGAGGGGGAAGGCCCATACATTTTTGTCTTAGTTTTAAGTCTCTGGTAACAGTGCAGGTTGATTGACATATTTTTTTTTCCAGCTGCTGCTCTGTGAAGCTTCATTTAGAAACTTGCCGAGAGAGAACAAGTGACTGGGCTCAAGGAAGGCTGCTGGACATGAAGGTCGGGGAGGGTGATGGGGAAGCAGGGCTCACAGGGATAGGAAGAGTCATGGGTATATGTACTTTCTACCCTTTGTCTTCTCTCTACTTTCTGCGTTGATACGGATATGTTTGGGGATCAGATAGAGCCTTGTGGAGCTACCATAATGGAGACGAGCAAACCCCTTCCTCACTGACATCTAACTGTTGTAACCATTCATTATTTGCATAGTCATATAGCTCTGTGGGTATTGCTTTATATAGCCCAACACTATAGGTCTTGGTTGCAAGGAGCTTGCAATTTTAAGTCAGATTTAGTGCAACGAGATGAGAGTGAGTAGTACAACCCAACGTGCTTTTGAGGAGGGGGTACTAATATTAAGAAAATTTCTCCCCAAACTCAGGTGATTACTGCTTGTCCACTGTAGGTTGAATGAAGGTTGGGTTAAGGTAGTGCATTTCATGCCTATTTCAGGTTTAACCTTTTATGAACCAATGGAAAGAATATCCCCTGTACTATATCTACTGATAAGTATTTTGTAGACTATTTGTACACATGCATTTTATTTTTCACACTACAGTAAGAGCTAGCATGCGTTTTACATATAGATATCTCCCAGGCATATAGCCTACTCCAAATAGATTGCCATCTAGGACAGAGGTTGGCAGTGCTTCTCTGGTGATGGGCCAGAGTGACCTAGCTCATGTCCAAGACAAGATGGCACTAGGACTCTGCCATTGTTTCTTCCTGCAGCTGCTTTTGTCCACCACACAGTTGCAGTGTGGGTGAAGCAGCCTTCCTCTCGAATGCTGCTAAAGTTCCTGTTCCATTTGCTAGATCCATCCTGGTCTAGGAACTTGTGTCTTTGTATTGTTGTATGACCCCAGGCCGCACTTGAGACCTAGGAAAGTAAGTGACAGGTCCAGGTTTTCGGGAATGAGGGATAGAAAAAATACATTTTAAGTATTTGCTATTCCTCATATTTAAGCAAACCTTATCTGTTGATCAGATATTTTGTGATAGAAGTGGAGGAGGAAAGTGAAATAAAGGGGAGGAAGAGGATACATTGGTCTTAAAAGCCACTTCTGGGTAGGTATTTCATATATGATTTACATGAGCAAGATGGAAGATTAAAATGCTATCCTTGACAGCACCACATATTTTTTAGAAAATCTCTTTTCACTGTAGCATCAGGCACTCTAAAATTGAGGTGTGGATTCTGTGTACTCATGTAGGTACATTTTGTAGGTTGAGGTGTCTAAGCTTTATGTATCAACGAGATGCAAAATTTCAGAAACAGCTATGTGAAGTGAGCCCACTTAAATACCTTGTCTGCTAGCAGGCAGGTCTCTCCTCCCTCATTTCCAGTAAATTTTATTTCTTGAAAAGCATTGTGGGTTTTCACAAGGCCATCATATTAATGTGTCCTGCTTTTCCAATATCAGACCTATGTTAACAATTTTAGTTCCAAGTATTTTAAAGTTTTCTTTCAAAGATCTCATTTTCCTTGTTACTCCAGTAAGACACTTGAGTTTTTGTAGTTCTTGTCTTGGTTGTGTTATATTAGATAAGGTATAGAGAAGTCTGTCATGTATGTTTTCCCTTGTATGTTTTAAGACTGATCTTATAAGAAAATGTTACTTTTTTGCAAAAATCCCATTTCATCACTTTTGCTACAAATCTAATACCATTGGTTATCAGTTCTCTTTCCCCCTTAGTTCATCTTTTTCTTACCTAAAAGGTATTATAAGTGATTTTAATGAGTTGTGGAATTTTCTGCAAGGTTAATCAAAAATCTACACCACTCTACTATACCTAATAAACTGTTTCTGACCTGGTGTTGCTTTGTTAATGTTTTTGAAATGATATTAAACAGATTCTCCTATTCTTATAATTTTCATGTTGGACACATTCTATCATACTTAATTTTGCCCTTAACCTGTCAGTTTAGAAATGACTGTAGAGACTGACTATATAACCTAACAGTTAGTGACTTAAGAGTTGCCTAAATTAATAAATCCCACATGTGGATCTCAAAGTTTTTGTCTTTCCCTTTTTTTCATTTTAAAGATTTAAAAAAATTTTTTTTGGCCATTGACCTTGGGAGCAACTACATGTTTTTAACTTTATATGTGTGAATAGTATCACTGAGACAATTCTGCAAAAAGTTACTCTCCTGAGCCAAATGTTTACACTAAAGAAATGTTTCTCTGCTTAACATTTAAAACTGAAGTTTGAGTGTGCTTCTATTACTGTATTTACTTGAATACAGGACGAAGCCTTTTCCTCCCTCAGTGTGGGGAAAAATGCTCCTTGTCTTACATTTGTATACGAGGAAACCTTATTAAATACATTGTCTATCATTAAATTGCTGCCAAAAACAGCATGTGCTTAGTAATGGAAACCAACTGTGAAGGTGACTGAATGCAGCCAACACAGAAAATGACAATAAAATACATGGCCCATATTGGGTAAACATCATGACTGGAACCTACCTTTTGATTCATTTTAGCCATTAAAAGAATGGGTGGGTGTTCCCTCCACAGGGAACTGGCACTGGGGCTAAAGATACTGCAATACCTGGCTGGCACCAGGAGGGGCAGAACTAGCCCTGACATAGTCCTTTCCATGGCAGAAACGCTTGATCTTAGCCAAAAGGCTGAGATGCTGATTGGAACCTACCTTATTTTGGTGCCAAAATATATGTATTTTAAGGGGATTGCTGGTTTTGTAAAAATTCTGGTCATCTGAAATAACCCGGCAGGGGTTTTCAGGTAACGTGGAGTGGGGATGGGGGTGGTAGCAGCTGCACATGGAGCAGGGTGGGGCAGGGGGTGGGGATGGCAGTTGCCACGTGCGGGCTTTTCCCCTCGTGGCCAGCCAGAAATTACAGTTAATAGAATTTCCGGTTACTTAAGTGCCGGATAACAAAGATTTTACTATATATAACTATACCTCTAACAACATGTCTTGTGACCTCTGTGGCTCACTTGATAGTCCAAAAACACATTCACAATTGTGTCATTCTTAGTCCTGTTACAAACAACACACCACATGCCTGTGTGCCCATTGCTGTTGCCTTGAAACTGAATGTACCCTAAGGATAGGTTAGTGCAGCCTATCTGATTAAGATATACGGTAGTGCCCACTGTGCTCAGCCTTTCCCCCAGCACCCACTCTTTTTCAAGTCATGGTGAGCCATGACATTGAATACATTTTGACTACTTCTTCACTTCTACACCTGAACTGTGCCTTTCTTTGCCATTTCCAATGATTCCTGATTCTTCACCAGCCTCAAATGTCTGACAAACATCACCAAATGGATCCTCAAAGAGTTCAGCCAGAATCAAACCCCTGTCACTGCTTCTCTCGGCCTAGAACATATGATTACTGTGGCCCCACCCTCCATGAGGTGGAGCTAGTCCAAGTTGCCTTGCACCTCATCTACATATACATTTTTGGAGCATCCTAGGACATGTGACAAGAATACCCAGTTCCAGTCTTGAGTGGGGAGCTAATTAGCACTTGGATCCTTTGTGGAGAGTATCTGGAGTACACATAGACAGTGAGCAGTGTGGAGCTCTGGAGTCACCATGACTTAAAATGCTGTTGACTGCTGAGGCCCTGCCCCATGAAGTATATGGTAATTTATGAGCTTTTTGGCTTTGGACTATCCTTGTAGGTTCTTATCAGCATGTTTGTTTGTAGCTACACAATTTATGATGATGGGGGATTGCTCTTAGGCTCTCCTTCTAGCTTGTTCCTATGGCCTTTTGGCTAGGGGCAAGTGAGACTTGGGGGCATCTGAATTCCAAGGCTTCCAGGCTTGGGGCTTGCATGTAGGATTTCTGCCATGGATTTGGGAGTATCTGAAGCTCAGGGGCTGAAGAGTGTGGGAGGTAGGATACGTGTCGTTGGTAGTTCCACACAGACTTGAATGACTGAGCTCTGCCCAGTCGATTGAATTCAGAACTGAGTTGGGTTTGGACATGAAATTAAATTAAAAAAAATAAAAGCATAGTTTGTACTATATATAAGTAGGTACAAAGGTGTGTTTATGGAACCTGTGCTAAAACTCACAGTATTTTCAAAAAAGATAAAATACATCAACTCTGGATGAACTAAGTCTATGGGTACTCTTAGTAATTTGCCTATGTGTTTATTTCAAGGTCTGTGTTTTCAGATTTGCTCCTCAATTCCATGTGCTCAGGGGAGCAGGGTCTGACAGTAGAAGAGGGCAAGGAGGGCACCTGGCCCCCCTGCCCTGATTTATTATCCCTGCTGTAGCAGTGGGAGGGGTTCAAATTCAAGGTAAATCTCCAATAATTAGATTCTATACCTGGAAAATTATAACAAATTTACACATTTTCTGTGTTTAGAGGATAAATAATATTGTGGGGGTCGGTCTTGTATTCAAGTAAATATGGTTCTAAAAATGCTTAAAAAGAGGTCTACATAGTAGATGACAGTAAAATATTTGTTTGCCATCTTCTTATTTACCTTGTGTGTGTGTGTGTGTGTGAGTGAGAGAGAGATTATGCATTTGAGAATTTAGAGGAAAGATTTTTTTTATTTTTTATTTTTTTACCTGAAGCAGTATTTCTACTACTGATACAGTGTAGTACAGAAAACTGTGGTTTAGACCAGACTGCAGTGTTTTGGTTTACTTTCTAATTATGGTATGCATGTTCCCTTCCATCTCTTGATATAAATTCCTAAGTGACACTGCTGCCTTTGCAGCTAATTATCAAATGCAAGTATGTTGTTATAAGCTTAATGCAATGTAAATAGTTTCACTGTGTGACCATATTTGACACTTAAAGGTTGTCATGCAGCTAGCCTTGTCACAGTAAAGGGTGTACTTTTTTGTGGGTTGTATTAGATCTGGAAAAAAACAAACGTTTGGAAGGTTTGAGGTCAGAGTTGTTTCTACGTTTTATAAATCTTCCTGTGAGCTTGGGTAAGTTGCTTAACATTTTGTCTTGGTTTCCCGTCTGTAAAATAGGATAAAGCCACAGGAGTGTTTGGGGTTTACTATATCTTATGTGCTCTGGAAGTCACTAGAAGCCTGTTATTTGGAAAGACTGGCTTTTTGAATTGTGGATCTTTATGGAATGCTCTTCCATCTCAGTATAAAGAGGAAAACCAGTATCAGCTTCAAAACTGTGGAAGTCCAATCCTGAAAATACCTCTGTGAAGGAAGACTTCTGACTCCAGGAACTTTCACCCAAGCAGAGCTCCTTTATGGTCACATATGTTGATCAGTAGGTTGTTCAATATTGGACATAAAGTGTAAAGCCTTTAGGAATGGCAAACCACCATTTATGCTTGGACTTTGTCATGTGATTTCTTTACTTTTTAATTTTTTTTTTTTTAATTGGACAGAGTTCTGAGTAGAGTTGGTTCCAGTGGTGAAGAGTAGAGCTAGGCAGGAAGTAATTGATCAGTCTTGTAGAAATGGTTAGGATTTTAAAAGCTTTCCCATTCTTCATAAGGATACACCCAACATCTTGCAAAACTTTTCTTTGGGGAAAAAAACCTTAACCTCAGTGTCCCACACTCAAATGAGTGCCCTGACTAATTGTCTGTTGGCTTTTCAGGGGAGATAAATCTCTTGATTTCTTCTGTAGTCATTTTGAATGAATACAGGATGGATGCTGTTCTTTGGCACATGGAGAGCAAGAGCAACAGGATTATTGCCTCTCTTCATGGGTGGATATGTGCTTGTTTGTCAGAGGCGTAACAAGTCAGGCAAGCACCTGGAGCAGTGGGACTCATGGGAACAGTGACAACTTCTGGCTGCTGCTGATGTGATCGTGTGGCTACTGTGAGCGTTGCTGTTTTTCCAAACTTTCCTGTCCCACAGGTTGTCACTATAGCTGCTGCCCCATTTGCCTTGCATTAGTTACATAATTATTGTTTGTGTCTCTCTGCCTGTGGATAGACTTTTTTTTTTTCTCTCTCTCTCTGACTGTGGATAGACTTCTTAATCCATGTGAAATTTGTACCTCTAGAAAATAGTTCGGGAATTGGGAGCATACATGTGTTCCAGCCTTGCGGCTGGAGAGTTGCATGGGTTTGCCCTCAAGGCAGGGGGCCATAGAGGGCTGCTCCTTGGGTCACCCCTCCCTTGGAAAGGGGATGCCCTGTCAGTAGGAAGAGTGAAGGGGATGGAGGGCCATTCTGTGGTAGCAATGTTCCTGGAGTCTGAGACAGGGGTTGCCGCCATGTGTGCAGCTGCCTTTCAACCCCTTTACTCCTCCACATCAACCCAGGGACGGAGAGCTGGGAGGCCATTTTCCCTGGCAGCAGCTGAGTCTAGGAGCTCTGGGAGGGTTCCTGCAGCAGGAAAATGCCTCCCTACCCACCAGTCAGCTGACTTTTGTGTGCCGAGTATTTTCCGTAATAAGGGCTCCACAGAGATCCCTGCCAGCTCATCTTTGGGTGGGCTATCAAGGACCCAATGCTTTTCTTCCCTTCCTCCTTCTTTCTGGGAGGGAGGGAAAGCAGAGGACTGGGATACTGAGTGTCCTTAATGCCTGATGGAAGCACACAGAGGTTTAAATCAGTGCAGGGAAGACGGAGATTTTTCCCAATGCAAAGCAATCTAACTTTCTTACAGAAGATTTCACAGATTTCATAGACATTAGGGCTGGAAGGGACCTCGGAAGATCGAGTCCAGCCCCCCGCCCAAAGGGCAGGAAGTCAGCTGGGATCATAGGATCCCAGCAAGATAAGCATCCAGTTTCATCTTGAAGGTGTTCAATGAAGGCGCTTGAACCACCTCCGGTGGCAGGCTGTTCCAGACCTTGGGGGCTCGGACAGTAAAGAAATTCTTCCTTATGTCCAGCCTGAAACGATCTTGTAGTAGTTTGTGACCATTCGACCTTGTCATCCCTTAGGGCGCTCTGGTGAAGAAACGTTCCCCCAGATACTGGTGGTCACCCCTGATAAACTTGTAGGTGGCCATCAGATCACCCCTGAGCCTGCGCTTTTCCAGGCTAAAGAGCCCCAGGGCTCTCAGCCTGTCATCGTAGGGTCTGCTTCCCTGACCTCTGATCATGCGCGTGGCTCTTCTCTGGACTCGCTCAAGCTTCTCCACATCTTTTTTGAATTGTGGAGCCCAAAACTGGACGCAGTACTCCAGCTGCGGCCTCACCAAGGCCGAGTACAAGGGGAGAATGACGTCCCGGGATTTGCCTGAGAAGCATCTATGGATGCAAGCCAGCGTTTTGGTCGCTTTACTAGCCGCAGCATCGCATTGCAGGCTCATGTTCATCTTGTGGTCAATGATGACCCCCAAGTCTCTTTCTTCCATAGTGCTAGCCAAAATAGCACTGCCGAGCCTATAAGGATGCTGCGGGTTTTTTTTCCCCAAGGTGGAGAACCTTGCATTTATCGGCGTTGAACACCATCAGATTCTCGTCCGCCCACTTGCTGAGCCTGTCCAGGTCAGCCTGGATCATCTGCCTGTCTTCTGGTGTGGATGCTTTGCCCCAAAGTTTGGTGTCATCTGCGAACTTGACAGAAAGGCCCATTCTTTTCTACAAGAATTTCCTTGAACAGCTGTACGCTCCTTATTTGTGCCAAGAGGAAGGATTTTCTCCCAGCACAAACGTAAGGCCTGTCTACGGCCTCAGTTTTTGACCAGAAATTCCATCTTGGACCTGGGAAACCTCTCCCAGTAAAACTGACAAATAGGCCCTACATAATTAATTAAAAAATTATGGCATAGCCAACAATTTAGTCAGGATCTATTTAAAAACCCATCAGTTTTATTGTATAAGCTCTCCAGCACTGTCTAGTGAGCATAATCTAAGTAATGTGCTACTGCTATTTTTTCTCTAAAAATTATCATTTTCATTCCAATTTTTAAAAATGTTAGCACTTTCCACAATAGTATATAGCTTGGAACTACCATGCCCCTGTCATGAAGTGATGAGTACTTATTTTTTTGTGTGTGTATGATTCTTTACAACTGTTTTTATAAGGTTTAGGAAAAAAGAGGTGGATTTACACTTGATAGGTAAATCCCTTGCTAAGAGGGGAAGCTCAGAGTTAATCTAACAAATTCTGAATCTCCCCTGTACCTTTTCAGCCTAATGATGTACAGTACTACTGATAATTGAACAATGGGCTCTGTAACAGGGTGGCCTGTCCTCTTAAGGGAAGGCAGTAATAAGGTTCCTGGTTTGCATACTACTGAGGTTAGCTAGCAGTCTTAAATCTGCTGGCCCTTGCTGGCTGGAGTGCCTCCTAGCCTGCCCCAGTTATGTACAGTCTTCTGTCATACAAAGCAAACAAGCAAGAACATTATTGCATTGGACCTTGTGATGGGCCTGCTGTGGCCTCAGCCTTCCTTTCCCAGGCTTGTCCTCCTTAGCCCAGAGATGTCCTGCCTCTGGTGCTTTTCCATCTCCTCTGCCTGCTGGGGTTTTTGTTTCCCAATGAACCACACCCTTATGTACCTTCCAGCAGCTGCAGCTCTTCAGTCTAACTAGCTGCCTTCGCTTAAGATAGGGGTGGGCAATTATTTAGGCTGGAGGGCCACTTAAGGTTTTGTGGGGGATGGGGGGGGCGGGGCGGTTGCTGTCCTGGCTTGGTGGGGTAGGTGGTTGCTGGCCTGACCTGGCATGTGGGGGGTGGGAACGACAATTGATCTCATCTGGCCCCATCTGTCTTGTACCCACCACTGGGGGTACTGGACAGAGCAGTTGGGTAGGTGAGGTCTCCATAGAGAGTGGTTCAAGACCCCCACAGGCAGGGACCACTTGGCCAGGCTGATGGGATGGGACCGTGGGTGGGTGGGGAGCAGCATGCAGGAGCAGGATGGGCAGGCAGGGCCAGGATTGTGGGGTGGTGACAGCACAGGGCTGGGGTCCAGGGCAGCACACAAACTGTTCTCCACATGTTCCTGCTCAAAGAACCAGCATCCATTGTAGAGATGTGTGGGGAGCGGATTGCATCTCTGCTCTGGGTCCGGGCCCCAGCTCCACTCACTCGCCTGTCCTGCTGTTCCCTGCCCGCCAGTGGTCCCATCCCATCCACCTAGCTAAGCGTGCCCTACCCATGGGGCTCCTGGGCTGGTCATTATGGAGACCCTGCCTGCTCCATCCAGCACCCCTGGCACTGCGCATGGGATGGACTGGCAGCAGCAACTGGGGAGAACGAGTCACCACTATGGGGGTGGCCAGGATGCCAAGTCTGGCCGTTGTGTGCTCAGGGGCAGCAGGACCAGTTGCTTGTGCCATGGCCTGGGCTGTGTAGTTCCCCTCCCCCCTCCCCCCAAGTTACAGGCTCCTGTTTAATATTCATGAAAAGTATGTTTTAAGCTTGTAATAAGACTTGTGTCCTAGGGATACCCTCATCACAAGGAGAGAAGAGTGACTGGAAAAATCCTGTATTTTCCCTGGTTAGATGAACCACTTTCCCATAACTATAATCAAGGGAAGGACACCCCAGCAGTTGGCAAGATAGCTCATGTAATGTTGACTTGTACTAACTTTGAGTGCTGCTGATAGACTCCCTGTCAATCAAACATTATGCTATTGCAAAGTGAAGACTTGATAAGGGATAGATGTCCTTCCCCAGAATCTGTTATCTTTGCAGAGTAGCGTAAGACATTTCCAATAACATTTCAACAATCTGTTCTGTTTCGAAGGCAGTATTCTTAGGAGTTGTAAGTATAAATTTTCACTGATAGGTGTAATTTGCCAGCATTTAAAACTGGGATGCTCCATCAGAGGCAGGAAATCACTTCCACTTATCCTTTTCGGTTATTTGTGGCAACATGTTTAAAAGGGCTTCTGTAGAATTCTTAGTGTATCCTTAGTAGGATACTCAAGTGTTTCCACCTACATACCTGAATAACACAGTACACTGCTTATGTAGCAACAGGTTCAGTGTACTAGTTTATAGATGGGACAGAAGAATTGTAGAACAGTGTAAGGGAATTGTGTTATACCATAATATAAGTCTATAGACATTGTTTTTCTGTCTGAACTTCATGCAAACAGCCATATTAGAATATAGTTCCTACTATAGACCCACTTTCTGTGCATACAGCTTCATGCTGGTACAGTTAGACATAAAATATGAGATTTTCAAAGGAGCCAAAGGGAATTTGGATCCTCATTTCCTTATTTTCTTTTGCAGCTCACAGCTGTAGTGTAAACCAGTTATATAAATATCTCCTTGTTTTCATTTTGTTTTGTTTAAATCTATCAGTAGTATTTATGCTGATCTTGCCAATGATGAATCATTTCAGTCTGTTGTGAATGTGAAGTGGTGGTTTCTACTGTCAGAGTAATGAAAAAAAAAAAGAAAGAAATGATGGGGCCTGCTTGAGGGCTTTTTTGGTGACCTGTTTTCATAAAATCCCAGAGCAGTGCAATACTCAGTGGGTGCTCTTTTCCCAATAATGTTTACTCTCTATTTTAGGTTGCTGTCCTGCATTTTTTTCCACCTTTTAAAGTGCAGTTTCTGTCATGCAGGTTGTAATAAAACATTCTTATATTATTAGGATGTCTTGTAATTAAGTCTGCCCTCTTCTTAGATCTCAAGCTTGATTTTCCCCCCCCCCCCCCCCTTTACCTGACCTAAAACCACCTTGAAGTTGGTAGGTCTGGAGTTGCTGCTAATATCACTGATCCATTTTATGGCAGCATATAGCAGTGAAGCCTCTTTTTCTTCTGCAAGTTGCTCATCAGTACCAAAAACTTAGATTGTAAGAGGTGTGGAGCATTCTTTAATGATTAGGTAAGTATCTTTGGAAAAGTACGTATGTTATAATGTATATAGAGTCTAGATTAGAATATAAAGCAAACAGTGTGTGATGTGCAGGGAAATACTGTGCTGTTTGTGCTATATTTCGCTTCAAATCAAATGATTAAAGTCCAAGAATATTTGTGGGACTGTAACACTGCTGTCTTAAAAGCATTTGCAATAGACATTTTTGTTTTCTAGGTGCATCATACAAAACAGTTATTCATCTGAGAGAGAAATAATGAAAACTGTTCTGACAAATTACATTTAATGGTGATCAATGTTTTAAATGCAAAATTACCTTATTTTTTATGTAGAGATGCTGCAAATTGGTAGTGGTATATCGTTGAGTGGTACAGTAGACTTTTTTTTTTTTTTAAACCCTCTTAAATCTGATTGAATTTAGAGCTTAAATATTACCTTAGGGAATGGAGTTTATAGTAGGATTTTCTGTATATGGTGCCAGAGAATTGTTTGGTCTTTTAAGTCTTCACTTTTTTACGTAATATATCTATCTTGGCAGTAGGCATTCTCATCCTCAATCATGTTTCTTCTAAATGTTAAGGTTTAGAACGATAGTGCCATGCATTAAGGCTGTAGTTCAAAGTTCAGGGCATTACCTCTCATAATAATACTGTTTATGTTCTTCCATTTAAGACCATGCTAGCACTTTTATTACAGATATCTCATTTTAGGGGTTTATATCTTGGGTATAAAATTGTTCTGGACTGACTTAATCTGGGAATTTTATAATTTGGGATAGTGTGAACTTGCATTTGATGGTATTTGAGTAAGTTTGAATAAGTTTGGTGGCCATTATAATCTCTTTCACAATGGAATACCTAATGATCTGCACTAAATCATAGCATATGCAGGCAGCAACCTGAGCACTAAAACAATTTAGCTGAGAATCCCCTCAGAATTAGTCCTGGTCTGTAGTTTGATTGTTAAGGCAGTTTCCTGGGAAGTGGAAAATGTAGGTTCATAAGCCACCTGGAGAACATGATGGCACAATGTACCTGGAAATGGAACATAGGGATGAACAATGCTGATTTTTCTTGGTGGCAGTGCAGCTTAGAGAGGTGTATGCTGTATGCATGCATATGTGCTTTGGTGCATTTGCAGCAAGCTTTCATGTAGCACATGGGATGACACAAGGTTCTGCGGAGTCTAGAAGCTCATACAAAGCTCATGTGGGTTCAGGATTGTCTCCAGCAACAGTTTCTTTAAAGAACAACTTTTTGTGCATGGATTTTTGGGATTGGGTAGGTTTGGGCCAGCTGTTCTTAGACTCAAGACACCCCTCAATGTCATCTTTTAGCTTTCACTCATCTTTTCTTGACTATGGAAAAATAATACATTTTTCGATGGCAAAGAACTCATTTGGGCTTCAACTGGCCATCCTACGCATGAAGGCACAGCAACAGTTGCAGATATCTATTCCTTTAAAACACTGTGCCTGTGTGAAAAGGTCAAGCAATGACTCATGAGAGCAGCACTGTCTAGATCTGTAATAATTTTAAGTGCATATTGCCACACATTAGTTTAGACAGTGATTCTGATTTAGGGTGCCACAAGTTCCTTTTAAGGGTGTTACTCAATATTAGCACTGTTGGGTGCGCAAACACCCTCATATGATTCACAAGATCAGCCCAGAGACTGAGATCAAATAGGAATCTATAGTGTCAAAACTATTTTGGCCTGTTATGTTCTTTCTGAGTTCTTTGCCACCTAAACATTTTCTATTATTTTTTCAGTGGTCAAAAAAATGAGTGAAAGTTAAGAGCTGGCATTTTTTGATGTGGGCCTTGATGTTAATGAGAATCCTACAAAACCTGGTCTGGGCAAGGGTATTCTTTGTCTTCTCCAACAGGCTGATGCTAAGCACTCACTTTAGCAATAACATAACTAGCAGTGGGCAACAGAAGTACCAGCCACTAGTGCTGATTTAGAGGTGGGAAAAAGAACAGCAGCTGTTACTTCAGCCAGCCCAGCCCCTTCTGCTGCTGCTGCTGTCCAGGGTGCAGACCCTGGTTGCTACATCTTTGCCCTCTAGCACTGTTGCTGTATAACCAGTATGCTGCAAAACTTAAGGCAACAGGTGGCCTTGGAGGGTGTAGAGAGTGCTCATTTCCTTTCCAGTCCCAAGAATTGGGATGTGGATAAAAGGTTATAAGGAAAACACATTATGTTTGCACCTCATCTTTTTTCCAGGCTTAGCTTTCCCAAGGAGCAACTCACTGGGGTGAAGGAAGAGGGGAGTGGTTCAGATTTTCATTACAGTGTCTATGTTGTGGAATAGTGCCTTGAGGCTGTTTGTCGTCAGGTTGGGATCACACTGTTTTATATATTTCCAAATCTGTTTTAAGAAAAAAATATTCTCCACTGACCTAAGAAGCAGAGTTAACAATACAGTTGTTGCCCTCACTGACAAAATCCAGACAACTCAAAGCAGTGCCGATACTTGATCTTTTACTCATACTATTGTTCCATAATATTTTTTCCTCCATGACATCATGAGCCATGAAAGTGCCAACAATTTTTTTTAAACACTGCTTGGCTTTTTCTTTCTTCATGCCACAACATTTGCATTTAAAAATAACTTTTTGTATTTAGCAGTTATTTGGAGAGGAAACTGATCCTAATGCAAGAGTGCTTAACATCTGCAGTGGTTTATCCATAGCATATTGAAAGCTGTTGGCATATACATTTGTCTGCAGGGGTACAATAACATTTTTCTTGGCAGATATATCCATGACAACTAGAAATGTTCATACCTCTATCATATATTTCATAAGAATTATTGATTTTTACCTTAATGGAATATATGGAAATATTTGTGGTAGTTTTTTTTTCTTATAAAGCATACTGAATTGGGCTTGTCAGCCACAAATGGATTCATTAGGCATCTGACTAGACCTCTTATATGTACACTGTGATCCAGCAGATTGACAATTGCCTACTAAACTGGATTTTTTCAGCTAGTAAATGTTAATTTCTGCCCATTTTTATTATGGTTGATTTTTATACCATTTAAAAACATAAGAATTAAACTAAATATAGAAAATAAATTGGTGTCTCAACACATGTACATGGATATTAAATGCTGAGAGAGAAAGGAACATAATTTAAGCTCTATTTCATAATCTCCTGTTACAATTTAATAGGGATAAAGTAAGTCCTTCATTTCACCTTCATGTAGTAACTTCAGTGTATACATCTGTACAAAATATGTAATTTGAACATTTTTTCATTTGCTCCTGAGTTGTAAAGGACCGATTAGTAATTATATTATTCATTATAGTGAAAGATATGTATAAAGCAGAACTAAAGTTTCCATATACACACACAAGTTATTTCTTTGTATTGTACTTAACTTAGAAAGACCCTTTAAATAAAAATAGTCCTAGAAGCTTTTAAAGAAGTTATAATTGATATTTTAATTCTATATAACAATTTCAATAAGATCTGTACCAACATCTTGTAATGCAATCTGTGGTATATGGTACAGAAAACTGTTGTTTAAATTAATTTGCTATGTTTTCAGAAGTACTCAGCAATTCCAGCTTGGTGACCTAAATGAAAGCTATTGGTTCTGATTTCTTGTGCAAATCTGGACTATGTTATTTTAACTATTTAGTTGCCATTAGCCCAACTTTTGCCATGGCCTCCCACAGTATTCTCATCAATACGCTAAGGAAATATGGACTAAATGATCCAGCCAATTATGCATGCACATCACAGTACTTTCTTTATGCTCAACAAGTAGTTGTCATGGCTCAATGTCTAACTGGGAGAAAGTATCAAATGCAACTCCCTAGGGGTCTGCCCTGGGTCCAGTATTATTCAGTATCTTCATTAATGATTTGGATGATGGGACTGAGTACACACTTAGCCAGTTTGTAGGTGGCACCAAGTTGGATGGAGCTGCAGATACTCTGGAGGGCATAGGAAGTATCCAGAATGACCTGGATAGACTAGAAAAATGGTCCACAATCAGATGAGATTTGGCAAGGACAAGTGAAAAATCCTGCACTTGGGATGGAATAATTGTATACGCAAATACAGACTGGGAAATGATTGGCTAGGCTGCAGTGCTGCAGTGAAGGACCTAGGACCTGAGGGTTACAATGGAAAATAAGCTGAATATTAGCCAGTGGAGTGCCTCACCTCAAGCACAATGTCCAGTTTTGGGCCCCACACCTCAAGAAGGATGTGGTCAGATAGAGTCCAGTATGGAGCGACAAAAATGATTAGGGGATGGGAGATGAGGCTTATGAACAAATACTGAAAATACTAGTGTTGTTGAGTCTGGAGAAGAGAAGACTGAGGCAGGATTTGATAACAGTCTTCAAACACCTGACGGCTGATTACAGAGAGGATGGGAAGTGGGCTTTTCTCCATGGTTGTATGGAACAGATCTAGGAGCAATGGCCTCAAGTTGCATCAGAGGAAATGTAGGTTGAGGTTAGGAGGAACTTGTGGACTATGAAGGTGGTCAAGCATTGGAACAGACTACCTGGAGAAGTTGTAGAATCTTCCTTCATTCTTGGAAATTTCAAGAGTAGGTTAGACAGACACTTGGCTAAAAGGTTTAGTCAGGGACAATCCTACCTTGAGCTGGGGGCTGGATTAGATGACCTCATGAGGTCCCTTCTAGCCCTTTTTTTCCTATGATCCAATGAGCAGAAGAAGGAGAAAGGCCTGAATAATTGAAAAGAAAAAAATCTGAATTCAAGGAAAAGTCCTACATATGCAACTTGAAAATCCATAGACTGTTAAAAATCCCAGATGAACTGACTGAGTGACTGATTTGATAAAGTGTATAAAACTTATAACTCTTGGAGCCTTTGCATTTGCATTGACATGTCTTTCTACACTTTCCACTCTTTTGTCTCAAGGTGCTTTCTGGACCTTCACATGCAGAAACGTCAGCACCCACCAGTCTTGAATTTATCACTACAGCCTCCAGTCTGAAGCATAAACCTCCCCATCACCAGTCATGAAGAAACAGCCATAAGAAACCCAGAATCTCATGAATCTTAGTCAGATTCTAAAACATCCTTTCTTATACATTTTCATCACCAAATACCCTGGATTAAAAGTTCTAGTGAGTCGGTGATTATCAGGGATCCTGGTTTTCTCTGATTAAAAAAAAAAAATCTCCAATTTTCAAATTAAAAGAAGTAACTCAAAATCCACATTTTTCCGTGATTAAAATGAAATACTACTAAAGTATATATTTTATACTTCTTTTAATTCAAAATTTGTGGATTTTTTTTTTTAAATTGGAGAAAACCAGGATCCCTGGTGATCAGTTGTTAACCACAGCCATAATGCTGCAGAATCCTTTCCCTTTCCGATAAGCTTTCTGATAGAAAACAGGATAGAGTTGCATGTTATAGACTAATTCAGAGATGCATATGCTTTTCTACGTAACAGCTGACTCCATCAGATGCTATCTGGTGACTTGTTAAAGAAGCAGCAGGAAGGAAGCTGAGAAAAACAGTCTAATGCAAGTGACTTTGGGACAGAAAATTGTTGTGACCCTGTCTGATTAAAGAACAAAGCTACTTCTGCTACATCACAGCAGCTTCTAACTCCTGTTCTACTGAACTCTTTCAGAGGTGGGCAGTTCACCGAGTTCTTGACTGGAAGAGAGTGGGTAGGTATGTTAATATTATTGAGAGAGATTTTTCATTGAAGATTTTGGAATTGAACTTAACTGCCTCAATATTGCAAATCTTTTCTCAATGTTCAGGGGGGAAATGCATCTATAGATGAGATAAGATTCTTTGAGTAAATCTGATATTTTTTATTAGATGAACTCAGATAGTTGGAAAAAATTCTTCTTTGCAAGCTTCTGGGCACAGACACCCTTGATCAGGCTGAGGAAGCATCTGTGGTCGGTCTGTGATCTTTCTGGATGGAATGATGAATAGTAAAGAAGCCAGAGGCTGGTATGCATGCAAGAAAGCCAGTCAGTGACGATGTAAATGGGAGTCAGTGGGTGAGAGACAGGTTTGGGGGTGAGGGAATGAATGTAACTGGAAAATAGTGGAGAGTTACCTAGGGAGTCAGATGTTAGGCAGGTTATATAATATGTCATAAATCCAATGTCTGTTTAGTCCATGTTTTTTTGTATCGAGGTGGTTGATGAAGTGAAGTTCATAGGTTCATCTCTGAAAGGTGTTTTGTAAATTCCCTTTGAGGATTAGAACCAAGATATTGGAGAGAGAGTGGTTATATTTTGAGAAATGTGCCTCCAAAGGTAATTGGGTATTCTTGTCTTTGATAGATTTCCGGTGTGTGCTCATTCTGGTATACAGATGTTTAGTTTCTCCTACATATTTTCCATCAAGGCATTTGGTACATTGGATGAGAGGTACTACCTTTCTGGAGGTGCAGCTGCAAGATACAGGGATGCTGATGGCTCTTTTGTTGGGTGCAGTAATTGCAGGGATGGTGGAGTTGGCAAGTTTTACATTTCTTGTCATGACATAGTTTGGATCCATTTGGTGTGTTTTGGGCCATAGGAAGTTTGCTTGTGGTGATAAGGTTAGCGAGGTTTGGTGCTTGTTTAAAGGCTAAGATGTATGGTTCTGGGATGATCTTTTTAAGAATTGGGTCTTCTATTATGGGCTTTAATTGTTTGAGGATTTTCTGTATAGGTTCAAAAGGGGTGGTATGTTGTAATCAGTGGTGTGCAATTCATGAGGGGGTTTCTTCTGTACTGAATCAATTTTTCATGTGGTATCCGGTTGGCTCTTTCAAAAGTGTGATCTCTCTCTCTAGAGGTGAGTCGCAGCCTTCTTGAGATTTGTGAGGTGAGAGATTTTCCTGCACAAAATATGAGCAAAGATGTGATTTTTGCCAGAAACTGTTAGAAATTAGTTTTAGGATGAAAGGACGTGGTCCTTTTATCTCTGGCTGATCTAAACATTACATAAAAGCATACATGATGCCATACTAGTTCAGACCTCGGGTTCTTCTGTCCTTGTGTTGTCTCTCTCAGTGGCACAGTAGATTTGCTAATTGCAAAATTGCTGTTGTGTCCAATTGTAAAAATTCTGCCTCTCTGAGATGAGTGTACAAGGAAGTGCTTTAGATCACTGTTGCATCTGACAGAACTGAGGTTTTATTAACAGAAGGAATACAATGAAAGGGTGTAGCTTGTTATGCCAGTTTTATCTAGACTAAGATTTGACATCTTTTTGGAAGTCTTCTCTATCTGTAAATCAGTTTTTTAGTGGTGTTACTTTTGAAACTTCTGAAATCTATTGAGTATCTTCAGGACCCTTTCTGACTTCCATTGTGATGTAATGCACACAAGTTGTGCTACCAGAAAGAATGCAACAGTGTCTGCAAAATGGTAGAACTGCCCTTGAGTCCTCCAACATACTGTATATTTTTCTAATAGATTTGTAGTCCTTTACCACTCCTGTGTGTGCAGTCTGCTTTTCCTCTTTTGCATCTCTGACGTTTTTGTCTTATGTTTTACCTTTTTTTGGAACTGTATTGTTATCCTATTTCAAAAGTCAGTATATGCTTTGTGGGTTCAAAAGCTTCTGGGCTTTGACTGTTTTCAGGAGTTAATACAAAATTGGCAACAAATGTCAGCGCAAAGCCATTTCTAAGTTTTGTCCTTAGGGCTGCTGAACACTGAACTCTGACCCAACTCTGAACCTTTCTCTTCCCTCATATCCAGGGTGGGTTAATGAGCTGCACGTGCCAAAGTGAGTCAGCAAAGCTTAGCTGGACCCTGCTGTAGGGTTTCAACAGCCGGTTATATTGCTAAACCAGTTGTTTATACAGCCAGAAATAATGAAGACAAGAAGTTATTGTAGTTTTACATTTTGCCGCCTTTACTATATTTTGTAGTCATTCACCAGAGCTTCCTTTTCGCATCTGTGTGAGTCCCCACATGGTGTTTTTTCATTTTTAATCCACTGAATTATTTATGCACGGCAAAGTGTATTTAGCATAAAGTAGACTAATTTTAAACACTTAACATTCTCTTCCAATGAAAGATACAAATTGGCTGATTAACTTTTGAGCAAACTTTTCCCAACATATTTGACAACATGAGCTGAGCCTGGATGAAACCCTAAAATTTAGCAAGCAAAATACATTTTATTTCAAGCAATAATGGGTGTGTGCATGCACATTTGGGTGTTGTAGCCAGATGAAGTGAATTTTGAAAACAACAGTTTGATTGCTGCTATATATCGTACATTTCTTAAAAGGGTTGTTTGTAGTCATAATTTATTGGTTTGGAGGTAATTCGGCTTGTCTGTAAGCTAAAGACCAGTGCATTGAGGTAAATTATCAGTAGAGCAGACTATCTGACCAGAAAGATCTAAAAGAGGGATAATTAACTCTGTGTATGATTTTGTCTGTCCTTTGTCTTACTGACTCTGGAAACAACTTAATAGATAACAAAATATTTTAAATTTCATTAACTGAAATTGCTTTCTCTAATTTTATTAATTCTGCATGCTGCAACACTGAATTAGTGTATATTTTGTTCATAGCCACTAATGAATGTCCCATTTGTATTGTAATTCTTGGATCTGGCTAATGAAAACTTACAGACTAATAAACTTCAGAAGTGAGATACAACAGATGCATCTGGACAAGTGTCTGGTAATAATGGACTGATCTTCATCTGCTTCATTATATGGGCCATGGAAAAATAGTTTAAGCAGCTGTTTAAGAGCAAATGCTATTTGCTTTTAGTTATCAAATCTTTTTTTCAGTCTAGTGGTTTCCAATAATATTGACTGCTATACTTCAATCTGAATAATTTAAGATGTACACCTATGTAGTATTTCACCATTAATCACTAAACAGTTGTTTTAATAAACTTCAATGTTATGTTTAATATAGGATGTCCTAAATCAGTTCACGTTAAGTTCTGTGTAAACAATTCATATTCCTTTACAGTTTATATTATAAAAGTGTAAAATCCAGTTTCTGTGCTTTCAAGAAACCTCATATAACAGAAATTAATACATAAATGTCTTTTCTTTTTTTTAAAATCCTTCTGCTGAGACTAGGTTGGAACACAGTGCTTTTTTGTTTAAAAAGAGATGGAGTCTAAAGACAAAATTGCTGTTTTCAATATAAACAAAATCAAGTTATGTTCTGGAATAGTGCATGCACCTACAGATATTGCTAATATATGGAACATTTAGTATTCATATTGTGGAGTAGTATTCATATTGTGGTTAAAGTTCTTATTTTAAGCGTCTCAATGCAGCATACATACCTGGTTCAAAACTTTTCTCTTGGTATAAATATTCATTTAAATGAACAAGCAAATGTGAACTTCAGCCTATATTTACTTTTGAATTTGACACAGTTTGAAGGTAGGCTGGCTGTCTGTCTTTTCTTTTTTTATGCTTAACTTAAGGTATTTATTTCATATATCAAATTCCCCATCAACCTCATAGGCAGACAAGTCCTTTGGGTAAATGTGATATTGTTTATTATACCAACTGAATAGTTGGAAAAAATTATTCTTTGCAAGCTTTCAGGCACAAACACCCTTCTTCAGGCATTGGAGAGAATCTGCCTCTATCCTTAGATCAACAACCCGTCAATCTCATTACATTTTTTGTGTTCTGAGCCCCCCAGCACCAAATATAGTGTGTTACTACCTGGCCTTCAACTTTTTCCATTTTTTGCTGCTGTAAATACACTCTCAATTGACTTGCTTATCTCACAGTATTTTTCACATCTTTTTAAAACCATTTTTTTTGTTTAGACACATCTGTTTTAGCTACTCAGATGTCAAATATAGATACATTTCCAAGCACAGAGCAGATTTCTGTTCTCTCCGATTTAAGAAATGTCTTTCAGTCAAGTCTAGTAGTAATTTAGAGCTTTCCCTAAAGTGTTACAGTAGAATTAACAATAAAATTATACATTATACCATTATAAAATTACTGAAGTCACTTGGGGATTTATCTGGTGCCAGGTATAGTGGTGCTAGCTGTTGAAGACTTGATTTTTGGCAATCTCCTGTAGACGCCGTAATTTTTTGTAACATTGTTATTACCTTTTTTCTTTTACCTTGGTAATTGTGAGGTACATCCTCCTCTCTTGAATATGCAGTGTGGCCAGGTTGTGTGGGGGTGGTCTGCTCTGGCCTAGTTGCCTGGGTTTTTAAAAAAGCCACATGTAGTGTTTGACTCTTACCTATTTTTCAAAATAATCTGGTGCACAGATATATTAGTCATCTCAGAATAACAGGCTGGATAAGAACCTGAGCAAGATAGCTATTTGGTTGAATAATAAGAGATATAGTCATTGACAAACACCTTTGTAAATGCTCATAAAATCATGTTTTCTCCACTATCCAAGCCCAAACTATTCTGTTATACATTTTTTTTTTTTCCTCCCTTGCCTGCTGACACTAGGTTTTACCCCAGGAGAGGTTATTTATCACAGCTCAGTTTTACCAGTTTAAAAACTGTCATGTGAAAGTATAAAATGTGAGTGGTTTCTGATTTGCACAGTTAATGGCTTTATTGAAAGTAGAGATCCAGCAACTCAGGAAATGGAGCAGTAATTTAATTCACTAATTACCAGAGGATTGAATTTACACAATACTTTGGTGTGGGGCGAACTTTCACATTAGATTAAGCAGCTTTTACATATTGTTTTAATAAGCATTTTAAAATGATGACCACCAAATAGGGAAAGAGTTAATTATCTTAATGTGATATATGTCTGAGATGTTTTAAACTTTAATTTCTATTGGTAATAAATCGGATTAATTGAAACAAAGCCTGATGCAGTTCTTTGAATAAATGTTGGCTTAAAGTTATACAACATTTTTTTAAAAATAGGAAATTGCTTAGCAGGCTTGCTGAGACTAAGAGAAATGGTATAGTTTCTGCATGTTAGCTATAAAATTTTAACAAATACTCTATAAGACTACAAGTAGTCTTGTGCTAGCCAGTAGGCCTGTGCAAAGTGACTAGTATTCGCTTTGGATTCGGATTCGACCAGTTCTGGGGACTGATTTGATTTGGTGACTCGAATTGAATCGATTTGGCTGAATCTGATTTGGAGGTTTGGCCGCTGCCAAATCAATCAAATCTCCGAATTGGACAGGCCCTAGCTCCCGGCTCTTAAAAAGAAGGAAAAAAAAGTCCCGGTGTGACAGGGGCAAGCTTTTATGCCTGATGCAAGCACCGGCCTGCCCGCTGTCTATGGGTCAGCCACCCACCTCTCTTGTCTGCCATGCCTTGATGTAATAATAGTGACATAATAATTAGGCGGGAGGCTGCCCATTATACACTCCAATATTGGGGGGGGGGGGGGCTATCCGCGGCTTTGTTCCACGCCTAAACAGTGGCCTAAACCTCGCACATGGCATTTCAGGCAACCAACTCAATCATCCCCTTCACCCATTGGCTGTGGCCCCTTCCCTGGGATCTTCAGCTTCCCTTTAATCCCTGGCCCCATCTCAGGCCAGTTGGGACTCCGAGCTGCTTTGCTCTATATGGGCATCCCTCACGGTGGGCCCCTGGCCCTTTTGACCCCTGTCTGGGTCCTGGCCCCAGCATTAGCCAGTCAGGTCCCTCAGTTAAGTCTAAGCCACCTGCCTGCACTCAGGGATTGGAGTCACCCATTCCCAGCTCAGGTGCTTCACAAAGCATGCCTGGCCCTGCAGGGTCACTCACCCCAGCAGGCTAAGGCGCTTCAAGGAGTTTACCTGGCCTTCCCTGGATTAGATGGAACATATAACCCACCCGAGGGTGAGGGCTGGGGTTAAGGCACCCCTACCTGCCTTTCACCTGGGTGGTAACTGGCCTGGTATTTCCTGCGGGTTCTCATGCCACTGGAAGCCCCACCAGACCACCCACTCCCAACAGGGTGCAGTTTTAGGTCATGCCCAGGGCCAGGAGCCTCCAAACCATCCCCTTAAGCTCCTGTCGTGACCTCCAGGATATTTTCATGCAGCAGTTCAGCCAGGCAATGTTTCTTGCCTGCCCCCCCCAACAGTAGACTGCTTTTGTTTATATAGGCGGCCAGAGTTCTAAAATGGCCGCCATAATCGAACACCTGCTGAGAATTTGATCTAGCCCTTAAAGTGGCAGGCACCACTGCTGCCCTGCCACACACTGCCAGGTCGGGGGGATCCCCACTGCCCTGCACTGTGTGGGGGGCTCTGCCACGAGCCCTCAGGGGCCTTGATGGCCACTGCAGCTGCCGGTGAGTGGGAGCTTTTTTTTTTTTTTATTTATTTTTTTTAAATTTTTTTTTAAAGAGCCAGGGGCTGGGCAGGGCAGCCATGGGGGTGGGGCTGGGAGAGCAGTCAGGGGGTGCTCAGGGGGGCTGGGGGAGCAGGCAGGGATGGGGCCTGGCAGGGGTTCCCCTCCCCTGTCTCCTACTTACCAGCACGGAGTCCAGGTTTAGCTCCCTGTGGCAGCGAGCAGGGACTGCCTGAATCTCTGAAGCTCTCCAAATCTTTTCTGAATTGATTAGGACCTTTTTATTGGTCTCCTGATTTTATTTGAATTAGGAGATTTGGCTGCCAAATCTCCTCCAAATCAAATCAGTACCCAAAGCTTCACACACCCCTACTACCCAGTATGTCATGAGATTGCTTTTGGCCCAGTCCTCCAATTTGTCTTGGTCACTCTGAATCCTAGCCCTATTCTTCAATAGTATCTACTATTTCCTCCTGTTCAGTGTCATTTGCTGAGGGTGCACGCTATGCCATCTTCCCAGGTCATTGATGAAAACATTGAACAAAACTGGCCCCAGGACTGACCCCTGGGGCACTTCACTTGACACCGGCTGCCAAGTAGACAGTGAACCATTAATTACTACCCTCTGAGCCTGATGCTTCATCCAGTTTTGTAGCCACCTTACAGTCCATTCGTTCACCCTGTCCTCCCTTAGCTTGCCTGCGGTATGTTGTGGGAGATGCTAACTAAAGCCTTGCTAAAATCAAGGTATACCACATCCGCTGCCCTCTCTGTACCCACAGAGCCAGTCATCTCATCATAGAAGGCAATCAGGTTTGTCAGGCATGACTTGTCCTTGGTGAATCCATGCTGACTGTTCCTAATCACCTCCTTCTCCTCCCAATGCTTAGAAATGAATTCCTTGAGGATCTGCTCTATGATTTTGCCTTCTGTGCCTTGATCCTGAATTCACCTTCAAGAATAATCACAACTGTCTATTTTTATTGGTTATAAGTAACATTTGTTAGATGAAATCAATATCTTTTATTGGACCACCTTTATAGTTAATATACTCACAAGCAGTACAAGCACGTAGTAAGTAGCCTATATTTCCATTAATATGCTGGTACAGAAGCTACTGCTGGCTGTTCTTGCTACATTCTACTGAGAAGCTTTAGGATTTCTGTAACCAAAGAAGGCATTTATAGACAAGTTTCAGAAGGTGGGGGTGGGAGGAGGGGCTTCAATTAGTGCAGCTCTGAGAGCTGTGCTAATTAAAGCATCTGGACTGTCGCATGTATCAGTGTTCCTGTGCTGAAAAATGGCGGCAGGGCACTTTGAACGAAAGCTCATCGAACGAGCTTTAGGTTAAAGCACTGCACCACTATTTTTCAATGCAGGGACGCTGCTACATGTGACGTTGGAGTCTGCTGGAGCGTGGTAATTACCACACTCCAGGAGACTTGATTAATCTGCTCCGATGTGCTGTAATAACAGTGCATCGGAGCAGCCTCCCTGCTCATATATAGGAGCCCTGAGTGACGTCTCTGGTTGCCCAGGCTCATTTGCAGACTTACACAGTTCTTCATAGTTTAAGGGTGGTGTTACACATTATACTTGGGATATACTAAATCTGTGGGATGTTAGGTGGTATTAAGGTTAAAACCTCCTGTGAGCAGTTGCAAGTTAAAGGTTAATACTGTTTCTGACCTTGCTGATAGAGGGCTGGTGAGTAATAGGGTGGCTAGGAGCCAGGGTGCCTGGGCTCTATCCCTGCTCTGGGTGGCAAGGGAATGGAAGAGGAGGTTGTAGTGGTGAGAGTATGGAGCTGGGAGGTGAAGAGGTTGAGGCATGGGGGCTGTGGCTTCCATTCATAGGTCTCCTGCATTCCTCTTCTCCTGAGGGGTGGTGGGAAAGGGCTGTGCTGTGGTGAGCCCTCCATGGTTGCATCTTTTGCTTGGAGCCAGGCAAAAGCCACAGCAAAGGCCAGATAATTTCAGTTATTCATGGTTAACTGAAATTTGCCTGTGCCTCCTGGCCTGTTTCCCCCAAGTACTGCCAGCTCTTTCCCAGCCAGATGGTTTAATGAGGCTGTAGCTTTCTTCTGCATTCCCTGTTCCTATCTGGGGCAGGGGGAAGAGGACTGTGCTATCAGGTTAATATTGTGGGAGCATTTGCTTTGGCAATTTGGGTAGCTATTGGCAGTGAAAAAGCTCCAGGCAAAAGACATAGCCCTCTCAGGTAAGACAGAGGGGGCAGAGATCAGGCCATGAATGACTTGTGCCTCCCGAGGCTGGTGGGGCATGGCGACAGCCTGCAGGCAGTGGTGGCAGTGGGGGCATGGCAGTGGTGAGTGGGGACCATCCGTGGGCAGCTGTGGTTGCGGTGGTGAGCGGGAACCACCTGTGGGCAGTTGTGGTGGTGACGGTGAGCAGCCAATTTCATGGGGGGGCACATACCACCCCTACGTGTTGCCTATGGATCAGGCTATGGTGAGCTGGGATCAGGTCAGCAGGGGTTGGTGGTGTGCTTTCTGCAGCAGAACCCTCTTCTACCACCCCAGGATGGGGATGGGGCAGGCCTTTGGATGGAAGCCACAGCTCTCATTCTCCTGCTTCCCAGCTCCTTGCCCTCTGCTGCAGTCCCTCTTCTGGCACTAGAAGGGCCCACCCTTCTCCCAGGCAGTACTGCCCCCTGGGCAGTAGTTTGGGAGGTTGAAAAATTTGATTTGTCCATAGAGCAGGAGTTGGGGAGTAGGGGCAGGGAGTGTTGTATCCTGGGATGCTGGAGGCCTGCAAATTGCTCATTTTGTCTCCATGGAGCAGATTGAAGTTATCCTAATATGAACCGGCTAGCCTGGCCCAGAGATAACACGGCCCTTAGTATGGCGTAAGGGTAATGTTTCACAGTATTCTAAAATAAACTGAAACCAGTTGAAACCTTGTGATGCTGGTGGGCAGATGGACACATTTTAAAACTATAAGAGACTGCATAAACATCTGGTGTGTAATTCAGTGTTTACTGACAAATAGCGAGGATTTTTTTGTTAAAGTTTTTGTTTCTGTAGTGTCTCTAACTAGAAGCTCAAAATACTACTTTATATAGAAACGCTTTTCTAGCTGTGCAGATTAGCCATCTGTATTAGATTATGTTGGGGTAATAAATATAGCTGAAGGTAGTGCCGTATAAAAGGTTAGAGACGTAGCAACCTCAGTACAGACTTACTGTCTCTTGTACCCATCCCTGTAAGGTTTGCTGAGGCCAGTTGTTTTACAATTGCTCTGTGATTCTGTAGAAACTCGGCTCTACATATTGAAGCAATAAGTACTCTGATATTTTTCCCAGCATAATGAAATGGAGCATGTTTATTTTTGTGTTAATGATTTAAAATGTGTGCGCTATTACTTTTCATAAATTTTTGCAGTAGGAGTACTTCAGGAAATTATTGTGAGCAGCTCAGATGGTTATGGTATTTTAATAACGTACTTTTAACTAAGTTAAAACTTTCTACAACAGATTAATTTGTTTAGCAAACTCACTTATGCAAGGTACCTCCTTCAAGCTTTTCTTCTGTGACTCCTTTTCTTCCACTGTCTTTATAATCACTTTTTATTTTACTTGCAATGAGGAAAAAAATAAAGCCATTCTCTTCGTATTTTCCCCCTTTTAGTTTTGTAGTTTAGATTTTAGTGTATTCTCTTTTGCTAGAGAGAGAAATTTCTCTCATTTCCATCATTTATTTTCCTTTTAAAACATTTAAATTAACTATATTACTATTGTTTTATTCCACCAGTGATGGATTCTTAGTATTTTTTGCTCTGTCACCCTTTTATTATTATTTCCTTTGGGTCTCACTTCCTGTAGTATCTGAGTGTAAAGCCTTCACTTCTTGAAAATGGTTTCCCTGCTTGTTTTGCGTTTTTCAGTAACTCCTAGCCAACAATTTCTTTTTCTCAGCTTTTCTGACTCCTTGGGTCCATTGGCAGTATATCAGAATGTTCAAGGGCAGAAGTTAAATTTGTGACCTGGTATTGCTGATGGGAGTGCAGTGACACTAGAGTGGTAATAGAAAAAAATTAAACCTCAATAGAGATATTAAAGATTATTTTTTTCCTTTGCTTGCTGAATGGAGTGAAAAACTTGTGATGTATTACCATGCTGGAAACGTTGTTCATCACTCACATTAGTCTATCTATTTTCATAATCATGGTATCATTCTCTCTCTTTCTTTCTCATATGTACAACTAGCTCCTGTTGAACCGTTTCCTCCTGAATGCTAAATCCATGTTGAAAAGTTTTCATTCCAGAGGCTGATGATTTGTTACAATAACTTTGTACTTGATCAACTTTGAATACCAGCTCTGTCACTGTCAAAGAGATGTAGTTATTTTTTTGTCACTAGTGTGTTATTAGTCTGCACTGTTGGATTGATTTAAGTGTTTTTAAGCACTTTAAAAAAGTGTTGTTTAAGTGATAGATGAATAAATGTTTTGTTAGCTCATTATTGTAATTAATTTCTGTTTTTACTAGAATAAATGGCACTTTAAACATTTCATTATATTTGTGTTTCAGTATTTTATGCTTTATTTATTGGCACGCATTTTCATTATAATCTGTATTTGTTATGCTTTCACAGCTACGAAGCACAAAGTCCGTTTCAAATATATTGTGTATCATCATTGCTGCTACTTTTTAAAACGTCTTCTTTGGTCAGAGAAGAAACTTAAGTGCTTTCTTCTTGGTTATTTCTTGGACCATCACAGGTATCTAAAATAAATAAAAGCACAGAATGAAACTTAATCTCAGCACTAAGTAGAGGTAATCTTGTTGCTTCATTGCTATAAACAAACAGACAAAAAGAAGAGTTGGGAGACATTTAGGGGCAAAGTGTGTGGTTTCGAAAGTAAGAATGCAGGAAAAATATCTAATGTTTGCCTTGGCTAGAGTAGGAAGATAATATGACTAACTTGTTACAATCAAGGAGTCAAGCAGGTCAACATAGAGTTGTCATTTGCATTCTCTGTGTGATATGATGTGCTGATTAGATGCACCATGAGGAAACAAACCATGAAAAGAGTGAAAATCTCTAAAAGGAACCAGGCAGAAGTATTTAGGTATGTATACAGTGTGGGAGCTGGGGTGGAGAGTAGAGAAATCCTTTGACAGGCCTTATGACATGGGTGGGCAATTATTTCAGGCGGAGGGCTGCTTACCCAATTTTGGCAAGCTGTCGAGGGCCTCATAGGTAGCCCTTCCCCTTGACAGGTGCCCCGCCCCCTGGTCACTATCTTGGGACCAATGTCACAGGGCCAGCACCGGTGGGCCAAGAGTGGGACGCGGGCTGGCAGGGGTCTGTGAAGCTGGGAGAGTGGGGAGCTGGCCCGGCTCTATAGAGCCCCTGCCAGCCGGGACCCTATACCCCTGCCACCCTGCTCTGGGCCCCACTGGCACTGGCCCCGGGACACGGATGCAGGCCCTGTGCTCCTGTGCCTCCTCACTCCTAGTGCCCCCCCCCCCCCCAGCCCCGCAGTACAGGCAGGGTGCAGCACACAGCCCCCACCCCTTGTTTGCCGGCAGGGAAGGAGCTGGTGTGGAGTGCAGGGAAAAGCAGCCCCTCTCCCGCCCCATGGCCCACGCTCCCTGCTGCAGCCACTTGCAACCCGCGTGGGGCGGTCCTGAGCAGGCACAGGCAGCACCATGCAGGCTGCGAGTGACTGCAGCACGGGGCGGGTGAGGGGCCATTTTTCCTGCGCTCAGCACCAGCTTATAACCTGCCCCCACTGCCAGCCTGGGCTCCGCACCAGCTCTGGGCTTACCTGTCGGGGCTGCACTGCGGCGGGTGCAGCTGTGGCTCCCCTGCTTGCCATGCTGGGCAGTGTTTGCTGCTGCTACCCGCCCGGAGCTCGCACACTGGGTAGCACAGAGGTGGCGGCGGTAGCCTTGCTGCAGCTTACCGCAGTACGAGCTCTGGGCAAGCAGCAGCAGCAGTAGCAGCAAACACTGTCCAGTGTGACAAGCGGGAGGGCTGCAGCTGCTGCCACTGTGGCACAGCCGAGCCCGGAGCCAGCACGGGACCCAGGTTGGCAGCAGGGGCAGGTTACAAGCTGGTGCTGTGTGTGGGAAAAGTGGCCCCTCCCCTGCCCTGTGGCCGGTGCGCCATGCTGCAGCCACTCACAGCCTGCATGGGGCTGCCTGTGCCTGCTCAGGACAGCCCCGTGAGGGCTGTGAGCAGCTGCAGCAGGGAGCGTAGGCTGTGGGGTGGGGGAGGGGCTTCCGGCTGGGGGGCGGGGCTGGGTGGGCCCTGCTGTTGCAGGAGCTGGCCAAGGATTCCCCTGGATCTCACTGCCCCTGGTTCCTGTAATTTTTGACAGGAACCAAGGACAGATTAAATTTTAATTTTCAAAATTTTTTTTAGGGGCCCTGTGGGCCAGATAGATTGGCCTCACAGGCGGAATCTGGCCTGTGGGCTGTATTTTGCCCACCCCTACCTTACGAGAATGGACTTTTTATTTAAATGAATGCAACGAATTAGAAAAGTCTTTCTTCTTGGGTAATTTAGAAAATATTTGATGAAATTTCCTTTATTTTTGAGACTAAGATTTTTATTTTAGGAAGAAGATCAGTATATCTTAGTATGCCCGTAACATGCAAGAATCAATTTTTTGGTAAATCAAATGTTTACCTAAGCTACAAAGGCCAGCACATCCTACTACATGGACTCATAGAAGTCATTCTAGTGTTTTACGTATGACTTGTCTTCATTTGTTGGGAAAAGTGTGCTCCTGCCTCATGTTAGTTAAATCTCTTGACATTTTAATGCTTGTGAAATTAAAACTTACTTTCTCTCCCTTTACCTTTGCTAGTTAGATACGTTAACCAGGAACATACCTGTCTATTCCCACCCTTAGTGTGGATGTAACTTTATTTAAAGAAACCTAATATTCTTTTGTCCCTTTCCTAGAATGAGTTTTGCAAGCTGCCACCTCCTGTTCATCTCTCGCAGAATGTGTTTTACTGCCATATTTTTGGCCTCAAATGTTGCAATGCTACATTTGATTTATTCACTCCCTATGTCTCCCATGGTCATTATGCCACTGTAATTTCTTTTCCTTATGTTTGCCTTTTTCTCAATTCAGTTTTCCCTATGTGCAACTTTTTCCTCCTTTCTCCTCTATTCTCTTCAGTTCTGTCTTTCTTGGCTTGTTTCAAAGCCCGCTGAAGTCAAGAACAGTATTTCTGTAGACTCCACTGGGCTTTGGATCAGGCCTATAGTTTTTCATTTACACCTTTCACCTTTCCAAGTCACTCTCACTACCTTTTTCTCATGTTTTCTCTTCTAAATTCACTACTCTGCTATGTTATGGAGTACCAGGAGGGAAGATGGACCCTACTTAGAAATTACTTTTTTTTTTTTTTTTTAGTCAGGTATGCTTGTGTAAGGAAAAGATTTAAGATGCTTGCAGTTGTGACAACCTGTTTTAAGCCCTGGAAATTATCAACTTTTCTTAACTCTAAAATCTTCAGGACTTCGGCTTAATCAAATCTTTGACTCTGGACAGTACGTTTCAATTGTGTAAATCTAGTAAATTAAATCTTATCTTTTCTACCTCTTCTGTGAATTTTTCTTTTCTTTTCTCCCTTCCCCCCCACCCTTTTTTTTGCTTGTAAGATTTTATTTTTTTGAGCTCTGCAGAACATCCCTGTTTTTAGGATACCTTAATTTAGGAACCCATTGTTAAGTTTACATCAAAATTATAGAAAAATTCAACCTTTTTTCTGCAGGATTTTGATGCTTCAAAATTGAAATAAAATACGAAGGTCAAAGTATAGCTTACAATAGGCACTCGATAGCAGCTTTAATTAGATGCAGTAAGATCTTTGTTATCCAGCATCCCCGGGGTAAGGGGATTGCAAGTTATGTAAAAAATTCCGGTCATCTGAAATAACCCGCGAGGGGTTTTCAGATCATGAAGAGAGGGGGGTGGTGGTTACAGTACAGGGTGGTGGGTAGTGGTGGCTGCGTAAGAGCTTCCCCCTTCAACCCTAACCTTCCCCCCCCCCCCCCCCCCCCCCCCCCCAGCTGGCTGGCCAGAAATTCCGGTTCATAGAATTTCCGGTTACTTAAATGCTGGATAGCAAAGATTTTACTGTAGTTGCTGCTGCCACTCAACACCGTTTCTAAACTCAGTAAGCTTGTATTCAAAATCAGCATGAACAGTAAGTCTTAATATATAAGAAGATAACAACATGGTTTTGCTTTCTGAAGCTTTTTTTTCAACTCTGGAATGTAGATGTAGCCCCTATGTAGGGGCCATGCAGCATGAAGTTAACAATCCATATGTGGAGAATATGCTTTGTTTTCATCTCTGATCCCTAAGATTGTAGCTGCATGTAGATAAACATGCGGATTACTATTTAAGGAAGTAGACTTTAAAGTAAGGCAAAACAGATAAAAATAGGAGCTGCTAACTAACACACTTTCATCCAAATAAAGCTTATAGAAAACCTCTGAGTATGCTGAAAGTTTGTTTTTTGTTTTTTGGGGTTTTTTTGAAGAGTATTGTTATGGTAAATTAGAGGACAAATGCAACTTTTTGAATACACAACATACTTTTGGGGTACACAGAACCGATCATAACTCCAAAACTGGAGGGGTCATCAAAGAAAGGGAAGGGGGCACAGATGTTGAACAGGGGTGTAAAACTTGCTCAAGACTGGATCCAGACCACAGGGCTTCTCACAAGTTTAGATCCATGGGACAAGTGGTTGTGGTGGGGGAGCACCTATGGCAGTGGTATAGGTAGCAGGGTTAGCTGTGGCAGTGGAAGCAGTGGGTCAAGAAGTCAAGTGCTATGGTGGTGAGAGGGCAAGCAGTTGTGTGCTAAGAGGCTGCAGGACAAATGGAGCTTTGTCAGCCTTTGCTTGCCTGTCTGTCACGGAGGGCAATGTCCAATGGGATTCCAGATTCTGCAGCAGGCCTCACCCCTCCTATCAATGCCCCCAGGTTACCTGGGCTCCCAGTAGCCTGGCAGGCCTGATAGTAACTCCAGGTAGAATAACAGAAGTGAGATAACATTGAAGGGAATGGCATGCAGTCTGGACCAAAGCAACCATTTGGACTCGTTGAGAATATATTCTTAAATCACTTACTGATATTGGGGGGGAAAAATACAGGCTTTGAGGTTAGATGCAAGTAGTAGTAGCATAGTTAAACAGTTTATTCTTTGTGGTTCTCAGGTCTCTTGCACTTTCCTGGAGAACAGCTGGTAACTCAAGGCAACAACTAATACTTTTTGATGATAGCAAACTGAAGGGTTATGCACATTTGTTTTATGCAAATCATATGGGATATAGCTAGAGCAAATGATTTTGATTATGGTTATTTTGATTTTTATTAGATGTATTTTAAAAGTACCTAATTTAAGATGAAGATACCCTTTCGTAATTTAGAAATAAATTTCTTGCCTTACAATTAGAAAATAATAAACCACATATACACTAAAAATGCCTCCTCACCACCAACAGGAACACTTACTAGGTTTCTTTTTTCCAATAACTGTGGTCAGTGGATGGACTTTGCATCAACAGATTTGGACTACATCAGATAGCTCCCTGCTCTAGCTACTGCCTTTGCTGATTACAGCCATGACAATATTCCACAGGGTATGTTTTAGGCAAGTAGGTCCCAGCTCAACCAGCATACAACAGTCAACCTATTCCTTTGAATAGCTGAAACTCTTCTAAACTGGAAGGAAGTTGGGGATGACTGCAAATACTACCATTGTGAGTATTGCAAATCTTACACATTTAAAAACTGCCCTTGGGAGTATAAACTTATTTTTGGTCTGAATGAATGCTTGTACCTGTAGTTCACATTCTAGTAAAGTCTGCAAGAAAAGATACCATTAAGAGATAATAAGCTGTTTGAGCATAGCTGTTTGATCACAGGGGAAAAAAGGGAAGGAACATAAAGTGAGAGAGAGGGGGAGAGAATAGTGTGATTTGACCACACAATGTTGGTTGTCATCGCTGGTTGACAGCTTAGTACTACTCTAGGAAGTTACAAACAAACAAACAAACAAAAAAAAAACATTTGTAGGACATGAATTGTGTGGGAAGGAGAACATAGTCCAGGCCAGTCTTTATCTTGTTGATTCTGAAGACATATTTTTATAAAAATCTTAATTTAACCTGCTGTCCTCTTTATTGCCCAAACAATAATGAGATTAAAATCCCTACCCTGTAACTTTAACAATAGTAGTATTGAGGATATTGGAAATGTATGCCATATTACACATACCTGCTCATTTCCAAACTCCATGAGTGTGTGTGTATATGTGTATGTGTGTGTATATAAATAAATAACATCATTCTTCCTTTCTGGAGTTTGTATACATTTCTAGCTTTTACAGCTGTTTTTCTAAGATATCAGGGAAGAAAAACAGTCTTTTAACAGATTTTAATTTTGACTTCATAATTTTTGCAGAAGGACCTGAATTTATAATAGAGTGTTATCCGTCTTTTAATGAGAGTGTTTGCCATACCAATCTGAGGCGCACTATATTGTACTTGGTAGTTTTAAAACATATTTTAAAAGTTAGCCTCCAAGTAGAGAGAGTCAAAATTGATCTAGTGATAAAGTGTACGTTGAAGTATTTTTGTTGTTTGGCATATTTTATTTTATGATGGGATTCCTTTAAAATTTTTAAAACTAGTATACATATCATTAAGGGCTGATTGCTTATTTAGTCAGTGGACTATCTGAAAGGTATCCTTCCCAAAAAAGGTGGTACTGCATCAGCATAGTTTACACTACAGTGTGCTATATTTTCACAAGTATAAAAACAGGGGTCAGTTCTAATCATTTTAAAAAAAAATGTTATTTAGAGACACCCTGGTCTACTTTCGCTAAGGATGGAATTGAGGTTTTGAAAACTGTCAAATTTCAGGTTTTTTAATAATCTGAATATTATGAAACTCAATAACTTTGCTGGACATCTGAGAGGTCTTTTTGGGGACAAAGAATTATTACAGTGTGCTTTAAATAATAAAAATGATTATGATTATAAATAGTTCCAAAAACATGTTAAAACGACGGTAATGTAACTAGGGGTGAGCACTGCTGTTGGCCCACCGCTCCCTTCCAGAGCACAGAAGACGCCTCTGCAAAATTAGGAGAAATGGTCTGTGGCAAGTTCTACCAGTTTTGCTGCTGATTTTTATGTAACGTTGTAGAAGTAATTTAGGCCCTGATCCCAATCCAGACCCCACTGAGGTCACTGGAAATCGTTAGTAAAGACTCCTAATCTCTTTGTAAAATTTAGGCTTTAGTCAAGGCTTCCAGACTGTAAAATTGGTGTGAAAAAACCCTTTCCTCTCCTACTGTCATGCAATGAGGAAAAAGTACCTTAATACCTGTCAGATACTCATCCTTACATGATTTTTCCATTTTTTTTCCTCTTCCCCTCCCTTACTAATCCACTTTACTGAACAGCAAGTTCCTGATGAAGAAAATCAGTAAGATAGTGTTGTGGGCTGGGTAGCTTATGCAAATACACTGTTTTTATATGAGACGTGACTTTGAGGGGGAAAGGAAGGGAAGTTGGTAGAAAATGGAGAACGTGAGAGCTTTTGTTCTCTTTGTCTTTAAATGCTTTTCAATTCAGATTTCAAATTTGCTTTTTAAGTCCTTTTATTTCCATAGAAATATTTTAATAACTTTTATATCTAACTGTAGATTAAACAAATTAGATTCAAGAGTTTGATAAGAATATTACAATTTTGAGAGGCCAGTGAACAATACACAGAGAGTTCAGTATTGAGTGTGAGGTATGAAATTTTAACAGTAAGTAGGTGATCTTTGTTTGTGATTCAGATATTCTATTTTGGAAGTTTTCAAGCTCTGATCTATTAAATGCTATAAAGACCAAGGTAAGTTAAAGTGGGATGCAGAGTACTTGCCTGCCTTATTTCCAGCCTTTTATAGAAGAGTAAGGAGCAAAACACAATGTGGGTAAAGAGTGGAGATGGCCTCTAAATCTGTCCTGAAAGTATGGAAGGCAGGGAAGGCACTAAACAAACATTTTGGCATTTCTCTGTTATTTCCAATATGACCTTCGTGTGAAGGACACACAGTGGGTACACATGCAATTAAGCCAGAGCAATGAACTCTGGCACAGTTCACTCTGTAGAAAACTGCTCCTGGGTGTAGTGTTTACATGAGTTCCTGGGACCGCAGTAATTTGAGCCAGGGCGAAGCAGCCCTGGGCTGGCAGGGACCCAGGGAGTCAGCCCCCAGCTGTGGCAGGGGCTGACTGGGGCATCAGTCGGGTGGTGTCAGTTGAGGCTGGCTGGGGCATCAGGGTGCTACAGTATGGGGCTAGGTTACATGCAGCCCCCACACTTTGGCACCCTTTCCCCTCTGCCCCAGCCAGCCCCTGTCACTGTCTATACTTGAGTCTGATCTCATGTAATTACTCTGCTGTAAGATAGTACAGTGCTATCTTATGGCAGAGTTAATTAACTTACTGCACCCTAATATTAGCATATGTATAGACTGTGATGCTTTACTACGGAGCTAATTAGTTTACTCTGCAGTAAAGCACACATGTAGATGCAGTCGGTACATGCATCTCTACAGTTAGTGTCTGTTGAGGCAACAGTCTTCTTGACTGGTTCTTATCTACCTAGTAGTCTTCTGCCAAACATAATATTTTCAGGCATGGACTGTGATTTTTTAAAGAGGGGCTGAGATGTACAAAGACTCATGGGGATTCTGAGTTTGGTGCCTAGCAGGAGGAGTGGCCGTATACAATTTGGTCTTTCTGTTAGCACAGAAATTCATTAAAGTATATGAAAGATAGGGTAAGCCATGTTTCTACATCAAAAAACAAAGCTGGGCTGTGACTATTGGTTCTGCAGACCCTGAATACAAGCCAGCTTTTAAATAAGCTTGTAATCAGTGGATATGGTTGGCTTTAAATATGATTTGTGTCAATACTCTGGTAACCATGGCAGCTAGCAGTAATATTGCCCCTGCTGGCAATCTAGGCTGGAACATGGCAGTTCTCTTACAATTTTTTTCCAGCACTTTTTTGTTTTAGTAGTATAGTTGGGATTGTTTAACTAGCTGTGTAACTGGCTAGTCCCTCATCTGTTTAAGCTTTCTGATTTTCCTGTAGGTTTGGATACACTCTTCTCTGCTTAAGCACGACCTCTTTGTCCCTCAGAATTTGCTGATATTTGTGTATCTGGGCATTGGGTGTGGAGCCATAGATGCGATTAGTAGGGGTCTATCTAATTTGAGGAGGCAACGGGCTGATTTTTCAGGCAGACCCCAAGGCTGGCTGCTGTTTTTGTGGGCTGAGTACAGTGGCCCCCATGCCTGATTGGCCAGTGGGCTATAGTGGCTCTGCCCTTCACTGCTGAATGGTTGAGGGCTGTCTGTCATATGGCCCCGCTCCTCACCACTGATCGGTGGAGCACCCCCCTCCCCCTGGCTGAGCAGCTGGGCCGCAACACCATGAAGACTGCAGAGGGAGGCAGTAATTTATTTTCAGTAAAGTGTTTTTTGTTGTTTTTCATAGATTCATAGATTTTAGGGTCGGAAGGGACCTCAATAGATCATCTAGTCCGACCCCCTGCATAAGCAGGAAAGAGCGCTGGGTCTGGATGACCCCAGCTAGATACTCATCTAACCTTCTCTTGAAGACCCCCAGGGTAGGGGAGAGCACCACCTCCCTTGGGAGCCCGTTCCAGACCTTGGCCACTCGAACTGTGAAGAAGTTCTTCCTAATGTCCAATCTAAATCTGCTCTCTGCTAGCTTGTGGCCATTGTTTCTTGTAACCCCCGGGGGCGCCTTGGTGAATAAATCCTCACCAATTCCCTTCTGTGCCCCCGTGATGAACTTATAGGCAGCCACAAGGTCGCCTCTCAACCTTCTCTTGCGGAGGCTGAAAAGGTCCAGTTTCTCTAGTCTCTCCTCATAGGACTTGGTCTGCAGGCCCTTGAACATACGAGTTGCCCTTCTCTGTACCCTCTCCAGGTTATCCGCATCCTTCTTGAAGTGTGGCGCCCAGAATTGCACGCAGTACTCCAACTGCGGTCTGACCAGCGCCCGATAGAGGGGAAGTATCACCTCCCTGGACCTATTTGTCATGCATCTGCTGATGCACGATAAAGTGCCATTGGCTTTTCTGATGGCTTCGTCACACTGCCGGCTCATGTTCATCTTGGAGTCCACTAGGACTCCAAGATCCCTTTCCACCTCTGTGCCACCCAGCAGGTCATTCCCTAGGCTGTAGGTGTGCTGGACATTTTTCTTCCCTAGGTGCAGCACTTTGCATTTCTCCTTGTTGAACTGCATCCTGTTGTTTTCTGCCCACTTGTCCAACCTATCCAGGTCTGCCTGCAGCTGTTCCCTGCCCTCCGGCGTGTCCACTTCTCCCCATAGCTTTGTGTCATCTGCAAACTTGGACAGAGTACATTTGACTCCCTCGTCCAAGTCGCAGATGAAGACATTAAAGAGTATCGGTCCAAGGACCGAACCCTGCGGGACCCCACTGCCCACACCCTTCCAGGTTGAGACCGACCCATCTACCATGACTCTTTGGGTGCGACCCTCTAGCCAGTTCGCCACCCACCATACAGTGCAGTCATCCACATCACAGCCTCTTAACTTGTTCACCAGTATGGGGTGGGATACTGTATCGAAGGCCTTCCTGAAGTCTAAGTATACGACATCCACCCCTCCTCCTGTGTCCAGGCGTTTCGTAACCTGGTCATAGAAAGAGACTAGGTTGGTCAGGCACGATCTGCCCGCCACAAACCCATGCTGGTTTCCCCTCAGCATAATTTGCCCTGCCGGGCTCTCACAAATGTGAGCCTTTTTGCAGTGAGCCTGCCATTTTTTTTTTTTTTGGAGCCTGCCATTTTTTGCCCACCCAAGTTTGCAGTTTCCACAAAAATTATGCAGTTGCAAATTTTGTAAGTCTGTAGTGATCAGTAAATGGTTCTGGATTTGGGAGGGGCGGGGGGAACTGTTGATTTACTACTAAATCTAGTTCATTGTAACCAGGCAAGGTGAATGTCATAAACTGATAACTGACTACTACAGTTATAGCTGAAGTCGAGACAGTGCCATAGTCACAATCTTGTATGAAAGATGGAGTTTCTACAAGGGTAAACTTTATGAGAAATTATACATACGGCAGTGCCTTCGGTAATTAGCAATAGAAGAAAATGAGATTCTTAAACTCACTTTTTGGATCTTACAGAATCATTAGGACTTCAGTTCTACAAGGTGCTATTATAGAGATTGTGGCACCATCAGTTTTTTGAACTAAAAGAAACATTCCAGTCCAGATAACAAATGTCCTTGTTTCAACAAAACTCTGAATGCCTGTACAAGTTATGGCAAGAGAACATGGAGGAGAGTAAGAAGAACTGCAAAGCATCTGTTGAGAGAATCTTTTATTTTGTATCCAAGATGTATCACCACACTTGAGACTCCCAATATTTTTAAAACACATAACAATAGGAAATGATAGTAATTAAATACAGCATCTATTTTATTTGGCTTACCAAGATTATTCTTCATAATACCATATTTATACTTTCTTAACATCCTAAGGGCATGGCACATAACCAGGTTGCTGTGATCTAAGATTTATCAGCTGCTCTGTATTAACTGTGCATGTTACATGCTTCTACCCTGTGGTAAAAATGATGTGATCTTGCTCTTTCAAAAAGGAAACCAACCCAGGCATGCTGCCTGGAATCTGTATTATGCTTTGCATTTTAATTTTAAAATGGTCTTCAATACAGCGTGTGAATGTAATAGTTTTGTAGACTGTTTATAACAGGGGAGGGCAATTATTTCAGCTGGAGGGCAGTTTAACGAGTTTTGGTGAGGTGTCAAGAACCACAAAGGTAGCCCTGCCTTTGGCAGGTGCCCCACCCCCTGGTTGCCATCTTGACAAGTCCTGGCCCCTAACCCATGACCTTTGCCCCTGAAGGTCTCTCCCTTCATCCAGGAAGTACTCCTTTTGGGGGTGGGGCTTGCTTGTATATTGTGTGTGGGGGGAGTATGTGGTTGGGTGTGGGGATGTGTGGGTGTATGTATGGGTGTTGGATGTGTGTGGGGTGGATGTGGTTGAGTTGTGGGGTGTGTGGGACTGCTGAATGTGTAGGTATGGTGGGGTGGGGTGGATTTGTAGGAGTATGGGATGTGTGAGATTTGGATGTGCGTGCGGGTATGGTGGGATGGAGTGTGAGGGGGTGTGTGGGTGCTTGTGTGGGGTGGTGTAGGTGTATGTGGGTGGAGTGGGTGTATGTGTGGGTGTGTGTGGTTGAGGTGTAAAGTGTTTGTAGGTATGGTGTGGGGTGTGGCTGAGGTGTTGGGTGTGTGTTGGGGGGTGGTATGGGTATGGTGGGGGTCAGGGTGTGGAATGTGTGTGGGACAGTGTTGGGTGTATGTGTGGGTATGGTGGGAGGTAGGGAGTGTGGCTGTGTTGGGCATGTGCATGTGGGGGGCTTCCCCTCTGCCTGTTCTTTTGATGTGGCCCAGTCCAGCCCCTCTCTGGGTGAAGGGAGGGGGAAGGAGATGGGCGCTGCTTGCCTGGCTTGCAGAGCACTGCAAAGGGCAGAAAAGCAGCTGCTGCTGGTGGGAAGCCCCTGTGAGAGGGGAGGTGGGACAGGGAGACGAGCCTAGCACTACAAACTTTCTTGGTCTCTGTTCCACACCTGCCTGGCAGGGCTGCAGCGGATCCAGCGCTGGCTCCTGCTGCTGTTGCTGCTTATCTCTCATGTGCCTTCCTGGCAGGGCTGCACCAAGTGCACGCTGGCTCCTGCTGCTGCTCTCCTAATTCTGCCTGTCCTGCGCCTGTCCTGCGGGGCTTTGTGAGCAGCTGAGCTCCTTCATGCCCTCCCTCCCCACTCCATCCACATGCTTCCCCACCTGGGATGAGCAGGACCAGAGTGAGTTGTGGGCAGAGCCCACCCCGCTCCCCATAACCCTGCAGCTTTCCCTCCATACCTGCTGTCCAGAGTGCTGCAGCAGGGACAGGAGGAGGAGTTGCTGGAGGCTGGGAGAGCCCAGCAGTTCCCTGGGCAGTGGCAGTGGCAGCAACAGCCCTGCTCAAAAGCTGTGCTGGCTGGCGGGGCTAGAGCCCTTTAGTGGACGAGGTTGGGAGCACAGCACACTTTGCCCCAGGTGGGACTCAGCCCCATACAGATTGCAGCAGGGGCAGCTACTGCCACTGTCAGGGCCAGATACAGGTAATTGGTGGGTGCCTGCTTGTGGGCGGGATCCAATCAGCTGGCAGGCTGGATCTGGCCCACGGGCCGTATTTTTCGCACCCCTGGTTTATAATGTATTAATTTGAATAGGCCTTTCTAATTGGATGTAAACCAGCATAAATGCTATTCATAATAGCAAAGAAATGTGTTTTAAAATGTGAGTGGGTTTAGCTGATATATTTTGTAAGATCATTGTGTCTGTTTCACAAGGGTTCTGTGAAGACCAGGTAATTTTGTTTCAATAACTCTTCTGGAAAATGTAAAAAATTAGTGGAAAACATACTAACTATGCTAATATTTAACAGTAGTAGTAACCAGTCACAGACTTTCTCCCAGTTGCTGCAATCTCGCATGTGTCCCAAACTCATCTGTAAGATGTAATTGAAAACTAATTGAGTTAGTAATTACTAGATGCAATTGACAATTCTCTGTTGATTCATAACATTAAAGAAAAAAATACCATCAAAATTGCAGTTCAGAAACTTTTAGTCTCTGCTGACAATGAGAAATCAGATACACCTGTAGGTGAAGCAAGTTGTGAACTTACTTACACTTCAAAGTACATGGTGCCTGTGTTCACATACATTTTCACAAGATTAGGCACAGGATATGGAATGTAAAAAGAAAATTAGACTTAGAAAATGAATTGTTGATAACTACTAGGAAGCTTTTGGTAGGAAAGCAGAAAGTTTGCTCACATAAAGAAGTAGCACTAACTGTTGAAACCTGCAGTCGTTCCTGGTTGTGGCCTCCAGAACTCTACCTCTTCAACATAGGAAAGAGACATCAAGACCCTTGGAGAAGTAAGGAGAAAGGACATGTGACTTTCTGTCTTCAAACTTTCCGATCTGAGGTCAAATTAAATTTCCTCACTGAGGTGGCTGTTTCTGCTTTCAGTCTAATTAAGGTTTTTTCACTCCCTACCTAGTCAATCTTTTTATTTAAGGCCTTCATTATTAATTACTTTCATTCAATGAAATGGTTTACCATGCTCGATGTTAGAGCCTGGTCAGTTAAAGTCTGGTTTAAACTTTTCAAATGGATCCAATATTATGAGATAAATAAGTGCATGATTCTCCCTCCTTTAGAGGGGTTGAGAATGTACAATTTCATGTTAAGTTGACAGCTCTAAAAATTAGGTTTTAATCATCTAAATTGGGCATTTCAAAATTGAAATGCAAAAAATTAAGGATATTTCAGAATTGTATAGCTAGGATGCTTTGCCATACATCCTCGGCTGTAACAAACATAAATTTTGCTATTTGCAATAACTTTAAAACAATGCATCTTCTTTCCTGCAAATTGAAAATTTGAACAAGTGTTGTTGCCTAGTGGACAGTACTTTAGTTTTATCTCTTCTTTTTCTCATCTATTGATGCAGTGGTATTGTTCGGACAGCTGCTTCTACTTAGCCACTAAAAACATTCTTGGAGAAAGGTAATCAATACAATATGAATGTTAATTTTTTCTGGGAAAAATTAAAAATTAATTGATTATTAAATATGCTCCACTTTTTAAAGTAGTTGTAGTTTTACTAGTCCTCTTCCTTCATTTCTGCTCAATAAAGCTTTTGGATTATTTTCCCTCTTGTTTTTAAATATCATCTCTTCGATATACATGGTATAAAATTAAAAGAAAAAGGATGTCATGTTGTTGTTTGGCCATAGAAGATGTTTGTAAACATGGAGTGACATGAAGATGTAAATGCCTGAATGCTAAATATGGCTGTTTTTAAAGCTCAGCTTTAATGTTTTAGGGATTTACTTTGAGGAGCAATTAATATCTTAAACACCTTGTGTTAGATTTTGAGTTTTTTTCCTAGTGAACTGAACCATGTAGAGTTTTGTTCCGTATGTATTTACTAAATTTTCTTTCACTCTGAACACCAAAATACCTTATCCTTCTATCAGGTAAGCATATGTCCACTTTGTGAGAAGTATGTAAAAGTTGACGCATTTTGTAGACTTTCTGTTGGTGAACTGAATCATAGGATTGAAATTTGACACTCTCTAGTAGAAGGAATATTTGAGATATATATATATATATATTTAGTGTGTTATATCTGTAATATATTCCTGTTTTGCAGTGAATTCTAGATGATGTAGATGCACTTTCACATTTATACCGTTTACCATTTCACAAACCTATCAGATTGCTCCCTTGCCCCAATTTATATATCTGGTGAACCCACATTGAACCTTTGGCTATATTCAGTGATGATTCATTGACCAGTGTACCTGCCTTATGGGACAGATATTTCTTTCCTAAGCCTAAAGTGCCATTTTTAAAGATACGAACAGTCCTGCAGAATGTGTTTTTGAAGGTATCTGCCTGATTAAAAATCTTTAACTTTTCAGAATTTTTTTAATCTCCTGAATTTTGAACTTCTTGGGCTTTGTTAATTATGATTTAACGTAGGTAGAGAAAAGGAAACTTTTGTTCATTAAATCCAATAAGGAGATGAACCTATTTAGCAGTTCAGATTCTGTGAAAATCTTGAGAGACTGTTCACCTAAGGTGACTTCCATCATTACAGTATACAAGTTTAAGCTTCATTATGGTCTTGATCAAAACTGAAGCCATTTTCATCTTTCAGATAAAAATCTAGTTCAAACCCAGTTTAGATTCAAACACTGCCTTCTCAGTCCCTCTATCACTATCTACAGCAATTCTCCCCTTGGAGGTCTAATAGAAAATGACAGTGATGGATGCCCACAGATAGAATGCCAATAGAGAAGTATAGTCAAGTAGCATAACAAAAGTGGGATAGGAGAGCCACCTGTCTCATGTGCCAACTATGCGGGGTTGGCCAGATTCCTTCTGCCAGGAGTCGTTGCTGCGTCAGAGGAAACGTATACTGACTCTGCCTGCCACAGAAGTTGATCAGTGTATCATTGCAGCAAGGAGTTCATTGCAGGTAGGAAGCCAAGAGGAGCGAGTGGAATTGTGTTCTTCTTGAGCCTTTGTAGTGGCAGGGGAAACACTGCTCTTCCTCTGTCTTTGCCCCGCCATGGGAGCTGGGCAGGGCAGCACCTCACCAAATGGTGTACTTAGGAGAGCAAGGGGTGAGTGGGATAAGCAGAATGATGCTCCCCCTTGCCCTTCAGTCTAATGTAGTCAGCATAACCTCACGGCCACCCCTTCCTGGGCGCTCAATGAACTTCCTGTGACGCTGGCAGGTTCTATATAGAATACATTGGGCAGGAAGAAGAAATGGAGAGAGAAACTGATGTAAAAAATATTTGGAATGCCAGCAAGTTAAGATTAGAGGGAGGGTGTACTCATGTAATTTGGTTGGTGGTAGGAAAAGAAGGCAAATGAAAAATAACAGTGGGTCTCTGCCACACCTCTCTGGGCCTTTTGGAAAATATTACCTGAAAGTTCCTGGATGAATTCTCAAAGCTCTAGGAAGCAAAAGATGATCTTGTACTCTTAAGGGAGCTTAAGTCTGAAATGAAATAAAAACTAAATATGTAATATAATAAATATATATAGAAGATAAATCTATGGTTCACAAAACAGAAACTCTAATTAGATGAAACAGTATATTGTAGCTAGTTTTACAACTGTTGATGACATAGGATAGAAATGGCTGATGTCTTCCAATTTCATCTTATTCATACACTTCGTTTTACCTTATTGGAGAGGATCTGGCCACACTGAGTTGAGAGTTTTGTCATTTAAAGGTATATTCTTTATCATTGCAGAATAACCCTGATTGGCATTTGGACCTAAGCACCCAGGCTAGCCTAACTTGATCGTGAGGGTGCCACACTGCAATGCTAGGCCATGCCAGTGTTGCTGCTTCTCACTGCTGTTATACTCATGTTTGTGTATGTCTAGAACTCTTGGGACAAATCCCATGGTTCTTACTATGCAATAAGCTGAGCAGGGTTAGGGTTTTGGGGTGTTGAAGTGGTGATGCTCCTGTAATATAAATTGTGAGAAGAAAGGATTTTTGGAGATTGTTGGTTCCCTCCTGCCCCATTGTATGTAGACCTGCATGGAGGGACTTTTCCATATAACCTATTGTACAGTGTACCATTGAAGATGAAAGCAGCAATAGCCCTTTGTGGTAAAGGCTGGCATACTGGGGGGTGTGGCAGGCTAATAGTGGGTGCTTCTGTGTTGAGCCACCCACCTCACTGCACCTGACCCCCTTCCAGGCTCCGAGTGCCTCCCTGAGGGTGTCTTGTGTCTGGCCTTCCTGGAGCACACCAACTAGCCTGGGGGTAGAGCTGCCACCACCCAGGGATGGGCTTGATTCTGGCTGTGCACCTCCTGGGAAACACAGGCCTAGTAGCCCTCAAGGGTACTTGACTCACTTCAAGAACTCGGGGTGCTTCCCTCAGTCAGAAGCACAAGTAGTGGTCTCCCTTAGTCACCCGAACCAAGGGGACCCCAAGGCATAATCTAGACCCACTCCCAATAAGTCTCCCTTAGTCACCCGAACCAAGGGGACCCCAAGGCATAATCTAGACCCACTCCCAATAAGTTTCCCACACTAGGTACAAAGGAGAACTGTATTGGTTACAAGGAGTAGGGTTGGAATAGGGTACAGAGTTGAGTAGTATCAGAGAAACCCCATAGAGCAAACAGGGTGGCTGGAGTAGCCTTTGATCATGCATCTGAGTTACTTTAAGATATATATCTAGTTAGATCTCAGGTAGCTTACTCACGAATATCATCCAGTTCCTTGATCATGAGTTTTGAGAGAGAGCAAGTTTCAGATGGTCCAGCTCCTCTCTCTCTCTTTCTGAGTTTTCCTCATGGCTGCTGCCCCTTCTTCCTGGGCAGTCCTTAACTTGTATAGCCCTTATGACCTCATTTACCTGATCCAGTGGAGGCCAGCACCTGTTGGCTGTCAGCCAACCAATTTGAAATGCATCACTGGTTGCTGGGCAGACTGGCAGTCTCTAGCCCACCAGGGTGCCCAAGCCCCTCACCCAGGTATATGATGCCAGTCACGTAGGCGGAGGGAGCAGGTTTCCCTCTTCCCTCAGGAATGTATCCAGCTCAGGTTACCTAAAGAGATAGGGTAAGGTGTGTATCCTCTGCTGGGCCCATCCTAACCAAATTGTCACAGAGCAGAGTTTTTGGGGAGAAACCGAGGTGGCCTTCTGCCACAAGGGGGACATCAGCATTTTGTAGTCATTGAAGTTATATTATATAGGATTCTGTCTCATAGGGGTTGGCATGTGAGGCAAGGGATTGTAGGAAGAAGCTATTCCCTTCTAATGCTGTCATCTTTGTGATGGTGAACTTGTTACAGCTACATTTCTGAGATAGAAACTAATTGCCTGTTCAACTTAGCCATGAGACACTGGAGTACTGATCTACATCAGAGCCTGAGCACATATGACATCAGTTGAAGTCAGCAGAAGCAATGAATGGTCAGCACCTCTGAGTAAGGCAGCACGCCCTGGAAGAATAAGCACACAGACATGAGTCCAGAGGTTAGGTTCTGAAGTTCTGTTCCTGGCTTTGCCACTGATTCACTGCATGACTTCAGGACAGTTTTTGTCTTAGTGCCCTCATTTGTAAAAAGGGGAAGGTAATGCATCCTCATCTCACAGGGGAGATTGGAGACAAAATTCACCAATTACAAAGCACTAAGATACTTTTCTGATGCATCTCTTAGAAAGGGCCAGGAGGATAGAACAAGTTTTAATTTAATGCAAGATTTTGGGAGTATGCAGGAAATGCCAGAGCCACATCTTAAATAATGAGAATATAAAGCAATGGTGGGCAACTGCTTCATTCCATGAGCATTAGCTTTCTTGCAGGGATACAGTGGGGGGGAAAAAAACCAATATGCGATTATGTGCCCACAAGACTATCAGAAAGCTTTCACACAAGGTGCTGAATTCAGGTTGCTCAGACAGCTAAATTTTAGCATTTCCTAACCTTTCAGTGCCTGGCTTTGCAACATGCTTTTGATGTATGAAATACTATAAAAGTGGAAATAAAAATAAAGCCAATGTAAATATTTGTGCATCTTTGCTCCTATTTTCTTCCTGTGGCTGGAAAGCACTTCTCGCATGTTGGATGTTATTGAATACTAGTAATACTTGAATGAGTAATGCTGGTCATGTAAGTATAGCTTTTGGCTTCCATGTATATAGATATATTTTAAAAACTGGAAAGCTTTTTAAGAAAACAGAGATGTTGGAGAGATTAATTACAATATGTAGCTTTACATGCCTCTCAGGATCATTCTTCCATGGCACACCTTTTTTTAGTTTTTTTCATAGTAAAGACCGTGTACAGACATTCATTTCTACCAGAAGAAATTTCTTCCAGTAGCAAATAGTTTGGGAGCTGGGCTGCATAGACATTCCTCTGGCCCCATGGCTAGAGAGCTTCACAGGCAAGCTCTTTAGGCAGGGGGCACTAGAGGGTTGCTCCCTGGGTCACCTATGTCCTTCTGGGAAGCCCATTAATTGACAGCCTGCCCTGGGAAGGAGGCAGGCTGTCAAGTGGTAGGTGGCAGCGGCTGAAAACCCTGGGAGAATCTGCACATCTACCCCTATCCTGCCAGTCAGCTAAGTGCCAGCAGGGGGCAGTCTTCTGTGATGGGAACCCTCCCAATTCTCCCCAACAAGAGAATAGCCCCACTGCTTGCACTGATCCGAGCTGACCCAGAGGAGTGTGGCTCTGAGGGCTTGGGGGAGCACTCAGCTGCCATAGTAAGGTTCCAGGAGGTTTGCTGCAGGGGCATGACGCCCTGCCTCTCTCTACTCTGCTCTGGGTCAGGTGGGCAACAAGGGGAAGCCAATAGGTTGGCAGCCAGGCTTGGGAAAGCCTCCGCATGCCAGGCTCTTGTCCCCTCTGGCTTTTAAATCACCATCCCTCCTGCTCAGCTAGGCAACGGGGAGGGGGAGGGAGGGGCAAGGAAAAGCTGGAGGGACTGGGAGTTAAGTTCAGGAAGCTTTCCCCAAGCCTGGCTCCTGGCCCCTCTGGCTTCTAAAGCACTGCCCCCACCACTCAGCTGAGTGTCTGTGAAGGAGAAACTGGTGTAACGAAGAGCTGGGCTTGCAAGCCTGGGTGCCAGCTGTGTTTACCAGCCTGTTGTTCAGGTACGGGTGGGGGGTCAAGGTGAAGTAGGCAGGGGAGCCCTTCCGGCTCTTAGCTCCCAATGCCCAGCAGGGAGCTATGCCAGATGGAGCAGCATGACAAAACCTCTGCCTGCTTCTCACACTGGGAACTCTGGTGAGAAGCAGGAGAGGAGCAGACTTTTGCTTTCTCGGTAGAAGCAGAACATCTGCACATGGTCTTAGTCTGGTTAGAAGTAGAGTTCAGCTGCTAAGGTTTGGAGCCTGCTTGTTTCTACTGAAACTGTCTACCAAGAAATCTGGTAATAATACTAGTAGGAAAAAAACAACCTCACATTCTGAGCTCTATTTGTATTAGTCCTTGTTATTGTTCTGACAGCTCTCTAGGAACTAAGGGAAGTGCATATACATTTACCACTATATTTCTTAAGCACATTGGTTAATATAATATGTGCAATATGGTGAATGTTTAAACAGTGCTCTTTATTTCTTCTCTTCTGTTTATTTTGAGAATAAGACATTACCTGTTTTCTGTTGTACACTCACCTTTAAAAGCATAGCATTTTGCTAGTCTAGATTTTTTTTTTTAAATAGGGATGAGAATTCATATAGCAACTCTCAATTTTAATCTGGTGACCTTTGTTGCAGTTTATTTTTGGGGCATCAGAATGTGAATTTATTATCTCTCAGGAGGTCCTTTATTGTGGGGCTTCCTCTCATATGCTTTCAGGTGGTATGATCTTTAATGATCTTGATTTTTCCCCCCTGTCTCTATCTTGTCTGTTCCTAGACTATAAAGTGTTGCATTAGGAAAATAACAAATAAATTACTTCATTAATGGAAATTTAATCATTAATAATTTAATTGTGCATTAATACTTAATTTAGATCTGATTCCACAATCAAATCTATCTCTTAATCATTGTCTGCAAAGAACCCTATTAAAGTCGGTCAGTTGGCATAGGTGCAAGAGTTTACCGATATTGATTTGATGACAGCTTTGGGGCCTTTGAATGAAACGTTAAGCACCTTATTTTTTTTGCTAAAGAGACTAAAGTTGCTTTTTATAAACTGCTGTGAACACCATTAGTTATTTATTATTATAGAGATTATCCAGTGTTTTGAAACTGCTGGTGTACAATAGCACTGTTTTCAGGTCTCTGGATTCCCTTGGTGTTTTTTTTTTTGTTAAAAGGTAACCAGAGGCATAAAGATATAGCCAAGCACCCAAGGCAGCTACCTTACACAGAAGCACTGGAGACTTTCACTTGCTGCCGCCACCACTGCAATTTTTTAGTTGCGGCAGCAGATGGGTTTTTTCTGCAGGGAGCCTCTCATTCAAGTTGGTACCCAGTGCAGCTGCCCCAGTTACCCTGCCCTTGTTACGCCATTGTTGGTAATATTTTTAATGTACACTTAACAGTCTTCCTCCTGAAGTTGACTTGTTATCCCTCATTTCTGCTGTCCTCTATCCTCTTTCTGTTTTCTTGACCATTGTAATACTTTTGTTTCAGTGGAAATTTAGGCTCCAAATGGCAGTTGGCAAGCTACAGTCTGATGTGGAGAAGGAAAGGAGAATGAAAAAGGGAATAAAATAGTTAAAAATACCATAATAGCATCATTGATAATGTACTGTACCACCGAAGAAAAGATCTATTAATGTAATATATGCCTTTAATGCTCTAGAGATTTTCTTTGTCTAGAGATGCTCTTCATTTCCATTCTTTCCTCCCTCTTATTATCCACATATAGCAGGCTGTCTCAGAAAAATTAATTGGTCGCAGCCTGTTGTGTGGGCCTTTTCTCAAACTTGTGAAAGTGTTGTGGTTTTTTTTAATCTTCATTGGAAATGACAGTATTTTTAAGAAACTTGAAACTGAAATGAGTTATTAGAAACATTTGTGGAGCTTGTTGACTAGCACCTAGTGCATACTGGAGTTAAAACAGAAATGTTGCTTAGTTGTAATATTTCTCACAGTTTTGTAGCTCTGCCACAGGGCACCAAGCATTTGGATATGTTTTCCAAAGTCTGCAAAGAAAGAAGAGTTAAAGGTTTTAAGTATTTGATGGAAGGGGCGTGCTGGGGGGAGATAGTTACGTAAGCTGCTTGAATTCATTTGCCCATTACTTATAGATGGATTCTGAGGAGCAACAAACTTACTACGCGATATATAACCCAAATGTCCTGTGTGCAGTTTAAGTAAGAATTTTTGGCTTCCTGTATCTTCCTGATATAGAATTGATGCCTCCTATTACTACAGAGCCTAATAATCAAAGCAACACTCCTTATAGGTATAACGTTAGCTAGGAGAATGTTAGAAATGGGAACTTGATCATTTTTGACACTCTATTTCACATCAGGCCAAGATTATTTAAACAAGTTTGTCAGAGTTTACCCTCCTAAGGTCAACTCTGTTTTCCCATAGATCACAGGAAATCCTATTATCTTAATTCATCATTATATATCTTATGTACATGTTGGGAGACCCATGCTATACTGTCTAACCCTGGGGAGAATGTTTGGGAACATCTTTCTTTAGAAGGCTTAAACTTTCATTCATAAGTGTTATAGTTGGTGAGTATCTAACATCCATATGCGAGAAATATCTAAGTGTTATAAGCAAAAAAAGGAATATAGTGTTTCATTGAACAGAACTACAAGGCTGCTACCTGTGATGGCTCCCAGTTTGAACATTAGAATGTCAGCTGCAGGTATTCTATGATGCAACTATTGTAAGAAATATCTTCCAGACTGCAGTATTTCATTTAGTCATAATATTCACAATTTAGCCACCTCTATTTTCTTTAATATTACAGAGGGTTATCGTATAGTTTTGTTTTCGCTTTTAATAACTCGTTAATTTTTCCTTGTGTTTTGGAGATTGGCAGACACTCTCTACAATTCAGAGAAACACTTTTTCACTATTAGCTGGGAAGCTGTCATTTTTTCCACTTTGCATGTTATCATCCAAATGATTTTAGACAGTAATAGAAACATGAGTAGTTACAGTGACTGATTAGTTTAAGGGGAAGTGAGTGCTTGTTTGCAAATTGTGCTGTTCTGCCAACTAGTTTGGGGGCAGGGGGTTATACTCATTCCTCTGCAACTCTTATTCCATCCTGTAGTGAGCGAAGTGCTATTTTCTTTGGAGCAACTAAGAGCTAAGAAGCTTTTCTGTTACCAATTATACACTTTGTTTTTAATTTACTGACTTACTGCAAGTGAAAAAATAATGGGGCAGTGGAAAAGTTTCCCATTTGTAGTACAGTCTGTTAGTATTACGGAGAAGATAAAAATATTTGTTATTTAATGGTCAAACAATTTCAGAAATAAATGTCATGTTGCAAAAAATAACATTTTAATGTCCTTTGGTTATCTTAAGGTTATAAGCTCATTTGCCTTTGTCTTTATAGTCTGGAAATCAATGTCAGTGAAGATAGCAAGCAAGGGCCATAATTATTGGTTTGTGGCAGGATGTTGAGTGCGAAAATAACTGGGTGTCATTGAAGAGGTTAGATTAACTGTTAGAACTGACAAGATATAATTGCTTATGAACAGCTCTGCTTTAACAATGAAAATTGTGTTACTTGAGGCTGTTCTTTTTTAGCATAGTCTCTATATCTGGCTGGAGAACTGATTTTAATTAGAGGTTAAAATTGCTGAGAAGTTTATTTTTAGCTAGGATAAATATCACTAAAATTGGCTTCACTCAAAAGTATGTGTAAAAGGTAATGGCAAAGAATTGAAATGGAAATATTGGTAATTGAATTGAATTGTGGGGATCAAATTCAGGGGCTGAATGTAGAGAGACTAACATTTTTCTTTTAATTAGAGGTGTACTGATAAAGATTTTCTTGGCTGATACTGACAACTGATGATTAACCAACCATATCGGTCAATGCTGATCCAATAACCAATATTTAGTAATAGTGCAAAGCATTTTAAACTACTGACATGAACCTTTTTTGTTTGTTTTGCATTTATAACACACACCTCCTGGCTTCTCTGGCCCTCAATGAGGAAGGCGGTGACCACATTATTCCCATGCACATTGCCCATGGCTCTTGCCCTCAGCCCCACTCCCTGCGCAGCCTGTGTTACTGTCCTGGGTGGGCAGGGTAGACCGTCATGTGGACAACAGTGTGGAGTCCCAGAGCAGTGCTGGGACTGCACAGCTGAGCTCCCGCAGCCGCTGTGGAGAAGCCGCTTTTGCAAGGTGCGCAGTGCCTGGTGGTGCAGAACATCCCTCATGTGGCGTCTTACACTGTTCACATGTGGCCCAACGTCTCTGCGGCAGCCCCAGCGCTTCAGCCCCTACTGCACACGTGGCATTTCCATGGCAGCAGCAGCAGCCAGTAACAGTCCCTTTGTTGCTGAGCGTGGCACCCTGTGACTACTTCCCAGCACCTCCTTCACCTCCCACTGCTTGCAGGGACCTGTAGTTTGCCATGGGCTTGGGCCAGCAGCAGTGTGCAGGGACTGAACTACACTCATTAAGGTGCTCCGGGCGCACAGCTGTAATTTCAGCTATAGCGACCAGGAAAAGCTGATAACATAATTTCTCCATTTTCAATGCCAGTCCATTATCCAACTGATGTATCAGTGCACCCCTACTTTTAATTGATTTCACCGTGCACTCTTAAACAGAGAAATTGTATTCCTTATTTTAAATTTCTCAGATGTGTTAAGAACCAGTCCCCAAAAGCTGGTCCCAGAAGTTGGGTCTTGAAATGGTAAATGTGGGGAGATGGTAATAAGGCCCATATCTGAAAGGAGCAGTTTTCATTGTCTTGCAATGTAGAAAGAAACTGTTCCATCTGAAATGCAGGAATGTTGCTGGATATTGAAAAGACTGTAAAGGTTATTGGGTCAGTAATGGCACTACAATAGAGTCCCCAGGTAATTGCACAAATCTTTGAAGTTCAGGATTTCAAGAGTATTTAGTAAGAGTTTTTTTGGGGTGTTTCAATTTTTGTGCGTTCAATTTGTAACATATTGAAGAGGCCTAGTCTTCCCAAATGACCTGTCAGTTTCTGCAAATCAAGCTTCTTCTAAGGTGGCACAAGGTAGGCACCCAAAATCATTAGTCCCTCTTGAAACTGTTGGCCTTAGTGGCTCCCCACCAACTTTACTTCATTTTTCCCTTCAACTTTTTTAATCTGGTAGACAGTTACCATTCTTTCCCCTATAACTAGAGGGTAAGATGAAATAGTCATATAAAGCCAAATATCATCAGCATATTAAAGATATCACTGCCCGTACTTTCTTACTAATATACTCAGGTCTTGTATGTGTGAGGAGTTTGACTGAGACAGCTTCCAGAAGAGCTTCTGAATAATGGAATAATTATTCCAGAAAAAGTTACTTTGTGTTTATAGGCCCAATAACTATACTGGAATAGAAAGTGATTTCTGGAATGGATTTGCCTTTGTGGGGAGTTATTAGCAGTTGTGCATAGTTTATTAGAGGGGAGTAGGTTGTAGCCGTGTTGGTCTAAGGACATAGGCAGACAAGGTTCTTTGGGTGAATCTGATATCTTTTATTAGACCAACTTAAATAGTTGGAAAACAATTATTAAGTAAGCTTTCGGGTTCTAAAACCCTTCGTCAGGCTAAGGAAGTTTTAGCAGTTGGTGTGTGCTCTTCCTGGATGGAATGAAAAGTAAAGAAGTCAGCAGCTGGGCTGGTATGCATACAAGACAGGTAGTCAGTGAAAATGTAGATTGAGGAGCCAATGGGTGAGAGACAGGCTGGGGAGGGTGGGGAAGAGAGAGAAGGGGGATGAAAGTGGAGAGAGACCTGGGGAGTCAGATGTCAGGCAGGTTATAATGTGTCATAAACCCAATGTCTATATTTAGTCCATGATTTTTAGTATTCAGGAGGTTGATGAAGTGGAGTTCATAGGCTCGTCTCTGGGAAGTCTCCACTTCCATCCCCTTCTCTCCCCCCCCCAGTCTCTCACCCATTGACTCCTCAATCTACATTTTCACTGACTACCTGTCTTATTCATAGATTCATAGATGTTAGGGTCGGAAGGGACCTCAATAGATCATCGAGTCCGACCCCCTGCATAAGCAGGAAAGAGTGCTGGGTCTAGATGACCCCAGCTAGATACTCGTCTAACCTCCTCTTGAAGACCCCCAGGGTAGGGGAGAGCACCACCTCCCTTGGGAGCCCGTTCCAGACCTTGGCCACTCGAACTGTGAAGAAGTTCTTCCTAATGTCCAATCTAAATCTGCTCTCTGCTAGCTTGTGGCCATTGTTTCTTGTAACCCCCGGGGGCGCCTTGGTGAATAAATCCTCACCAATTCCCTTCTGTGCCCCCGTGATGAACTTATAGGCAGCCACAAGGTTGCCTCTCAACCTTCTCTTGCGGAGGCTGAAAAGGTCCAGTTTCTCTAGTCTCTCCTCGTAGGGCTTGGTCTGCAGGCCCTTGACCATACGAGTTGCCCTTCTCTGGACCCTCTCCAGGTTATCCGCATCCTTCTTGAAGTGTGGCGCCCAGAATTGCACGCAGTACTCCAACTGCGGTCTGACCAGTGCCCGATAGAGGGGAAGTATCACCTCCCTGGACCTATTCGTCATGCATCTGCTGATGCACGATAAAGTGCCATTGACTTTTCTGATGGCTTCGTCACACTGCCGGCTCATGTTCATCTTGGAGTCCACTAGGACTCCAAGATCCCTTTCCACCTCTGTGCCACCCAGCAGGTCATTCCCTAGGCTGTAGGTGTGCTGGACATTTTTCCTTCCTAGGTGCAGCACTTTGCATTTCTCCTTGTTGAACTGCATCCTGTTGTTTTCTGCCCACTTGTCCAACCTGTCCAGGTCTGCCTGCAGCTGTTCCCTGCCCTCCGGCGTGTCCACTTCTCCCCATAGCTTTGTGTCATCTGCAAACTTGGACAGAGTACATTTGACTCCCTCGTCCAAGTCGCTGATGAAGACATTAAAGAGTATCGGTCCAAGGACCGAGCCCTGCGGGACCCCACTGCCCACACCCTTCCAGGCCGAGACCGACCCCTCCACCACGACTCTCTGGGTGCGACCCTCTAGCCAATTCGCCACCCACTGGACTGTGTAGTTATCCAAGTCACAGCCTCTTAACTTGTTCACCAGTATGGGGTGGGATACTGTATCAAAGGCCTTCCTGAATTCTAAGTATACGACATCCACCCCTCCTCCTGTGTCCAGGCGTTTCGTAACCTGGTCATAGAAAGAGACTAGATTGGTCAGGCATGATCTGCCCGCCACAAACCCATGCTGGTTTCCCCTCAACATAATTTGTCCTGCTGGGCTCTCACAAATGTGAGCCTTGATAATTTTTTCAAAGACTTTACCAAGGATGGAGGTGAGACTGACTGGCCTATAGTTGCCTGGGTCCTCCTTCCTCCCCTTTTTGAAAATGGGGACCACGTTAGCCCTTTTCCAGTCCTCCGGGACTTGGCCCATGCGCCACGAGCGTTCGAATATTCCCGCCAGTGGCTCTGCAATGATGTCGGCCAGTGCCTTCAGCACCCTTGGAAGGAGCTCATCCGGGCCTGCTGACTTAAAGGCATCCAGTTCTTCCAAGTGACTCTGCACCACCTCAGGATCTACGTATGGAAGTCTGGCGCCTTGCTGCTTCCTCTCTACATCCCCAGTGAGAGACTTGTCATGCCCCTCACTTAGGAACACAAAGGCAAAGAACTCGTTGAGGAGTTCAGCCTTGTCCCCCCTGTCTGTCACCAATTGTTTCTGCCCATTTAGCAGAGGTCCTATTCCTCCCTGGGCCTTCCTTTTACTCCCAATATATCTAAAAAACAATTTCTTGTTGTCTTTTACTTGGCTTGCCATCCTCAGCTCCATGGTAGCTTTGGCCCGTCTAACTGCCTCCCTACAAGCGCGAGCAGAGGAGGTATATTCATCTTTAGTGATCTCACCTTGTTTCCAGTTTTTATGTGCTCCCCTTTTGGCCCTTAGGCTATCCTGGATTTCTCTGGTCAGCCAGGGAAGCCTCCTGGCCCCTTTCCCTCTTTTGCCTCGCTCGGGGATCGTCTTGCTTTGTGCCCGAAGGATCGTTTCCTTAAGGCACAGCTACCCTTTTTGGGCTCCCATCCCTTCAAAACTCCTACTCTGCAGTGCGTCCTTGACTAATCGCCTGAGTGCATTGAGATCAGCTTTCCTAAAGTCTAGCACTTTCACCCTACTAGTTACCTTACCCACTCGACGTCTTATGTTGAATTCTATTATTAGGTGATCACTGTCTCCCAAATGGCTACCGATCTGGAGGTCCCCTATCATGTCATCCCCTGTTGCCAATACCAGATCCAGTATGGCATTCCCCCTAGTGGGACCATGCACCTCCTGTGTCAGGTGGAGGTCCTGTACACAGGTTAGAAACCTGCGTGAGCGATGGGACCTTGCTGTCTGCGTCTCCCAGCAGATGTCCGGATAGTTTAGGTCCCCCATGACTACCGCCTCTTTAGCTTTTATGGTTTCTGAGAGTTGCCTCAGGAGCCCCGCATCTATTTCTTCCCCTTCTTGAAGAGGTCTTGTATGCATACCTGCCCAGCCGCTGGCTTCTTTACTTTTCATTCCATCCAGGAAGAGCACACACCAACTGCTGAAACTTCCTTAGCCTGACGAAGGGTTTTAGAACCCGAAAGCTTGCTTAATTTTTTTTCCAACTATTTAAATTGGTCTAATAAAAGATATCAGATTCACCCAAAGAACCTTGTCTGCCTAGTTTATTAGAGAGTAGTTATGTTGGTCAGATTGCCTTAGTGACTTTGTATATGTGTTGAACACAAGAACTAAAAAGAAATATGCATATGAGAAGCTTGTGAGCAGACTTATTATTTATCATTATAAGAAGAGGAGAATCCACTTTAAATCCTCCCTGCTTACTCAAGCTGAGGGGAGTATGCAGTCTGTGGTTGAAACAAGTGCAGATCCTTTCTAATTGTGGATGAGTTTTTTTTTTTTTTTTTTTTTCTTGAGAGGGACACTTAATAAAGTGAAACATGATTTGACATGCTTATCCCAAAACAAAACTGAGCAAAAACATGTTATCAACAAAAATTACATTGCCCTAAGAATAATTAATGAACCTCTACTCCCTGCCAAAGGGGGGGGGAAAAACCTCACAATATCTGTTATAACTGTGAAACTCATTTGATGCTTACCAACCCTTTCTGTAACCCTTGCTTATATATTGTATTCTGTTTCTCTATCCTCTGATTATATTGTCTATTTACACCAGGGGTAGGCAAAATACGGCTCCTGGGCCAAATCTTGTTCGCGAGACCATTCTGTCTGGCCTGCAGGGCCCTGAGAAATTTTAAAAAAATTAATATTTATTTGCCTCTGGCTCCAGTCAAAAGTGACACGAGCCAGGAGCATTAGGACCCAGCGGAAGAGCACGGCCTGCCCTGCCCACCCCCCCCCCCCAACCAGGAACCGTGTGGCTGTTCCAACACGCACCAGAGCAGGAAGCTCAGGTAAGAGCGGGCCAGGAGCACGCTGGTCCCCCTCTAGCCACAGGGCTGCGGCGGGGTCTGGGAGCGAGGGGGCATGCAGGAGCCGGTGCTAGCAGGGCCCAGAGCAGGGTGGCTCCCCTCTCTCCCTGCTGGGGCAGCCCGGCCCAGCTCCATGGAGCTCAGGCAGCTGCACCCTGGGTTCCTGCCAGCCTGCCCTGGGCCCCGCCAGCACTGGCCCTGGGGCACTGCCTGGCTGTCGCTGGCTCCCAACCTCCGTGTCCAGCCCCAAGGGCTGCCTGGGGCTGCTGGGGGTGGCATGACCTGGCGAGGACATGGCCCGGGGAGGCGGTGGGGAACTTTCATCCTGCACTTGAGGCTTGGGGCAGCAACAGCTTGGCTGCCTCCCCACGGGAGGCTCTGGTGGGTGCTGCTACCCCGGGGGGAAGGCCCGGGCCCCCCCCACCCGACAGTGGCAGCTTGCTCCCTGGCCCCAGGATGGGCGGGGAAGCTGCACCAGGAGTAGGCGCAGAGCCTTGGCCATTTTTCTGCTCCAGAAGTTCCTGTGGCCGCGAAGGGCCCAGGAGGCCCTGGGGTAGCTCCTGGCCAGCCCCAGGGGCAGCAGGGGTCACCTCCTGAGGCTGCTGGGGGTGGCATGACCTGGCAGGGTCCTGGCCCAGGACGCGGGAATCTTGCGGAGGCTGCAGGAGCTTTCAGAGGAAAAAAGCAGCCGCAGCTCCAATCCAGCTTTAGGTGCAGCTTCCCGCCCATCCTGGGGCTGGGTGGGGGGGCAAGCTGCTGCCAGGCCACTGGGCCCCTGTGGGGCAGGGGGGACTGGGTCTTCCCCCCAGGGTGGTGGGACCTACTGGGGATGCCTGTGGGTGGGGGCAACTAGGCTGTTGCCGTCCCAAGCCTCAGGCACAAGATGCAACTTCCGTGCCGCATCCCTGGACTTTCTGCGTCCTGGGCCATGTGCCACCACCAGTGGCCTCAGGTGGTCCCCAGCACTGTCCCCAGGGCTGGACAGGAGCTTTCCCAGGGTCCCCAGCCTCCTGGAAGCTGCAGAAGCTTCTAAAGCAGAAAAACAACCTCTGCTCTTCTCTGGCTCCTGGTGCAGCCTCCCTGCCTGTCCCAGGGCCGGGGGGCAAGCGGCTGTCAGGTCGCTGGGCCCCTGCAAGGGGGGGGGCGGGGACCTGAGCCATCCCCCTGGACTGGTGGCAACTCCCAGGCCACCTGTGGAGGGGGGCAGCCAAGCCTTTGCTACCTTAAGCCTCAGGTGCGCAATGCAAGTTCTGCATCACCTCCTTGGGCTTCCCATGTCCCAGGCCACATCCCCACTGACTCGTGCCATCCCCAGTGGTTCCAGGAGCCCTGCTCACTGCCCCCCAAACCTGACAGGCCCTTCCCTGGCAGCCCCCGGCCTCCTGGAGACAGTAGAAGCTGCTGGAGCGCAAACACTGCCATGAGGCTTGGAGCAGCAAGTGCCCAGCTGGCTCCCCCCTTGCAACCCTTCCTGCAAACCCCACAGCCACACCCTCCTCCAGACACAATCATACATCCCACAAATACCACACACACGTACACACATCCACCCACCCATACCCCCGAACACTGCTGCACATCCCACACACTATACAAGAGTAAATCTACATTTTTAACTATTATGCAATCACTTCTACATATAAAGCACAAACACACAGGTATGACGACAAAAATATATTTTTAATTGAATTAAAATATAATATTATGGGTATTTAATTTTTAGTACATAATTTGTTTTTTTTTTCCTGGTTCTAAGATAGCAAAAACCCTCTTCTCCAAAGGAGTACTTCCAGGAGCAAAGGTAGGGACTTCCAGTGGCAAGGGTCAGAGGTCAGGTGTGGGACTTCCAGTCCCAAGATGGCGACCAGGGGCGGGGCACTTGTCAAGGGGCGGGGTTACCCATGAGGCCCTTGACAGCTTGCCAAACTTGCTAAGCGGCCCTCCACCCAAAATAATTGCCTGCCCTGATTTACACTGTAAACTCTTCAGGGCATGGACTTCTACAGACTCATTGTTAAGTGCCTACCTGATCTCTCACTAATACTGATAATTATTAGTGGATCCGAACCCAATTTATGTGGTGATACAGTATGTGATACATTTGGGTTTTTGCTTTGCACAGCAAGGGAACTGTATTGGAGGTCTAAACTTCTGGAAATAGTTTTAAGAATGGGAACTTACTTGAAGAGTTAAGCAAGTTGTTACAATTATATACATTTAAACCTTTTAAGATGTGTAAATTTCTTTCAACTGAAAATGAAGTAACCACATACTTAGTTTTATTACAAATCATCTTTGGGAAAAACAGTAATTGAATTGTTTAGATATGAGCACTATCTGTCTTTACTATACTTGTCTGTCTTTACTATACTGTTCTGAAAAATCAATGCGCTAAATCTGGTCTGCTTACGTTTCTGGTCTGCTCACCTTACAGGTTGCATAAAAACAAGATATGCAACATTCAGAAGGCACTTTAAAATCTGAGAGCAGTTAATAATGAATTAACTCATTTTCCTTTCTTTTAATTTCCTCTTAGCCTGAAATGCCAATATGCATACTTAGAAGTAGAGCATTTTTAGGTAAAAAAGAAAAAAAGCTCATTACCCACTCTGTTTGACAGTCATTTTGTTTGTGCAAGTTACTTTTTAAATATAGCCTGAATGCACAAGTCACACATCTCAGATTTGTGCTTGTACATGATTTTTATCTCCATAAACTTGATATTCCGAGTAGGAATAACCCTCAGTAAATAAAACCTGTTCTGGTTCTATTTTACATGGTTTGAAAGAAGAGCATACAGATTTTTCGTCATGCTTAAAATAAGCCAGTGCTTGTCTGTAGCCAGAGACTGAATCAAATGTGGTGGTATTACTTTTGTCAAACCAAAGCATGTATATCATTTATATTTACACGTTTGCCGATTATTGTGATTTCATTTGTTATGGGTACAGTCTTCCTTCAGTAAAGTTTTCTGAGATATTAACGGGAATTTTTCCTGTATGGGAAGTGTAGAACTGGTATGTTTTAAACTTGTTTTGAATAGTTATGCTGATTATTGTTTAGATTGCCAAAAGCTAGAACTGTTCTCTGAAAGTGATAGATACCACATGTTTTCTAGTTTTGTGACATAAGTAACTTCTAGAAGAATTTCATTTGAGGTAATAAGTTTTTTCTCATGCTACATTTGAGGTGTAGCATGAGAGAAACTTTTACCTTTCTTTTGATATGGTGGGGAGTTGATTTTTTTTTTTTTTTTTTTTTCAAATTGGGTAGCTGATTGTAAAAACCCTCAAACACTGTATCTTAAAATTTATTTTCCATCATGTAAATCCCATGCAGTTAGTTGAAAATGCCTTAATTACACCACAGGATGTTGTAGAAGTTGCTCCAGGATTTTCAAGAAATGCATGTAATTTGCTTTCTTGTTACCTTTCCATGAGATTGGTGGGCGCAGTCTATAACCAGGAGGTCTATGGTGATAAATGGTTGTGTTTTGGTGTGGTTCCCACTCCCTTTGGTCTTCAAAGCGCACACACATTTTTAAAGTTCTGTACTGAGTTTTCTTATGACTAATTGACAAAGATACAGGGAGGACACTTATAATGCTTCCCAATGGCAAGGGCAAATAGTTGATGTGCTAGCCTGTCTGGTGATAGGATAGTGAAATGACTAGTGGACCTGACAAGCCTTTTTACAGTATTTTTAACTGGGGACCCTTTTAAAACATTACAGGGTGGAATGAGAGATTGTTGATGAGTTTCCTTTTACCCCAGCCCCTGTCCAATGGATAGAAGAACTTCCATCAGTTCTGAAGCCCTCCGGACTTCCCATGGCTATGCTTCGTTGTGAAGAGGGTCCAGATTGAAGTCAACATCAAGAAAATTTGAGCTGATTGTCACTACCACTAGAGTATTGAAAAGCATAAATAAGTCATTATCTTATAGATCACAGGAAGTTAGACCAACCCAGTCCTTGTATAATACTCTGGATATGGTATATCTACACAAAGCATACGTTTCATCCAAAATACAATACAGGTTTCCCTCACTGGATGCTGTACATGTGTTCCTGGAAAATGGTGCATAACTTGAATTTGCATAAAGGGGAACCTCTTTACAATGTAACCAATAGGATATGTTCCAAGACCTCGACTGTACTGACCCCCAGGCCCATTTCTACCACTTTTATAAGACTGCTGTTGTCGGGTACCAAAGTTGACAGTACACACAAGCCCAGGGCAGTAACATAATGGGGATGGCAACTACAGAAACACGTCACAGACAGTGAGTGAGGAGCACCGATCCACACAGGAGACTATTTTGATGTGTGTTACTCCCACAATGCACTGCACAAAGCAGCTGACTGCGGGCTTTCACCACACCGATCACATTAAAGTGAATTTACCTCGCATATAGCAAATTTTTGGTATAAGGGTCATCATATAAGAGCAGATCCACACATACAGAACCTGCATACAGTGAGAGAAACCTGTATTTTGTTCAGATGTTCAACAAAAATTCACAAAATTTTAATCTCTGAGGTGTGTTCTAGAACACAGAGGTTTAATGCCAGCTGTAACTTCTGTTTTAAAGCAGATTTAAACTGGTGAAAAACGTATCAAGATGCTTAATTTGTTTTAAATCTGGTTTATGGCAGTTTAGTTTCAATTGGTGAAGTTACTCATGGAAGCTAAACTGATAAGCTATTTACGAACTACCATAAATGTATCTGCATAGGGCAGTCCTACACTAGGAAGACAGTGTCTTTTTAAAGTATAAGAGCTAGCACACTCTCTAGTTGCAATTTTAATCTTTTATGAGATGGAGGTAAGCCTTAGAGCGTTTAGGCCAGCAACACAGATGAAGTGGTGGTAATCTCTGCTATCACCATGATGGTAGATATGTGCAGGCTGCTGCAAGCTTATTTGCTCTTGTGCAGTAAGTTCAGAGCCAGGAGGACAACAAAGCTGCTGAGGAGGTAAGTGATGTCAGGCACACGCTTCTCAAGTCTTTTCCTCTCCTCTGTTTATAATGCTTAAGTGTCCTTTCTTCCATATTTCTCTATCCTGGGTGGGGAAAGGGAATATTGCACTTTGGAATTTTTTTAATCTGCCGTCTTCATTCCTCTTTGTACACGGGAGAGGTGTTCACTTAATGCTAGTGTACCCCTGTCTTTGGGAACAGTAAGATGCTAGCTGGTTCTGGGGTGGCGGGAGGAGGTGAGGAAACAAATATTAATTGTGAAAACAGCACCCTCTAGTCTCTATGGCAATAATGAAAAATGTTTCTTTTGATCTGGGAATTCTGTTCTCATAGGCTTTCTTGATGTTGTAAGAAGATGGTGATATTGTTTTAAGATCTTCCTCGTTTGTGTTGTACCCCTGGGCTTGTGGTATGAAGTGGATTAAATGGATAGAGTTGTTTCTTTCACTTAGTGGAAGGTGGGTTCTTTCTGAGCTTCAGGGGATTAACGTTGGTGCTCACTGAAGTATACCCTTCTAGCTGTTACTGGATTGGGGATTGGCAGTTGAGGGGGGCAGCAGAGGCAGGTGTGTATCTGAATGAATGTGGACAGCGCAGGAAGAAGGTGTGGGACAGGGGTGATAGTCATGACAATAGCAACAGAAAATATGCAGAAGGTTTATAAACCGTCTACCATGACTGCCATTCTGAACAGTGGATGGTGGTAAATAGCCCAGGTAGCAGACTGACATTAGACCAGTGTAGCTGTGTTCAAAAAAACAGCCAAAACTAAGTTGCTTAAATCAAACCTTGTGACAATTTTAGGAACATAACTTATTTTTTCTGATCTATTATATGCACTTGTTACCATGACTGTTGCTCTTGTCATGAATGAGTTTGTTGAGGCGTATCCAGCTCTGGTCTAGGTCTCAGTTATTGTGACTATGGGCAGCAGTTGATTGTTAAATCTTAACAGGCAACTCAAGATGAAAAACAGCTTAGTATAAGCTTGTCAGGTTTATCTTCAGGAAGATGGAAAGATGGATACGAGAAGCCAGCTGTTAAACATGGGGTATGTAAACAGAAGGAAGTCTTACTGTGTGATGATTAGGGATCCTGGTTTTCTCTGGTTTAAAAAAAACCCCAAAAAACCCCAGTTTTCCATTTAAAAAAGTAATCCAAAATCCACATTTAATAGAATCATAGAAGTAGGGTCAGAAGGGACCTTGTAGATCTTCAAGTCTGAACCCCTGCCTGGGCAGGAGGAAAACTGGGCTCAAATGACCCCAGCCAGGTAGGCATTGAGCCGCTTCTTAAAGACCCCCAGGGTAGGAGCCAGCACCACTTCCCTTGGAAGTTGGTTCCAGATCCTAGCTGCCCTGACTGTGAAGTAGTTCTTATGGATGTCTAATCTAAACCTACTCTCCAACAACTTGTGGCCGTTATTCCTTGTTATCCCGGGGGGCGCTAGGGAAAACAAGGTCTCCCCCAAACCCTTCTGGTCCCCCCTAGTGAGTTTATAGATGGTCACCAGGTCTCCCCTCAGCCTTCTCTTGTGAAGGCTGAACAGGTTCAGGTCCTGTAGCCTCTCATTGTAGGGTCTGCCCTGCTGTCCTCGGATCATGCATGTGGCCTTCCTCTGGACCCTGTCAATGTTGTCCACATCCCTCTTGAAGTGGGGTGCCCAGAACTGGACACAGTACTCCAGCTGCAGCCTGACCAGTGTCACGTAGAGGGGGAGGATCACCTCCTTGGCCCTACTTGAGATGCACCTGTGGATGCATGATAGGGTCCAGTTGGCCCTGCCGACCGTGACCTCACATTGTCGGCCCATGTTCATCTTGGAGTCAGTGATGACTCCAAGATCCGTTTCTGCCTCCATGCTCTCAAGAAGGGAGTTTCCCATCTTATAAGTGTGCTGCTGGTTACTACTGCCCAAGTGCAGCACCCTGCACTTGTCCGTATTGAAATGCATCCTGTTTTTGTTAGCCCACCCTTGCAACCTATCCAGGTCTTTCTGCAGTCTTTCCCTCCCTACTAGCGTGCCCACCTCACCCCTTTTCTGTGATTAAAATGCTACTAATATATATATAGTAGTGTTTCATTTTAATCATGGAAAAATGTGGATTTTGGGTTACTTCTTTTAATCTGGTTTGGATGGCACCAGCTGATTTTCACCTCTGGCCCTCGGACAGCCCTGGCTTTAGAACCAGCTTGTAGCTGGGGGGCAGTCATGGTCTAGGGCTGGTCCATAGGATCAGGCTGGGGGCAGTTCAGCAGTGTTGTAATTGGAATCAGAAGAACTTTATACTCCATCAGATGTGCACATCTGACATGGAAGGAGGTGCAGTGGTTGGGTTGTGTCATAAATTCCTCTGATCCAAACCATGCCATTGTTTTAACGGCTGCCAGGGGCCTTGGCGCTAGACAGAGGAGGTCATTTGCCCTAGGTTCTGATGAGGGTTGCTGCTTGCAAGAGCCCGATTTGGGTAGTGTGTGCATTTTCTCCTTTCCTTAACATGCTCATCTCTCAAAGTTCCCCTAGGTCAAGATGAGCTAGCTTAGCAGGCATTTTTTAGTGTTTGCTGTTTTCTGAATAGCATTAGTAATGCTTGCCTGACCAGTAAAGTGCCAGCCTGTGTCACAGTCCTGCACAAGCTCTGTGTGTATTATATGTTACATTTAATCAGATGTATTCTGACAGGGTTATGCTGTAACTCCAGAATGCCTGTGTACCTGAAATTTATGTTATATTTTTAGGGCATGTGGGAGTCTCAGAGGCCAGCAGTGGCTTGGGGGCTAGACTATGGGCTGCAGATTCTGGCTCTTAAGAAGGGGTATTGGCCAGAGAATGGGTTTAGGGATATCAAGTCAGGGGCAGTCCCAGAATTTTGCTCAGACTCCAGAGAGCTTAAAGCACTCAAGGGGTTCAGTAGATGGATCTGCTGGCAGCAGTCTGGGGTATTTGGCCAGTTTTCCCTTATCCCTCATTGTTACAGTTTGATTATAAAAGGTCACACAGTGTGTCCTGGAAGTCATTCCCTTGGCAGTTTGGTTTGCCATGATAAAACTATATTCTCCACTTGAAATTCAGTTAGATCCAGTCTCCAGAATTGTCTTCATCTTGGTTCTTCAGGGTGACAAGATCAGTTATCCAGGTCTGTGTCCTGGTTGAAATTGTCATGGCGAAGGTAGGGAGGAAGAGGAAGGCATGGCTCCATCATTGGTGTCCTTAAGCTGATTTGAATGAATACATTTTTTTGAAAAAATGAGAAATCAGACTTCAAACAAAGAAACTGCAGACCCTTTAAGCAGTGCCAGAGACTGGACTGTTGCTTTTCCCACCTATGCAAACCCTGTGGGCTTTGTCTTAAAGTACCACTGGACTGAGTTCTGGTTGTACCCTCTTCTTTAATTTGGCTCTATAGGTGCTTGAATATCTGTGCACTGTGGTGGCTGCAATTCATATGGTCCTCTACAAGTCATTTTCTAGAGAGCAATGAAATTAAGGGTCTCAGGACATGACATGACTGCTTGTGAAACAGAAACATGTATTTAAACATATCTGACCACCATACAAATGACAACACTTGGCTGTGCACCAAACACTAGTGATTCTCAGCCATGGTGTTGTGGCACCTTGGGGTGCTGCGAGATCCTTTGAAGCATGCTGTGAGGTGTAAGATAAGTGGTGGCTCACCGTTTTCCCTGCATATCCCCCACCCTCAATGTCTAGCCCCTCTGCAAGGAAATAAGCACTGTAATACATGATTAGTTTTTGGAACTGGGTGCTGCTCTATTCACAAAAAGTACGGAGGGGTGCCTCTCTCCAGTGAGGGGGGTACCTTGAGTGCAAAAATGTTGAGAACTACTGCACTAGAATTTAAATGGTATCAGGTCAGGGAGACTGGAGCATTGAGGACCTATAGGTAAATCAACAGATAAGCTAGGTAGCCAACAAATAAGTATAGGTTCCCAGCTGGAGGACATGGCAGGGAGGCAATGGGATGGGAATGCACCCATAACCACTTTGCAGTAGGGAAATTCACCCTGCATCTGAGACCCATCCTGAAAATGGTTTTAACGTTATGTCTTGGAATTGCAGATAATTTGCATCAGGAGTAGCAGCTAGTTTATAAATTGAAGTCACTTTGATGCAAAATCATTCAAGGCATGCTACAAGAAATGTGAACTGTAGCCAAGCAGCTCTTAGTTACCATACAGTTTTTGGGTAGAAAAAGCTTCCTCTTATTTTAATTCAGGGTGGTTATCACTATAGAGAGACTGAGCATGGCTCCTTTATCATGAGGTAAAAGCTATCTTGAGGAAATATCTAGCATTTGGCCGTATGGTAAATTTTTAAATTTCAGTCAATTTAACTCTGCAAAAGTGTTTGGTAATTCAATTTGGATGCTCCAGAAACATAACTTCTAGCACAGCCTTAAGTTTATTTGTCATCTTTCCTCCCCTTGCCCTTTTTACATTGCTGTTTTAATACATTTTGATTTAAAAGGATTAATGTGGACTTTTAAAAAATGGATCTTGTCTTTGCATCTAGAAAGTTATTGCAAGCAGGGCTAGGTGTACAATATTTTCTAGCACAACAGTATACTGCACTCTTATGATCTCGAACTAATGGAACAACCTTTGAGTCAGCTCTAATCTATACAGGGCTATACTGACTTTGGAGTGTTTCAGAATTAGTAGAATATAAAAGCTGTTTCTGAAAGCTGCTGCTAGAAACCTTGAGTCCTTAGCATAATTCTATATGACACATACCAGAGACATATAATATAGTTTATACATAATTGATAGAGGGATATTGGGAGGACTAGCTATACACCATGGGTAAATCCACCATTACCTCATTCTTTACAGCTGAACTTGAAATCTTCTAGGGACACTTATGAAAGAGATGGGTTAGTAGCACTGGTTATTGGATATAGCAGAATTGTGGATATTGTAGAAGCTAACTTTTGTAAGTCTTCCTAACTTATTTTGAATATTTGAAAGGCTCCCATTGCCTTCCAAACATTACAGTGAATTTATTTTCACATTAGCTCTGTGGATAGGAAAGTATTTTCCAGCTGTAGAGTTGAGGCACAGCAAGAATGAGAGTTGTTTAAGGTCACTCAGGAAATCTGTGGCAGGTCTGGGAACTGAATCCATATCCCATGAGTGCTTTTACTGTGAGACCATCCTTCCTATTCTCCTGGACAAGATTGTTGCAATACCAATATGTTTCCAGTTTAGAATGTCAGCTGGAGGCCAGGATGAAACCACTGAATTTACTTCCATTTGTGGCCAAAGATGGGGCAGGTTTTAAAGTCTGATTTGTTTTTTCTTCTTACATGACGTCATCCAATCTCATTCTTGAGGCTGCATTTCCTTAGACAGTTTCTAAATTTATAGTAGTACTTTTTGCACATACAAACAGTTGTGATCAACTGTTTAACTAGATATTTTGTAACATTCACTATAGTAGTAAGGTGCTGAAACTCTTGTTCTTGCTTGCAGTTGATTGTCTGTGGAAAACTTGAGACATTAATTTTAGAGGATGTTTCTGAAAGTGTAATTACTTTAAGACTAAATACCATAGCATGTCAACACTCAGGATTCTCATGGGGTCTCGAATATGAAATGTTTCTCCCGAGAATAACTTTTCCATAAATATGTCAATATTTTGTTATCTGTTGTATAAATGAAAGCCAAAACTATCTACAACACTGTACTACTTTAGTTCAGTGCCATGGATTTGCTTTTTTCTCTGACAAAAATGTTCATGTAACAATGTGGTGGATAATACTGTTGATCTATAATCTTTTATTTTGAGCTTAACTACTTAAAAGGGACTTCTTATATCCTGTCACATTTGCTTCTTAAAAGAACTCATTCTTAATGGGTAATATTTTAGCTGTGAGCTGATAGTTCTTAAGTGGTATTTCAGGCTTTTGTTACCTTTTAATTTGAATGAAATCAATGAACAGGAACTGACCCTAGCATTTTAAAGTACAATTTATCAGTTTGAACAATACTTTCTTTTTTGTTAGAATTCATAGACTACAACATTTTAATTAAAATAAATTGCAAATCAGAAAGTTGTCAGAGAAAATGTGTTTGTAATGACAGAATCTGCAGTGTGTAATTGTGTAAACTACTATAGAAAAATGTATTTTTTTTTTTAATTCTTTGTGGAAAAAATCATAATTTCTTCAACATCTAAAGTCAAAATGTGCTAAATAATGATGTGGATTGATTTATAGTCCAGTAGGAAACAGATGGGGTAAAATAGAATGCTAAATAACAATTCACTCTTTATGTGATCTGAGTTAGCATGAAGAATGAGTGTTCTGATATTTGCATCTATGCAAGTTGAATTTGCATGCAATATGATTACATATATGCACTGAAAAAGCCCTTTTGTTTCCATAGTTCAGGTGAGAGGAAAAAAGCTACATTGTTCTGTGGATGAAAAGAGTTATTTATAAAATAAGATGAATTATTATTAGTTCTTTGTTGAGAGCCCACACAGTTCCACTGAAGCTAACGGCATAAGTGTTTTTGTTTTTAATGGGAACTGGATCAGGTCTTTGCACAGGTTGTGGTCTTGTCTTTCTTTGAGACTTCTATGTGAATCAAAAAGCAAAAAGATAAATCTTGTGTAGGGAACTTTAACTGAGGAAAAATATTATTTTGCAGATATACTCAAGAATACTTATCAGTATTGGTTTTTATATCAGAGTTGTCAGAATAACATCATACACTACATGCCCAGATGTGATGCATCTTGGCCCAGCCTAAATGCAAGTAATGGGTTTCATTGTTAGTGCATGAATGTGGCGGTTTAAGCATGTTAAGGTTTATCAGGAGACTACATATTGAAGAGTTATTTCTTAATTTAGCTGTAAGTTTCTGTTTCTAAACAAACCTCTTCCTTTGCACAATTTCAGCTGTCAAAAATACTTTAAGATTTAAAATGGTCACAGAATTTTGTAAACTGTAGATTGTTTGTTTAGGCTAGAACAGCAGTGTCAAACCTACCCTGATCTCCAGTTAGATCCAAACCATGGGGCTCTGTGGGCCAAATCCATACCTGGTGGTGTCATCAGGCCATGTGGTAGTGGGGGCGAGGGTGAATGGCTGCTGCAGCAGCAGCAAGGTAAGTAGTACCCCAGGGTAAAGACCTTGCCCAATGGGGCCCTGTAGCCCCTGTTCTGTAGCAGGCCCCTTACCCCCTGTATTATGCCTGCCCCTGAATTTCATGGCCAGATGGAATGGCACATGGGATGGATGTTTGATGCCCTGGGCTATTATATTATTTCAATTTCTTATGGAAAGGTAACTAAATATTGAATATAGATACAAGCAGAGCATAATACAGTGCAGGCCAAGAGAGAGGGATATCATGAGTACTGCAGAGAAACGAAGAAATTAATGGGGCGGAGGGGGCGACCAAAAATACTTAACAGAAAGATTCTGAAATGGAAAAAGGAAAAAGAAGTCAAGGGTGTAAGAGAATGAGTGGAGGAGAAACTATAGCAAAGGTTGGCAGTGGTATACAACAAAAATGGGAATCTGATGACAGTATGAGAAGAAGTCCTGAAGGTCTTGCATCAAAGAATCCTAACCCTGTTACAGGGAAAAAGGATGGCAGAAACCTCCTGTAGCTGTGACTGACACTAAGGTATGGACTCACCTCTGAAGAACATAGCAGGGAGAGGGGGTGAGCTACACCTGGGCCAGATGAACAAGAAGCCCAGCCAGCTGACCAAGGAGGCAGGGCTGACTGGGATATAAACTCTCCTCCAGAGCAGAGGAGACGGGAGGGGAGAGAACTGGCCCCTGTGGCTGAGAAGGATGGAGCCCTCCAGAGAGACCTGGACAAAGGCAGGCCTGACAAAAGGAGCTGCTTCCTGGAAGGAGGATCCCCTGTTGGGGAAGAGAGTGAATAGGAAGCACTGGGGACTCCATGTGATAACTCAGAAAGGATCCTGAGGGCACACAGGGGACTAAGAGCTGTTTGTTAACCCAGGAAGGGTTTTGGGGAGTGAGTGTACTCAGAAGACAGGGCTGGTTATGTCAACCCAGGAGGAGCCTGGGGAGTGAGTACACCCAGGTGACTGTTTGTTGGCCCAGGAGGGCCCGGGGGGAGTGGGTGCACCCCTAGCTCTACTTGTGCTAACCTGATTGGGGTCTACCTTTTTTTTTCTTCTCTATGCTTATGTTATTATTAACATCCATTAGAGTTGGGCAGCTGTGAGGGGAGGTACAGAGCAGAGTGCCCAGCACCCTGCAAACTTTTCCCTGTAGGTTTTTTGTTCGTGTGTTTTATCTTCTTATATTCTTGGTTTCAGAGAGGGAGGTAGACAGTAGCCTCCATCAGGTGGAGACCCAGGATGGGATAAAAGTCCAGGCGAACTGACTAAAGCTGACTATAGCCCAGACAGGCTGGGGGCTGTGACTAAAGTATAGCAGGCTGGAGCCCAGCAGGGCCAAGACCTCAGCCAAGGACAGAGGGAGAGAAGGGCAGACCTCTGCACTGCCCAATCAGACTAGGAGTTGAAAGAGGGGGAAACAAAGCACACAGGGCTAGACTTTGGTTACCCAAGGCAGCCTTCTAAACAGAATATTAATGTATAACATCAAGGCATGGCAGGTGGGAGAGGAGCCAGATAAGGGAGCTGGGGAAGGTGCCATGTAGCCACCAGGGGGCACCACAGCCATCTCTGGAGGTGCAGCCTGTTACAGTCTGGAAAGAATATTTCAAAGAACTTCTAAAACAAGAGTATGAAAATGAAGGAAGAATTGTTGAATATCAGACTGCTGATGCCAAAATACTTCACTAGAAGAACTGTAGATCCCTTGTAAAAAAAAAAAACTTAGAAATAATAAAGCACCAGGGATAGAGAGTCTTTCAGTCAAGTGCCTGATATTCAGACTGAAAGCATTAAAAACACCTTCTTCAAAAGATGATTAAAAAGATCTGGAGAGAGGAAAGAATGCCTGAACAATGAAGGCGGGTAATAATATGCCCAATTTACAGGAAAGGTGATCAAGGAGAGTATAATAACTACCAGGGTATCTCATAGTTTCACAGTAGTTTCATAGTAGTTAGGGTCAGGAGGGACCTGAACAGATCACTTAGCCTGACCCCCTGCCACAGGCAGGAATGAATGCTGGGTTCACAAGACCCCAGGCAGGTGATTATCCAACCTCCTCTTGAATCTGCCCAAGGTAGGGGAGAGGACCACTTCCCTGGGAAGCTGGTTCCTGATTTTGGCCACCCTAACTGTAAAATATTGGCTTTTGATCTCTAACCTAAATCTATTTTCCATCAGCTAATTACCATTGTTCCTTGTCACCCCAGGTGGTGCTGGGGAGAAACGGGCTCTGCCTATTTGCTGTTGATCTCCCCTGATGAGTTTGTAGGCAGGCACCAGGTCCCCCCTCAGCCTCCTCTTGCTGAGGCTGAACAGGTTCAGGTCCCTCAGTCTCTCCTCGTAGGGCCTGTCCTGCTGCCCTCTCACCAAGCGGGTGGCCCTCCTCTGAACCCTCTCCAGGCTGGCCACATCTCTTTTGAAGTGCGGCGCTCAGTACTGGACTCAGTACTCCAACTGCAGCCTGACCAAAGTTGCATAGAGCGACTCTCTGGACCGGCTTGAGATGCACCTTTGAACGCATGACAAGTTATGGCTGGCCTTGCTGGCTGCGGTCTGGCATTGGCGGCTCATGTTCACCTTGGAGTCAATAATGACTCCGAGATCTCTTTCCGCCTCTGTGCTTTCAAGAAGGGAACTCCCCAGCCTGTATGTATGCTGTGGATTCCTTCTCCCAACATGCAGCACCCTGCATGTGTCTACGTTGAACCCCATCCTATTCTCGTCTGCCCACTTTTGTAGTCTGTCTAAATGTAGTTGCAGCCTCTCTCCCCCTTCAAGTGTGTCCACCTCGCCCCACATCTTAGTGTCATCAGCAAACTTGGACAGTGTGCTTTCCACCCCCTCATCCAAGTTGCTGATGAAGATGTTAAACAGTGCGGGCCCAAGGACCAAGCCCTGGGGTACCCCACTGCTCACATCTCGCCAGGTTGAGTACAACCCGTCCACCACTACTCTCTGGGTGCGTCCCATCAGCCAATTTTTTACCCATCCAACTGTGCAGGCATCAATGCTGCAGACACTCAATTTATTGATGAGGATGGGGTGAGAGACAGTGTCAAAGGCCTTCTTAAAGTCCAGAAAGACTACATCCACGGTGACACCATCATCCAAGGATTTAGTTACTTGGTCGTAAAAGGCAATCAGGTTGATCTGGCAGGACCTGCCTTTGATGAACCCATGCTGATTGCCCCTGAGCATGATTTTCCCTGCAGGCCCCCTCACAGATGTGCTCCTTGATGATTCTCTCCAAGATCTTCCCAAGCACCGAGGTGAGGCTTACAGGCCTACAGTTACTTGTTCCTCCTTCCTCCCTTCCTTGAAAATTGGGACCACGTTAGCCAGTTTCCAATCCCCTGGCACCTGGCCAGATGACCACGAATGCTCATACAGCTGGGCCAAGGGCTCCGCGATGACCCCTGCCAGCTCTCTCAACACCCTTGGGTAGAGGGCATCTGGACCTGCAGATTAAAAATGTCTAGCCCTTTCAGAAGATCCCTAACTACATCTGCGCTGAGTGAAGGCCTGATAGAGCTATCCCAAAGATTGTCCCTACCTCTGGTAGGTGGGATATCCCAGTCCCTGTTCAAGAAAACAGAGGCAAAGAAACTGTTAAAATATCAGCTTTCTTGTCTGGCATAGCCACAAGATTATCATTTGCATCTTGCAGGGGCCCTCCATTGCCTGGTGCCCTCTTCTTGCTCCCAGTGTACTTAAAAAAGGACTTTTTGTTGTCCTTAATCCTGGAGGCTAGCCTGAGTTCCATCTCTGCCTTGGCCTTCCTAATAGCCCTCCTAAACTCATGAGCCGAGGAGCAGTACTCTTCCTTGGTGATAACTCCTCCTCAGGCATTCCTAAATGCCCTTGCTGAGCCAAGGGGGTTTCTGAGCACTCTTACCCCCTTGCTTCTCTCAGGGACTGTTATCCTTTGGGCCTGGAGGGTCGCCCCCTTTCTGTACACAACATACAGAGTGTTTTCTCAGTTGTTCATAAACTGCTTACTCTCATATATGCAAGAAATTGTGCAAGAATTACCAGTACGGGCTCAAGAAGGAGATCAGCATGTGATCAGATATTTTCAATGAGCTTGCTGCTGGAAAAGAAAATGGGAAGTTACAAAAGACATACGTCAAGTTTATACAGACTTTGTCAAAGCTTATGATTAATATTAAAAGAGAGTCACTATAGTGAATAATGGGAGAGTTTGGAATTCCCAAAGAACTGGTACACCTTACTGAGACGTGCATTGGAGGATCAAGGTATTATCTGAGAATGCTGTCAGACCTGATGGAGATCAGTAGCGGGCTCAAACAAGGGGATTCACTGTTACCAGTGCTTTTCAACTTGATACTGAGAAGGTTCATGAGCATCATGGAAGAGGTCTTCAACTGAATGGACTGCACCAGGTATTTGCATATACAGATCATATCTACCTAGTAGGAGAAGAAATGGAAACGGTACTAAATGCAAAGATCATAGAGTCAAATGCCAAAGAACTTGGGCTTGTTATCGATGTCAGCAAGACTAATTACATGATCACATTGAGAAATAAGTCTCAAGATCACAGGCAGATAAGGATAAGGAATGACAATGTGGAAAAGGTAGGGAAATGTATATAGTTAGGAACAATAATCACAGGATAATCAAATAACTGAAGAAATCAAGGCAAGAATTTGCTGTGCTAATATGAGCTTGGATAAGATGATGACATCAATAAAAAAAAATCTCAAGAAACCTTAAAATAAAGCTTTATAGTACAGTTGTTCAACCTGTCCTTTTGTACAGATGTGAATCTTAGATGCTGACAAAGACAAGTGGAGAAATGCTGCAAGTGTTTATAAATAAAGTGCTAATGAAAATAATATTTGGTTCAGTACAAGAAAATGGGATATGGAGGAGAAGGCAGTCAGGAGCTTGTATACCTTTACAGAAAATCTGATGTCTTAAGCAAGATGGAGTAGAGAATGAAATGGGTAGGGCATATCATGAGAACTTAAGGGAGAAGGCATGTGAGGCAAATTTTGGAAGCTGAGGTGGAAGATATCAGACTATAAGGTAGACCAAGGCAGCTGTAACAGGGTGCCATCCCTAGGGGCATCCCAGATTCCCCTTTTCATATTTTAATTTGCTTCTGGGAACAGATTCCCTTTACTCACCTGCCATGACTTGTTACCTTGAGTAAACAGAGGCTGTAAAGGGAGGCTGCCCCAGGGCTTCTCAGATCTGTTCTTGTCTCTCAAACACTGGGAGGTGATGAGCTTCTTTCTTAAGGGCTATTTGCATGACTCTGACCTTCCCTTATCATGCCCCATGCCTCAAGTGTTGTCTGTATCTTCTGCTCAATTTGTTCGGGTCCCAGCTAACGTAGCTTCTGCCCCTTTTATGTAGCTAAGCCTTCCAGCTTAGACCAAGTATGCTTGGCCTGGCTTTAAAGCACTAGCTTTAATCAATCTGCTCTGGGCCCTTGGCCCTGTATAGCTACTCCTCTATGTGAATGAGGTCTTGACCTCCTCTACAGCCTTAGCCACAAACCACCAGATTAAACTACAGCATAAATAGGAAGCCACTGGGCTATAACAAAGAAAAGTTAGTGGAGGCAGTTAGCCTTCTTACCCATAGGCTCCACGTCTCTGAGTCCCCACTGCTGTTTGCTCTCTCTTGTAGAGCTGCTGCAGCTTTGCTTAGAGCCTTTAGGAATTCACCCTCTGTCTCAGCTTGGGCTCCTCTGACTACCTCAGACCAGGGCTTATATAGCTCTGGCCTGGGCCCTCCCACAGTCACCTGACAGCCCCAGTCAGCTGACTTGCCTGAAATGCTTAGCCTTTAACCCCTGCTCTACTGGCAGGCTTTGTTCTGAAGACTTGAGTCTTAAAGGGGCTTCTCTGCTTCCTAGTACCAGTGCTAGGGTTCACTGTTACAGCAACGATGGGGAAGTTAAAAACTGATCTGGAAAGTATAGGTGAAGATATGACAAGATAGGAGATGGAAGGCTTTAGTTAAGGTAGCTAAAGGCCCTTGAGGCCTGAGAGACCAGAGAGAGAGAGTCTTTTGAGACCAAAGTAATAAAAATAGCTATTTTTGCTTTTAAGATTTCTGATTGCTACATTTAGCTAAGTGATAGAGTGGAAAGATTAATGGCAGGTGACACTCCAAAAGTACAGATAAGTATCTGTTCTGATGCATCCTAATTTGAATGTATTCAAGATTCTGTGGTCTAAATCATAGAATCATGGAAAACTTATGTTTGGAAGGGACCTCAGAAGGTTATCTAGTCCAACCCCTGCTCAAAGCAGGACCAGTCTCAACTAGATAGTTCCAGCCAAGGCTTTGTTGAGTCAGACCTTAAAAACCTCCAAGGATGGAGATTCCAGCACTTTTCCAGGTAACCTGTTCCAGTACTTCACCACCCTCCTACTGAGAGAGTTTTTCCTAATATCCAACCAAAACTTCCCTTGATGCAACTTGAAATCATTGCTCCTTGTTCTGTCATCTGCCACCACTGAGGAGAGTCTGGCTCCACCCTCTTTGGAACTACCCTTCAAGCTGCTATCAAATCTCACCTCAGTCTTTTTTTACAGACTAAATAAGCCCAGTTTCCTCAGCCTTTCCTTATAAGTCATGTGCCCCAACCCCTCACCATTTTTGTTGCTGTCTGTTGGACCCTCTCCAACTTTTCCACAACTTTTATGTAGTGGGGGACCCAAAACTGAACCTAGTACTCCAGATGTGGCCTCACCAGTGCAAAATAGAGGGGAAATAATCACTTCCCTTGACCTGCTGGCAACATTCCTACTAATATAGACCAGTATGCTATTAGTCTTTTTGGCAACAAGGGCACACTGTTGTGTACTGTAACATCCAGGCCCTATTCTGCAGAGCTGCTGCTTAGCCAGTCAGCCCCCAGGCTGTACATGTGCATGGGATTCTTCTGTCCTAAGTGCAAGACTTTGTACTTGTCATTATTGAATCTCATGAGATTCCTTTTGATCCAATCCTTCAATTTGTCTAGGTCTCTCTGAATCCTAACCGTAACTTCCAGTGTATCTACTACTCCTCCAGCTTGGTGTCATCCACAAATTTGCTGAGGGTGTACTCCATTCCATCTTCCAGATTGTTAATGAAGATATTAAACAACACTGATTCCAGAACTGATCCCTGGGGCACTCTACTTGACAATGACTGCCAACTAGACGTCAAGCTATTGATCATTACCTGTTGAGCCTGATGAGCCAGCCAGCTTTCTGTCTACCTTACAGTCCATTCATCCTTTCCACAGAGAACAATATTCACCATTCAGCCCAAAAATAGAACCAGTTTTCTTGGTAGCTTTCATCAAGATGTACAGTCCCATGTTGGTGATTGCTTAATTACCATATCTCAGAACTACACTACTTGGATCTCTTGAGTGTTTTGTTTTTTTGTTTTTCTAAATAACTTGCAGCAACCTCTGGCAGAGCAGGGCTTTCTGGCTTGTGGTTGTGTCTTGGTTGACTGTGTAACTTGCTTAATAGGTTAGACAACTGAGTTGTATACCATGCTTTGCGTAGGCAGGCAGAGGGTTGGACTAGATCTCCAGAGATCCCTTCCAGCCTTGCTTTTCTATGATTCTGTGATATTTCTTCTGGATGTAAAACAGTTCTGGTTAAAACCAGGATGTGCAGATCTGAGAAAATAAAGGCAGAATCTATGGGGATCATCTCAACGATTCTGGTTGGAACAGGGATCTAAACCAAAGATGACTCTCTCCTAGGACTGTGTTCTGCTTCCAGGCTGGAACAGTGAAGTGCCTGGAACTGATCAGGCTCTGTACATAATGCAGTGGCAGATACTTCTTAATCCTAAAATGTGGCCAGAGTATAATGTGATTCGTGGTGCCTTTTTATAAAGTATCCAAGTGGTTAGAGAACTCACCCAGAATCAGGGATACTCAGGTTTAGTTATCCTCTCTACCCGAAGGGATTTGAACCCCTTACCCCTAGAGAGAGTACTTCCAGAGAGAATGGCCATGGATTTCATTTCCCATATTTTATCTTAAGAAGTCATTTGAGGCGGGGCCAGAACATAGATCTCTCATCTTCCAGGTTAGTAGCCTTAACAGCTACACTCGAGAGCCATCCCCTCGGGGTGAGAACAGAATTGAACCCATGTCTCTTTCACCTTGGGCAAGTTATCTTAACTGCTGAGCTATGGAATGAAAGGGGAACTGGATGAAGAATGCCTAGCTGGATTCCAAACTTAATTAGATGCAAAAGAGGTATTATGCTGCTCAGCCCTGCCAAGAGCGAATCATAGAATCATAAAAAATTAGGGTTGGAAGGGACCTCGGGAGGTCATCTAGTCCAACCGCCTGCTCAAATTGGACTGCTCAACTAGATCATTCTAACCAAAGCTAGAATCTAGTCAAACCACCTGCTCAACTACATCATTCTAGCCAAAGCTTTGTCTAGCTGGACCTTAAAACCCTCCAAGGATGGAGCTTCCACCACCTCTCTGGATAACCTGTTCCAGTGTTTTACTACCCTCCTAGTGAGAAAATTCTTCCTCATCTCTAACCTAAACTTCCTTTGCTGCAACTTGAAACTGTTGTTTCTTGTTCTGTCATCTGCCACCACTGAGAACAGTGTATCTCCGTCCTCTTTCAAACCCTCCTTCAGGTAGATTTAATAGATTTCATAGACATTAGGACTGGAAGGGACCTCATGAGATCGTCAGGTCCAGCCACCCCTGCCCAAAGGGAGGAAGTCAGCTGGGGTCAGATAACCTCAGCAAGATAATCATCTGAACGCTTCTTGAATGTGTCTGGAGTAGGTGCTTGCACCACTTCTGGAGGGAGTCTATTCCAGACTCTGGAGACTCGGATGGTAAAGAAGTTTTTCCTTATGTCCAGTCTAAAATGGTCTTCCAGCAGTTTGTGACTGTTGGATCTTGTCTTCCCTTGGGTTGCTCTGGTGAACAGGTGCTTTCCCAGGTCCTGATGCACACCCCTGATATACTTAGGGGCTGCCACCAAGGTCCCCTGAGCCTACACTTTTCCAAGCTGAAGAGTCCCATGCCTCTCCGTCTCTCCTTGTAAGTCCTGCTTCCTTGACCTCTGATCCTGTGTGTGGCTTTCCTCTGGACTCTCAAGCTTCTCCACGTCCTTTCTAAAGTGTGGAGCCCAGACCTGGACACAGTACTCCAACTGCGACTTCACCAAGGCCAAATATAGCGGGAGGATGACATCTCGGGTCTTGCTTGATGCATTGGTAGATGCAAGCCATAGTTTTATTTGCTTTGCAGCTGTGACATCGCATTGGTGCCTCATATTTTATCTTGTGGTTAATCATGACCTCTGAGTCTCTTTTGAATGTAGTGCTAGTGAGTGTAGCACTGCCAAGCCTATAAGTGTGATATGGGTTCTTTCTCCTGAGGAGGAGCACCTTGTATTTTTCTACGTTGAAAGTCGTCAGGCTCTGATCTACCCATTTTGCAAACCTGTCCATGTCAGTCTGAATCCCCAGCCTAACCTCTAGTGTGACCACGCTTCCCCATAATCTGGTGTTGGCTGCAAACTTAGCCAGTCTGTTTCTGACACTCAAATCCAGATTGTTTATGAATATGTTAGAGTACTGGTAGAGTACTGAACCCTGAGGGATGCCCTGGTCACCATGCACTATGTTGATTCAGTTCTATTGACTATCAGTCTCTGGGTCCGACCACAGTGCCAGGTTTCCAGCCATTGCACCATAAGGTTGTTGAGGCCACAGTTCCCGAATCAAAGGCTTTTTTGAAATCCAAGTAAATGACATCAGTGTCTCCTCCTGTGTCCAGGTGACATGTCACCTGGTCATAGAAGGAGATGAAGTTGGTCAGGCGTGACCTACCTGTGATGAAGCCATGTTAGCTGTCTCTCAGAATGTAATTTTTTCCATGATCTTTCCAGGGATTGAGGTGAAGCTGATTGGCCTGTAGTTCCTTGGGTCTTCCTTCCTTCCTTGAAGATAGGCACCCTACTGGCCCTCTTCCAATCTTCAGGAACCTCTCCCAAGCGCCCTGAGTTCTCAAATATCCCTTGCCGTTGATCACGCTGTGATGTCAGCCAACTCTTTAGCACTCTTGGTTGCATTTCATCAGGACCTGCTGACTTGTGGATGTCCAGCCTCTCAAGGTGTTCCCCCACAAGGTCTTTGCCAAATGTAGGTGTGTGGTCACCTATACCCTCATAATCCCATGTCCTGTCAGGCAGGGATGGTGAAAAACCTTCCTTGGGCTAGTGAAAAACTAATGCAAAGTAATCATTAAGAAGATTAGCTTTTTCCTGGATGTTACATGTCAGCAGCCCCATTGGATTCAGCAGGAGTCCAATGTTGCCCTTATTTCTCTTTTGACTTCCCACATATCTGAAGAAAGACTTCTTATTGTCATTCATTACTGTAGCCAGTTTAAGCTTGGTTTTGGCCTTGGCTTTTCTGGTCTGTTCCCTACAGGTGCGGGCCAGTGATGCATAGACCTCTTTAGAGGTATTTTCCATCCTCCAACGCTTGTAGGCTTCTCTTTTAAGATTCAGAAAGTCCATGAACTCCCTGTTGAGCCAAGGGGGTCTCCCAGCCCTTTTACTACCTTTCCTATGGGCTGGAATGGACTTCCCTTGTGGTTTTAGGTTCATGTCCTTAAGGAGCGACCACTCATCTTGGACTCCCTTCCCTTTCAGATCATGATAGTTGAAGGCTGCTATTAAATCCCCTCTGTCTCCTCTTCTGTAGACTAAATATGCCCACTTCCTTCAGTTTTTCCTCAACTCATGTTCCCCAGCTTCTGAATCATTTTTGTGGTCCTCCACTGGACTCTTTCCAATTTGTCCACATCCTTTCTGTAGTGGCGACCCCAAAGCTGAACACAGTACTCCAGATGTGGCCTCACCAGTGCTGAATAGAGGGGAATAATCACTTCCCTTGACCTGCTGGCAACACTCCTACGGATGCAGCCCAGTATGCTGTTAGTTTTCTTTGCAGAAAGGGTGCACTTCTGGCTCACATTCAGCTTCTTGCTTATGGTAACCCCCAGGTCCTTTTCTGCAGAGCTACTGCCCAGCCAGTCAACCCCCATCCTGTACTGGTGCCTTGGGATTTTTCTGTCCTAAGTGCAGCACTTTGCACTTGTCCTTGTTGACCATCATGAGATTTCTTTTGGACCAGTCCTCCAGTTTGTCAAGATCACTCTGAATCCTAGCTATACCCTCTAGCATATCTACTACTCCTCCCAGCTTGGTGACATTTGCATATCTGCTGAGGGTGCGCTCTATGCCATCTTCCAGGTTGTTGATGAAGATACTGAACAAAACTGACCCCGGGACACTTTGCTTGATACTGGGCTGCCAACTAGACATTGAGCCATTGATTACTACTTTCTGAGCCTGGTGCTCCATCTATCTTTCTATCCACCTTACAGTCCATTCATCCAGTCTGTACTTCCCTAGTTTGAATGTATGAGTGTTGTTGGGAGACCATATCAAAAGCCTTGCCAAAATCAAGGTATAGCACATCCACCAGTCTCCCCACATCCACAGAGCCATTAATTTCATCATAGAAGGCAGTCAGGTTGGTCAGGCATGACTTGTGTCTGGTGAATCCATGCTGACTGTTCCTAATCACCTTTTCCTCCTCCAGGTGCTTAAAAATGGATTCCTTGAGGAACTGTGCCATGATTTTTTCCAGGGACTGAGGTGAGGCTGACTGGACTGTAGTTCCCTGGATCCTCTTTTTTCCCTTTCTTAAATATATGGGCACTGTGTTTGACCTTTTTCCAATCATCCGGGACCTCTCCTGATCGCCATGAGTTTTCAAAGATGATGGCCAGTGGCTCTGCAATCTATTCGGCCAACTCCCTCAAAACCCTCGGGTATATCCTGTCCGGCCCCATGGACTTGAATATATCCAGCTTTTCTAAATAGTCCTTACCTGTTCTTTTGTCACTGTTGGCTGCTTACCTCTTCCCCAAACTGCTGCTCAGTGCAGTAGTCTGGGAGCTGACCTTGTCTGTAAAGACTGAGGCAAAGAAGGCATGGAGCACTTCAGACTTTTGTGCCTCCTCTGTTACAAGGTTGCCTCCTTCATTGAGTAAGGGACCCACATTTTCCCTGATACTTCTCTTGCTACTGACATACTTATAGAAATCCTTGTTACCCTTCACATCCCTTGATATCTGCAACTCCAGTTGTGCTTTGGCCTTCCTGACTTCATCCTTGCATGCCCGAGCAATGCTCTTATGCTCCTCCTTATTTGTATAAGTTTCCACTTCTTATAAGCTTCCTCTTTGTGTCTTTAGTTTACTGAAGAGTTCCCTGCTAAGCCAAGCTGGTCTTCTGCCATACTTGCTAGTCTTCCTGTGTATTGGGATGGTTTGTTCCTGCATGCTCAGTAAGGCTTTTTTTCAAGTACAGCCAGCTGTCCTGGACTCCTCTCCCTTTTAGACTGGCTTCTTGGCCATAAGTTCCCTAAGTCTGCTTTTCTGTAGCTCAGGGTCCTTGGGTATAAGATGGGTGTATAGATGAGCACAAGTGATTCTTCTGCTCTATTCAGTACTGGTGAGGCTTCAACTCAGGTGCTGTGTCCAGTTTTGGGCCTCACACTTCAAAAAGGATGTGGACAGATTGGAGTTCAGCATGGAGTGACAAAAATGATTAGGGGATGGGAGATAAGACTTATGAGGGAAGGCTGAAAGCACTAGAGTTATTTCGTTTGGAGAAGAAAAGACAGGCTGGTTACAGAGAGGATGAAGATTGGCTTTTCTCTGTGGCTGTATGGGAGAGACTTAGGCGATTAGGAGGAAGGAACTTGTGGACTGTGAAGGTGATTAAGCAGTGGAACAGGCTCCCTAGAGAAACTGTGGAACCTTCATTCTTGGAAACTTTCTAGAGTAGGTTAGACATGGCAAAGTTTAGTCAGGGATGATCCTGCCTTGAGCTGGGGGTTGTACTAGATGACCTCATGAGGTCCTTTCCAGCCCTATTTTCTAGGATCCTAGGAACAGAATAGTAGGTGCTTGGGGAATTTCATTAGTTGTAACCTGAGGCATCTTTAGATTTAATGTGCCTAAGGTTGTAGGTAGAGGTTTTGAGGATCAAACTCTGGGATTTGGGAATCTAAATTTTGCCCAAGTCCCACTTTGTGTGTACCACTTTCTTTACTTACATGCCCTTGCTGGCAAGAGTACTGGCTGTGACACCAACATTACACTTCTAGCAGAGTGTGTGAACATCCGTATGCTTCTGGTACCTTCACATGGCTCCATCTAATCAGCTGTGCTACCAGCTCCTGAAGTGCACCCTCTGCTGAAGGCCCCATCTGCTGAAGAGACTGTGGGAGATGGCAGATAGCATTGGTTTGTGTGTAAGCACCTTCTGCTGACTGCTAGATGGCAACCGAAGCAGAAGCAGATTTGGGAGAGGTGGTTTAAGTCTCCCACTAAAAAGGCGCTTTCTGTCACCACAAAAGAACTCAAAATTCTGCTGGAAAAACTTTGTTGTCTATACAAGGTTTAAGTCCTTTTATAGATCTGGACAAAAAGTGCTTTCTGCAATATAGTAAGCAACTCTCTTCCCTTCCACTTTAATAGGTGTGGAGGATATCCAGAACTTTTCAAGATTAAGACTGTAATGGGATAGGTTTTGTTTGCTTCGTGGAGTTTTTTATTTATTTTTCTTCGAACATAGGTTCAGATTATCATGGCATATTTTAGAAAATATATTAGATAAACTGTTTGAATGAAAACTGAATGTAACATGACCTAACGGCGAACATTGGCCTACAGTTTATTCTAGCAAGCCAGTGTGTGCTTAGAAGTGTGAAGCCCTACCACACTTCCAAGCCCTAACTCTTGGGTGTGGTGTTTTAAGAAATGTTTCTTACCTAACACAATTTAAAAAATACACCTTTCTTCCTTGTCCAGACAGGTCCAGAAGGAAACAAAAAACTCACATTGTAAAATGTTTCCCTCTGATAACGAAGCTACTAATTTTGTTCCCATTAATTGAACAGGTACTATGGAAATATTCTGATATCATGTGATAAGCAGCTAGCTGTAAGGAATCCTAAGAACTGTATCCTTCTATATCTTTTATTTTGGGGCTTAGACTCATAGAAAAGTAGGGCTGGAAGGACCTCATGGCTAAGTATAGATGGTCAAAAAGCCCAAGGCTGAATCGATTCAGTCTTTGCAATTTAATCTAAACTGCGTAGATTGAACTGATAAGTAAGTGAACAGGCATTCATTTTGGTTCCAGAAATGCAGCCACACGCCTGCGGTGGCTCAGGCCAGAAGTTGGGGGTGCTAGAGCATGCCTCCCTGCTTGGCTGAAGCAGACAGTTTGGGCCAAGCCTAGCTTGCCCACCCTGTGAGGGGGAGTTTGCAGGGGAGGTGCAAAGAATCCTGGGATGATGGGGGGACTCTGAGTTAACTTGACTCTGGAGGGGATCTGGCACAGAAGTTCAGTAAACCAATTTAACCTAAATCAGTTAAGTCTGATACTACATCCATCCAGGCTTATCTTAAACCAGTTTTAGCCATTTTGAAAGTGGTTTATGTGCACTGAACTTCTGTTGTGCTAAAGATCAGAACTGGTTTCCAATCATTTATACCCATTTATATGCAACTTCTGTGCCCAGCCTATGAGGTCATCTGTTCCAGTCCCCTGCTCAAGGCAGAATCATCCCTATAATTTCAGACAAGTGTTTTGTCTAACCTGCCCTTAAAAGCTCTCAAGGGTGAAGATGCCACAACCTCTTTGCTTTCTTTCTTCCTTGCTTTCATCTTCCTTGAGGGTTGATTTCTGTAGGCTATAAAGTCTCTTGTGGACTCAGTCATGTGGGTGATTGTGGTGCACACTGGTGTTGAAGTCATTTTACATTTACATTAACATGTATGTTTTTCCCAGACTTCTCTTGTAGGACAGTGGGGGCTATCCTTTTTGGCAGGTTTACCACAAATTAGCACTGCATCTGCACTTGACTGCTACTCCCATCCCTTCCCCTGCCCAATATGCTGTTCTGCTTTCTGCTCCCTCCCTGATCTGCTACACTGCTTCCTGTCCTCTCTCCAACCTGCCATGTACCTCACACAGAGGTTACTTGTGCCACTTGTGGCACATGTGCTGCAGGTTGGCCACCTTTGTTTTAGGATATGCTAGGTGTGAGCATATGCTTTTTTTAATTAAAAAAGAAACAGTGCTCCGAACTTAACATTTTTGAAACATTGCTGCTAAACACTGTCCTTGGGTATATGCTGACATTTTCTTTTTTTCAAATTCTTTCTCTCTTTTTTTATTCTCTTGCACTAATTAGTCTACCATCTGGCCCTCAGGCAGGGGCAGGAAGATGTACAGCTTTGTGTCTGTTTTTCTGTTCCCCCTGTTATGTTGGTACATACGTACCTGAGTATGTGAACTGTACTTTGACCTACTCTATGGTTATTAGATGGGGAAAAAAAGAAGCCTGTTTTATCATGAAGTATACGAGCCGTCTTGTAAGAATATTTCTATATGTTGTGCATCTGTATTATTGCTTTAAAAATTTATACCCATCTATGATCTTTTATTTTTGGTTAAAGACATCTTAACATCATTCTTGTTAAATACCTCAGTTTTTACTGATGCAGAGTTTTAGCTATTTTTATATTGAGCAGTTGGGGTCCTTGGTAGCACAGTTAAAGCCATAAGTGATGGATCTGAGAGAGGCCCTCTTTTAGTTAAATGTATGCTTCTTAATGCTCCTTTTTCTCTCCCTCTAGTAGTCATTGTATACTGTAAATCTAGTCTCCTTTTGTTCACATTTCTTTTCTTTGTGCTCAAATCTCTCTTCTGTACGCACAAACAGAGAAAGTGTAATAATAGTTAATAAACTCCTTTATCTGCGCTTCCCAGCATGTCCTGATTTATCTGCTATTATACTTGAATGCTTTGTGCGTGTCAAATATGTTTTGTAACTAGTGCAACCATTTTCTTGATTTATATCCTTCCCTGCTGCTGATGATGAAAGAGATTCTTCGTGTTGGTTTAAACAGCAACATGGGCTGTAACCCAGGAGTGTTAGATAGGTTAAAAGATGGGGGTGTTTTTTGCTGACACTTTAATGGCCTACATGATCTTAATAATATCCTTTTAGACTTTCTTATTGATCAAAATTTTGCCAGTAAGGAAGCACAGCTATATACACAGAGTACTTACGAATGTTTTATTTTGCAAATGTAACAAAATTTTACTTATCATTCTGCTGGACAAGGCTGTATCCATGCAAACATGCATAGGTATGCACATGCATAAAGTGAGGAATCTTGAGCAAGCGTGGAAGCTGTGCTCAGGAAAGGAGGAGTTGTTCTGTTGAAGCATGGGACTGGGAGTTGTATGACATGAGTTCCATTTCTGATTTCCAGTTTTCCTTCATGTGCATTGTCATGCACAAGTTCTGTGTCTTATTTTCCTTCTCTGTAAAAGGCAATGGAGATAATACTTGCCTGTCATGGAAGGCCACTTGTACACTTGTTCTTAAAAGCCTGTTGTGCATTTCCAGTCCTCCTCCAGAAAGATGCTGTGGTTAGTTAGTAGAGTTATTAATAGCTGCTGGAATTCCAGCTGTCCTCAGCAGGTGTTTTTTGTGGAAATGAGAGAAATAGTTTTGAAGAAATCTACAGTAGAGTTTTTCTCCAAATCAGAATGAATAGTACTTCCTTGATATTGTTTACAGTATGTGGAACAGTACGATTTAAAACCCGGTCTCACTTCTAAACTGATCTGTTGAGAACGTGTGAGGGAGACCTGCCCACAGCCTTATTCATGGAAGTGTAGAGTGAGCCTGAGTGGTTATATTTGTTTAGTAAGCATAAAATAGTCCTAACCCCATGCTTAACAATTTTGTTCAAGAAAAATGTGTTCCACATGAAGCCTGAGATTAATTAAATCCTCCCACAGCAGGTCACATTTTAACCTTGGCCTCTGTTTCCTGTGACCATGGTGCTTAAAGTTGTATGCTTGGGTTAGTCCATCATTTTGACATAGCCCTGCATTGCTGGCTGTTATTCAGAAATGTTACAGGAATGTATTTTTCCCCCTAAAAATAACCAGTTTTTGAATATTTTCTACATAGAGATGTATCGATACAATCTGGTGCAGGCCAGACTGAGGTTGAATTCATGTTATCGTTATTACTGTGTTTCTGTTGTGTTGTAAGCTAATTTTCTTTATTGTGCCTTTCACAGGTTTAGTCTATGAATTCTTCTTGGAAATCTCCTCCCAATAGCCAAGCTTTTCACAAAAATTCATAGCTTTTATATTTAACCCTGACCTGAACACTGTTGAACTTTGGTAACTGATTTTTTTCAGTACTTTGCCTTTGCCAGTATTTTGGCAGCCCATTTAGAAATGTCCTGTGTCCTTTAAGTTGCCTGTGTTTTTTTTCAACAAAAGTTCTCCTCCCACTACCGAGCAGATTATGGAATTTTGCCAGTCAGAAGTCTTAAGGGAAAAAACCACTGTGTTCAGAAAATGCTGTTGTATTCGGGATCCTAAGACTTGTTCTAAAAATAAATTTAATTGAAAAGATTTGTTTTCCTTTCTAATGTGGTTTACATCACTGTTTTATTAATATTTAAATAACAGAATGTTGTAACCCAGAGGACAGAAATACTTTTCCTGTGCAGAACTCCCAGCAGCATCTTGGAAACCTTACACAAAGCATTATTATGTTTACTTTGCCACTGGCAATTTACTTGGTTTAATGTTGCAAGACAAAAGAGGATGAATCTGTGTACTTGCTGCAGAAATGAAAACCAGATGATGAATGGGTTAAAAAAATGTTTTTCCAGCATAGTCATGCTTAGTCGGGAATCATAATTTATTTGCAAAGGATATTGCTTGCAGGACTTTTTAATTCTGTCTGTTGAGCAAGATTCTGTCCCCCAGTTTACCCTCCCAAAGTCCTGATTTTTCAGCCTAGTATTAGCCTGGTATCATTTTATGTGTTTTGAGTGCAGATTTTGTTCACTTTTATATAAATCTGCAAAAATTTAATTTGGGCTTAATGAGTTCAGCCCTAACTAGGCTCAGCAAGTATTCTGAGGCTTTACATTAGAGTCCATTTTAATTTAAAGTTATTGAAGGAAACACATTAGTGAATGAAAATATATAATTTTTTAATCTTTTCTAGTTAAACTTTCTCCTAACAGCCTCCTTACCACTTTACATTTGGTATTATGTAGTAAAATAAACTTTTAAAAATTGTTAGTGAAATATCAAATGGTACAAGCTTATTTGATTTCCTAAATGTCTAGTTTGACTGCTGAATATCATGAAAGCATGGTATAACCTAATTTGCCCTTGCGTATGCTTTTTATCTTGCATAGGAAACAGAAAATAAGATTTTTCCATTGAAGAAGAGTTTCCTTAAAATTGTTCTGATGTTGAGGGGAGAAGAGGCACCATTTTGCTCTCCTTCCTTTCCAGATCCCTCTTCAGCTGGGAGGTGATTCAATTTACAGAATGCAACTCTCCCCTGAGGTTCATGGGAGGCTAAGGCAGTGATGCATTATAAGGATTTTCTGTGTCCTGGGTGTGAATGTGCGTCTAGGGAGGAGGTGGGGAGGGACTGAAGAATTGTGTGTGTGTGTGTGTTGTTTGAATGCAAATACCTTCTCGTAACCATAACCAAAGGAGGAGCCAACACCCCACGACAAACTTGGACAGGTTACAACCAAAAGCTAGGTTTGGACAATAAAAATGAGAACTAAATTACTTACTGGCTAATGAAAAATCTGCCATCATGCACTTTAAAAATCTTGGGCCACTGACTGTACAGTTTATCTGATCCATGTCTAAAAGTGAAATCTGCTCTACACCTCAGTTTCCCTGTGGATACTACCAAATGACAGAAGAAATAAAGCTTTTTCACAGACTGCCATGCAGTATATTTTGCTTCTAATCTAACCTGATGTTTTAGGAAAAGTAAATGCAATTAGCCACAGGTGGTCTTTTCCGAGTGCACCAGACTTCAATTGCTATTTTGTGGTATTTGCAAAGAAATGAATAAGGCTATGTTTTTTAAATTTTCATTTTCAGCCTCAAGTTGAACATACTAGTTTTCTGGCAAGAAGCTGGAGGACATACTTTTCTTTGCCTGTCCACCTTCCCATAAACTAATATTCAAGGTTTCTTTGGGCATTTTTGTTCTTATGCTTACAAGGTAGACAGACGATCCTTTCCTGTCCTCAGTTTACTTTTAATTGGAGGAATACTGAGTCATACATTTTAGTACTACAAGAACATTTACTGTATGTGACGTGTTGGAAGAGCTGAAATGTATATAAGCTGTAGTTTTATGTTGAAGTTATATTTCACTGATAATAATTAAAAATTGCTTACGTTTCCATCTGTTTCCAAATGCCTTAATTATCTTTATATACCACTTTCCACATTTTGCAGTGAAATAATGGGACTCAAGGGGGGACTACACTGACTGCCGTACAGTTTGGAAATACAAAATGTGCCTCCCCCCCTCCCCAGACTCGGGAAGCACCAGTCACCACTGAAGAAGCTAGACTGTTCCCAGTTGTGGCAGATGACAGAACAAGGAGTAATGGCTTCAATTTGCAGCAAAGGAAGCTTAGTTTAGATTTCAGGAAAAACTTTCTCACAGGATGGTAGTAAAACACTGGAACAAGTTATGCAGAGAGCCTGTGTAATCTCCTTCCTTGGAGGTTTTTAAGACCCAGCAAGACAGAATCTTGGCTGGGATGATCTAGTTGGAGATGGTCCTGCTTTGAGCAGAGGGTTGAACTAGATGACCTCCTGAGGTCCCTTCCAACCCTAATTTTCGATGATTCTGTGATTCTATGAAATAATTTTTTGCAAAGAAAAAAAATACTTTTAACAACCAGAATTGCTCTGCCAAGTGAGAACTGAAGGTGGGCTGATTTTTCAGTGGCCCACATGGTTGGGTGAATGTGTTCGGATGGATTGTGTTGAGGATGGATTGTGTTATGTATGGATTTTCATGGGTGATATATTTTATTGGACCAACTGCATGATTGGGATAGACTTAGATACGCTTTCAGGTACCACAGTATTTTTCCTCAGGTCTCTGTAAGAGTAGTAGACACAGTAGAACTATGTCAGGGGTTTTTTGTTTTTTTTTTCATGCTGTCATTGAATCATTCAAGATGACCAAAGTCTGCTAATTATAGACCTGCTCATGGCAAAAATAAATATTAAAAAAAAAAAAAAAAAAAAAAGTTAACTCGCTTGTAATTCTGCATAATTCATTCTGAAAAGTATGTGGAAGTACTAAGCCATGCAGGTCTAGCTGCTGATTTCAGAACACACTGATTTCTCTTTGTTGTTCAGTACTGTAGTGACAGCAAACCAGTACATGGGAGTGCCTTTATAACAGTAATTACTTTGTGGGAGCAGAAATGTATAGCGCTTACTAATTACTAAACATCATTCTTTCCTATAAAAGTTCCAATTTTGTTAATAAACATCTGATAATTGAGAGAACAAGCCTTACTATTTTCTTTAAAGCATTTTGTGTCTAAATTGGATAATAAGAGTGGAGTACAAATAGCAAGGGTGAAAGGTTTTATTAAGGCCAAAGGAAATAACATCCTTTGCTCTTTTAAAAATAACTTTTATTACTTAAATGTGATGAAATGAAATGTTTGGAGGTCTTGTATACTCATTACAGCTTTATTGTCACTTTCTCTATTTAAAGCAATGTCAGCTGGTTTTAAAGGTGAAACTTTTAATGGGTTTATTCTCTCATCAACCTTTAGCAGTGATTCTGTTTATAGATATTGGAAATTGCTCATGCTTACACATGGGGAGTCCAGCTGCTTTTATATTCTGTAGTTACCTTATGGCACTGATGTTTAATGCTGAGAGAGAGAGAGTATTGAAATAGAACCTCATATACATGTCATGGTACTTTATGAAGTTTTTAAACAGGTTTTTTAATGCAATTTTCTTCTCAGTTTTCCAGAAGTTTGATATTTGATGATATAATCTGTGTGGTATGACTTCCTGGCAGATAGGGATGGTAAGCAGGATAAAGGCGTTGAGGCCAATTCTATCTTAACTGGAATTGCCCAATACGATTTTGATGCATTTGCCATTCACAGGTGGTGAACACTGTAGATGGGCTGAGTTACGTTTTTAATTTCAATCTGACAGAGGTTAAAAAGTATCTTTACTGGGGTGAGATCAGTTAGTGAGACACTGTTATTACAGTCTTCCGCTCTTCCTCAGATGCTGTCTGGAGCAAACCCACTATCCTTTGAGGGTAGAAACAGACATCGCCTGAAATCTCATTTGAGCTGCCATAAAAATTTTTATGGCAGCACAAATGGAGAGCAAATAGACATCTCTACCCTTTGTCATGCATATGAGAAGCAAATCAGTGGTGTGACAAAAGACACTAATCAAGCCTGCCACTTTACTGCAGTGGATGTCTGTTAGCTATGTGGTGGGAGAGGGTGGGCATCCTGAGCTTCCTGCTCTCTACAGCTACCCCAAGCAGGTGGTCTGGGGGTTTGAGGAAAGCCTTCAGAGCGTCTCTTCGGCTTTCCTCACTTAGAGGCATCCTAGGAGATCTTAGGAACCTCAGCTTCCCTGTTTAGAGACCTACTCTGGGTGGTCTTCATAAGTGGTGGGGAAAGCCCGTGCAGGTCCTGGCATGGAGGCTTGAAACCTATTGAATCCTCAACTCCCCATGCCTCCACACTGGGTACTAGGGGTGTGCAAAGCAGGCCGTATTTGATCCCAATTTGGATTCAGCCTGAATCGGGCACAATGATTTGATTCATTGATTCAGATCACTGTCCCTGATTCGATTCGACCGAATCCAGATCTGAAGATTTGATGCTGATTCAGAGAATCAGTGATTTGGAAATAGACACAGCTTTAACTGTTTTTTCTACATACCTTGAGGTAGCAGGCGGCTCATGAATGTTGTAATGCTGGGGTGGATGGAGCGTCCCACAGGAGCATGGTGGGGCCCCCCACATACTCAGCAGTGAGCCTGGAAATGGACCAGAAGTATTTCTGGTCCACTGCCAGAGAGTGCGCAGGGGGGGGCCTCCTCGCACTCCCCCTCCCGGCTTGGTGATCGGCTGCAGGGGGACCCCGGGTGCCTCCCCAGACCCAGGGGCACCAGTTGCTAAGCCAGGGGAGTGTGGGGGTGTGTGTCCCCTTCATGCTTTCCGGTGGACATGGAAGTGGACCGCAAGTGCTTCTAGTCCACTTCCAGGTCTGCTGCTGAGTGTGATGGGGAGTGCCCTGCACTTCTGTGGGACACTCCATGCGCCCCACCATCGCAGCAGTCACAATCTGCCTGCTACCTAGAGGTATGTAGAAAAAACATTTAAATTTAAAAGCTGTGTCTATGTCCAAATCGCTGAATCTTTCCAAGTCTCTCCGAATCAATTTGGAGGGTTCTGATTGGATTCGGAGAGATTAAAGGGTTCTCTGATTTGATTCGGATTCAGAGATTTGGCTACCAAATTGGGCCAAATCAAATCAGTGACTGCAGCTTTTCGCAGCCCTACTGGGTATCACTTACCAAGACCTACTCCTGGGGTCTCTGAGGACTTGTCTGGGTAAGAGGGGAAAGTTGGACTTCCCCTGTGTACACAGATGAGCCACTGAAAATCCCTGGGGCAGGTCTGGGTAAGTGGGGAAGCCCAGGGATGCATCTAGCGAAGTGGGAAAAGCTGGCCAGGTGCACTTTTAGGGCTTTAGGGCAGGGGTGGGCAATTATTTCAGGCGGAGGGCCACTTACTGAGTTTCGGCAAGCCATCAAGAGCCGCATGACAGGCAGCCCATGGCAGATGAATATTAATTTTCTAAATTTTTTAGGGGCCCTGTGGGCCGGATAGAATGGCATCCAGCCCTGGGGCCACATTTTGCTCACCCCTGCTTTAGGGTCTGATCCTGCCTAGGAATTCCCAAGGACTAGGCCCGTCAGGCCCTGGGAGAACATATTTGCCTCTTGAATGGACAGGACAATAGGTGATGTTTTTCATCCAGAGAAGTGGATTGCATGTGCTGCAACATCACGGCACAGTTCATCTGGGGTTTTTTTGGTGACATTTATTTCTAGCCTGATTTCTTCTTTGTTTTTCCTGTTCGTTTTTTAAAGGAAGGACAGGAGTGGGTTCTGGAATGTTCTTGGTCTTTTACCCTGTCCATCCCTTTCTTCAAAATAGCTTTTCCCGCCATCTCAAAGAAATAAATTAGACTTTTATGCAAGGTGCTTGGTTCCCTCTATATCCTGTGTAGCTTTTATGTACTTTAGGTAGCTGAAAAGTTCAGAGCACTTGATTTTATTTGAGAAGATTTGAGAAGAAGGTAAGCACCATTGTGAGGGACTTTTTTTTCTTTTGGCATGACAAGCTGCTGTTTTGTTCTGATAGCCTAAAAAGGGACATTGCTGAAACTGGTGCTGTTTCAAGAGCCGAGAAATTCATGTATAGCTGTGAAGCAGAAGTTTTTAATAAAATATATAAATGTCATAACTGCACACACTCATATTCTGCATATTGCTTTTCATAGTTCAGTAGGAACTAATTCCATCTGCCATTCATGCTTGTATATACAAAGGCCATGTATTTTTAGTTCAAGAATGTTTAAAACTGCTAGTATTTCTATAGGAAGTTATTTATAACTCATTCTAAAGTACTGTTTAAGTTTTAAGTAAATCCAATCAAATGCATCTGGTATGTATAATAAAGAGGGTTTTTAAAGTTGTATGTGCTTTAGAGCACATGTTTTTATTGGCCGGGTTTTAAATATGTGGACCAAAATACAGTTTTAAAATTTTGATCAATTTTTAGAATTTGTCGATAACCCAATTTTTAATTTTCTGGTGATATAATATAGTCCATATTTCATAAGTAGAGAGGGAAAATACTTGTAGCAAATTACTTTTTGCCCAGAAAATTACCGTCAAAATGCTGACCAAAGTTGGATCAATAATCTTTAATTTCACAAGTTTTCAACTTTTGCTGCATTGTCTAAAAATACAGTGGTCATGTTTTTGTGTATATCACTATTTTAAAAAAATAATTCAAGCTGGATTGGTTGGTTGTACTCAGTCTGCTCAAATTGAATTGCTGCTGCTTTCTTGACTGGGCAAGCCATTCTTACTGGAATGTGGCTTCATTTTGGATATGCTCTGTCTTAACTAGACTGAAAAAAAATTAACAGTGGAGAGTGATGCTGTGGCTCATTCTTGGAGTGTTGGGGAAGGGAGCTCCTTACGTTATTCTGCCATCTAGCCTCAGAGGTCAGCTAAGATTAGAGGGAACATTAGCTCTATCTTGTCTCCTTTGAAAGACTTGTGGTTAATAGAGGTTTATTGACTGAAAATGTACTGGTTGTGATTGGATAGTTGCACACAAAAGAGATCATGCATGTACTGGTTACAAGTATTTATTTTTATTTCCTCTCTTTTCTAAAGCTGTTGAAGAGATGGGTGGGCTCAAAATAATTTCATTGGCAATAATTTTGCATTATGATATGATTTTTTTCATAAGTACCTAGAGTACAGGCTGGCTTGCCTATAGCTTTATTTTAAGGTTCAGAGAATGAAGAGCAAACAGATTATACATATTGCTTGCATTGAAGGTCTTACAGCTCCAGTGAAAGAAGTAGACAGGCCTTGGAAGTAATTGTCTTAGATAAAGGGTTGTCAACCAGGGGTATGAGTACCCCTGGGGGTACTTGGGAAGGCCCTAGGAGGTACAAGAAGGTGGGTAGGGACAGAGTGGCACTGCCCACCAGTCCGCACTGCCATTTCCCAGAAACGGTGGGGGGGGCAAGGGCACTAGCGCCTTTCTGCAGGCCACACAGGCACCACCCAGCTGGCTGGACACAGGGGGAGAGGGGGCAGGGAAGCTTGCACTGTTGCCACCATCCACCACTCCACACAGCTACTATCCACCACCCCACTTTTTCGTGTCTGGCTGCGTGCCACTCCCCCCAGCTCCGCGTCTGCTGCATACCACCTCCCCCTCGCTGCTCCACGTCCAGCTGTTGGGGGTACACTTATTAAAAAAGGTTGAAAACCCCTGCCCTAGATCATTGTTATGACTGAGTTACAGAGCTCTGTTAGGAAGCTGCTATACTTCCACAAGCTGTTCTCATTTCTCGACCTTGTATTCTGGTTATTCAGGATGACCCTCCATATCCAGAGTAAGTAATAAATTAATTAGGAAATTAAAAAACCTCTCCTTACTCTCCTGCTTACTATGATGAATTGTGAGAGTATCTTACTCCTTCTTTGTTACTTTGCAATCTCCTTGCTATTGCTTATAAACAGGGATCCTGGTTTTCTCTGTTTAAAAATTACAGATTCTCTGATAAAAATCACACATTGTCTGATTAAAATCCCAAAATCCGCATTTTTGCAAATGCTGCTCTATATTGGTATCAGTTGAACACAGTTGTATTGATACGTTTATAATTTAAAGCAATATAGAAGCCTACCAGTGCCTCAGTCACTATAATAAAATAAATTCTAAATATCTATACATTTTTGGCATTTGATTTTGCATTTTTTTTTATTGATCAGAGCTTCCTCTGCTCACCAGGATGTAAGTTGAGCTTCAGCTGTCGTCGTGTCCCCCCCCCAAAACAAACAAACAAACAAACAAAAAACCCCCTGTTTTGTGGTGCTGAGCAGCCCTGATATCCAGTGCCCTGCCCATGCCATTGCCCCTGACTCCCTCACTCCTGACCCACAGCCCCCTAGGACCTGCTGATGCACCTCATTCTCCACTCATGGTGCCCCATCCTGCCCCCAGCCCTGCCGGAGGGGGCCTCCAGCTGCCAGGGCTACAGGGTCAAGGATGTCAGGTCCACAGACCCTGTCTCTCTGTCTTCCCCCCCACTCTCCTCAGCAACCCAGCAGTACCTGAGCCCCAGCTGCCACCTGTGGGAGGTGGCAGCTGCTGTGACTCCAGCAGAGTGCAGAGCTTGGCTCCCCGTCCCCCATGGTGGGAGTGGAGAGCTTGTGGGGAGGCGCATCCAGGTTCATGGATGCAGGCTTAGTGCACCCCACCCTGCTGTCCTCCTCCAGTCCAGGGGCTCCTGCAGCCCAGTAGGTGGGACTCTGTGTGTCAAGGCAGAGCAGGATGGGAGGCTCGGTGCTGCTGCCAGGAGCCCCGTGCTGCCATGGTGAGGCACTCCCTGCACACCTGGCAGCAATGGGGGCCACAACTCCATGCCTCCACCCCTGCTGCTGCTGGGGCATGGGTCTCCAAGTGGTGGCACCGAGCCATCCCATCTCGCTCTGCCTTGCCATGCTAGGTCCTGCCCGCTGGGCTGCGGAGGCCCCTGTAGTCGCCAGCCCACATCCGCCCCTGCCACATGCACAAATCTGGAGGGCACGTGCCCTGGCCCCCAGAAGTGCTTGCAGTGGTGGGGAACCAGCCCCCCCTGCCACCCCCTGACAAGCCGCCTGCGGCTCTGTCTCTCTCCCTTCCTGGGCCCTGTGTCTGTGCATTCCAACCTCAGGGCCCAAGTCTCATACACCACCCTGGCTGGGCAGCATCCCTAGCCTGCCCAATTCCCTCCTTTTCTATGGGGGCCTCGTTCTCCCTCCCATCCCCTCAGACTTACCTGTGGAGAGCTGCGGGAGCTGCTCTCCAGGCTGCCTGGGTGCCACATGCATCTGTGTGCATGCACATGCATGTGGCACCCCTTGCCTGATAGCCCTCCTTCTGCTCCCCACAGCCCCTTGCAGGCTGGAACTCTGCCAGCCTGCAAGGGCAAACCCACTGTTTCCTGCATTTTTCTCCTTTAAAGGGGAAAATCTGTGTATTTCCCCTTAAAATGAGAAAATCTGGGGGGGTTTCCCCTTAAAATGAGAAAATTCAGGTTTTACTGCATTTTTCTGTGGTGAACTTGGATCCCTGCTTATAAGGAAGATGGGTAACTTGAAATTTGTATATAAATAATTATTTAGATTTACTTATTGTTTAGGAGGGTATTTTTTCATCAACAGCATGTAGCAATATTGGTAGATGGCGGGGATTAAGAGGAGCAAGGTTCTTTGGAGGAACAGGTCAGGTGAAAGGGAGGTATAAAAACTGATGCAGCCATTTTTGTGAGCATAGTTGTGAGCATAGTGATGTGGAGTACACAGAGTGCTTCAACAGCGTATTTCACAAAGGAGTGAGTAGCTGAGTGCAGGACTTTGTTTTATTAGATTTATTGAGATAAAGTACAATAATTGTGCAAATCACACTTCCTCAGTCAGAACATAAAGAGTTTGTGTGAATAGATACTAGGATTATGCAACGAAGTGTTCTTGATTACTGTTACACATCTCTAAACTTTGCTATTGTGCTTCAGTATAAATGTCAATTACTTTGTGATGTTATTGACATTTTGGTACTAACATGGTTCTATCAGTATTTTTGCTCGAATGAATGCTTATAGTATTAATAAACCAGCTTTTAAGGCATTCATTCCTGAATATCTTGATCCAGGATAGCCAGTGAGAATGGGTTGGTGAATTCTGGATTTTCTGTGCATATTTAAGGAACCTTCTTAATGACCTTTGCCATAAGAAAATTATTTTGGGGGAGACTTATTTCTTCATTTGAAGATCACTGCTTTAATACCATGCTTTTATATTGGCTTCAGTGAAGTAAAATGTAATTTTTATGTTGAATGAAGGTTTGTGAACCTTTTGCTTAGATCAATTACAGTGCATTGTGTGCAAATACCTAATACAATGTACAACTTTAAGGTTGCTTAATGTTGTTTTATTTCTGCTGGATAGAGTTAGTACTTGACATCACCTATCTGAGGATCTAAGCGGTTTACAAAAGAAAAAGAATTATTTTCCTGCTTCCTCCTGTGTACTAGGAGTTATCTCCATTTTACAGCTTGGGAATTGAGACTGAGAAGTGGCTTTCTATGACCATATATGTAGTAAACCAGGGATCTCTTGAGTTTCAGGCTGGACTTGGATGTTGCCTGTGTGCCACCATAACATTTTTTACGGCTGTACAAAGGCCAAGCAAATAAACATCCACGCCCTTTGTTGTGCCACAAATACGGAAAATTTGTGGCCATGACATAGATCAGTGTTTCCAAACTTTTTCCAGCCCAAGGCACACTTAGATTAATAATTTTTTTTCTCGCCACACCTGTTAAGGCATTCCCCATCCTCATACTTGTTGTAGCTCATTGCCATGGCAAAATTTTGCGGCACACCTGTTCATTTCTGATGGCACACTTTTGTGCTATGGCACACTGGTTGGGAAACACTGACATAGATAGAATAACTCTGTGTTGCTCTTTTTTTAGCGGATGTCTGTTTGCTTTCTAGCAAAAGAGCATGGACAGCCAGGAGCTGCTCACAATCTCTAGCTGCCCATGGTGGGTGCTCCTGGGCCTTCTGGGCCCAATCCTGTGCACCCTAGGGATGTGAATTCCCTGAGTGTGCAGGATTAGGCCCCTGAAGCCTCAGGCACACCTGTCCAAGTTGCTCTGTTTGCAGAGGCATGGCCTGGGAATCCCCAGCAAGGGGATCTTTGGGTGCTTATCTCACTACTAAGCCCTAACTTGGCATGCTTCTGAAAATGGGGGAACCCCGGGTTCCGCTCTTGCAGATGTCCACCCAGGAATGTCTCTGCGGGGAATTCCCCAGGTGTGGGCATCTCCGACTATGCCTCAACTTGGAGCACACCTCTGCAAATGGGGAAACTGAGGGTGTCCAGAGGCTACATCCTGGCACAGCTGATCTGCTTCATTTGGCAGCATTTGTTTGTAGCCGTAGCTCTGTGCTTTAATTACAGTTCCTCCTTATTCCAAACGAATTACCTGCATACATGAATTTCAGCACCTTGCAACAGTTGCCAAAGTTCCACCAACAAAATAATGCAAGTGGATCAGAAGTAAAGTTAACAATGATTGGGTTCTGCAGGTCTGTTTATTTGTTGCAACAAACTTATATATTCCAAAAGATGAGAGCACCTTCAGATAACCTTATTAAATAAATTAATCTTTAATGCAACTAAAATTTGCTCAGTTTCCAAAGAGGTGTTCTTTTCTGTTTAATGCATGTGCCTGCTATTGTTTCTGTATATTTCACTACCTAATCTGATGAGTTTTTCTTGTAATCTCTGTCAGAGGACATCAGTAAGAAGAATCAGTATTATTAATGGGGATCCTGGTTTTCTCTGATAAACAATATCCCCCCCCAAAATATCCTTTTTGTGGTTAAAAAAAGTGTAACCCTAAATCCACATTTTTCTGTGATTAAAATAAAACCACGAATACATACACATACACTATGTATATATGTGTGTGTGTGTGCACACGCATGTGTGTGTGTGTGAGTATATCTGATGGCTTATAATATATATTGTATTTGTATATACTAGTGGTGTTTTATTTTAATCACAGAAAAATGTGGATTTGGGGTTACATTTTTTTTAAACCAAAAATTGGGGACTTTTTTAAATTGGAGAAAACCAGGATCCATGATTGTTATTGTTTTACTGTATTCACTTCTCCTGTCTCAAAAGAAATATACTGTACTTGTTAAAGAAGTGTGGGGAGTTACCATTATTATTTAAAATGGTGTTCTAGAAACTGAATTGTAAGATCTGGAGTTGAGATAATAGTGTAAACTGCTGGGTATCTGTTTTTTCCCCCAGAAAGTAATAAATGCATCAGTTTGTTACCCTTAGAACTGCATAGCAATGGCAAAACTTACCGGATCATGTCTTTAGGAAGGATAAATGAATGTCAGGGCTTGTCAGAACCTCTAATGAAATCCTGCAGGATTTTGGTTTTGTTGGGTGCTGTCAGTGAATCCAGGGTGCACTTCTGGTTAGAGGCGATAATGTTAGATATTGGTGTAATTGCTTTGTGGCATTTTTACACTAGCAAAAATCCTAGTGTGGACAAAATTGTTCCAGTCAGAAAGTGCCTCTGCCAGTAGAACTTTATTTCATTTGTATGACAGGTATAAGCTATAGTACATTTTTGGCAACAGAAACTGTTTACCCCAAGAGAGTTTGCTGGAAGCCTTTTCTAATGCATTAACAAGAATGCTTCTGCTACCTGTGTTCAGTATCTTGGGAGGTGTGAGTAGCTTTTTTTATTTCCTTGCATGCTGCTATCCATTCTTTCCAGAAGATAATAGAAACTGTTTACAAACAGTAACCCATAAAAATCTCATAGTATTTTAATAAGGGAGCTTATTCATCAGTTTAAAACCCTTACATTATTACCTGAAAGTGAGGGCATGGACAAACGTACACTGGGAGCTGTTTCAAAAGGGAGCTTCGGCTCAGGAGCACACACAGCTGTAACACTTTTACTGCTACTGTGCCTGAGCCTATATTGCTGCAAGTAAACTATATCATCCAACTTTAACCCTAGATGAACCAGCATGATGTTTAATTTGATCTCTGATTAAACACCTGGCACCAGTAAGTCCTCTTTAGATAACCAAGATGACCTCATACTTATCACATTTATTTCATCAAGTATAGCACAAAACTTACCAAAGAAAGTGGGAAGACCTGTATTTTTCTCATTCAGCCTGATGAGATGCCTGTTCTTTTAGGAATATGTTTATTCCTAGTATAAACTCAGTTTGAATTTGTTGAGGACCGACAGCAGTGGTGTTGTGCTGTACAAGTCACTTCATACTTCTAAAAATTCTCCTGTTTTTACTGATTTGTATATTATGAAGACATAATCCCCTACTCTTCTAATCTTAGAGGGCCTCAGTATTCACATAGACAGTGTGTTGAACTAGCAAGCTAAGATGCTTGACACTCTCGTGACAGTTATAGGCCTCCCTTAGTTATTACCTGCAATCCTTTGCACACAGACAGATGCACTGCCCACTCTTGATCTTTGCTGTAGAAATATAAGCACATAAAACTTTAGAAAGCCCATTTGTTGTGGTCTGAGGTTTACCTCCAGGCTTTCCCTCCTTGACATCATAAAGCTGGTAACCAACAGTAGTGAACCCTTACAAAGTATTAAATGCTTGTGTATCTAAAAGAGACTGCTGGAAAAGGCTGGCCCAGAACATCCCTCAGTCATTTGTTCTTGATAGCAGTTAGTTTTGACTCCTAAATGTTCTGTCCTTTCCCCTTTGGTCTGTCGTAATCTGTAACTGATGAACCAGATGGTGAAAAATGAATGCAGATGAGTCTATCTGTAATAAAATGATTGCAGTATAAAGACTCCATATAATTCTATGCTGCTGCTGTGAATGGGACTCAAAAGACCTGTTCCTCATCAAGTTTCAGTGAGAGAACGATTCTGAGTTGTAAGCAGTCTAACCAGCTTGAAGTATCTTTACATGGTTCTGGGACTAATTCCACTGCAGAGTTATCATCCTACTTCACAGAAAAGAGCAAGTGCATCTGTGACAATTTGTCCAGGTCCATCAGAACTTAGTAGCTTAAATATAGGAACACATCCATTTTTCCTGTTGAGTTTAGACCAGATAGTGAAGCAAAACCTTGCAAATTGCAAAGCATTTCAACTGTTTTTCATAGGAGTTGAAAGTTAGATAAGAATAATAAGGGCGCCTAACTGTTCCATCAGTTCATAATGTCAACAACCCTAAAACATCTATGTTCAAAGGAAATTCACTTCTCATCAATTATTGCATGGTTTTCAAATTTGCTTCCTTGGTAAGATAGATGTGAAGATCAAAACTAGCCAGATTCAGGGATACCCCACCTGCTATAATATTTCTGTGACTAAAATCCTACATAGCATTACCCTGTGATTTACCCTACCTACCATACGAGTCTTGCAGTAGTGATGGCAGGGTATTCATAAATCTCATAGACATTTAGTTTCCCCTGGGAGAGTCACTGCTCTCCCAGGAGAAACCATGAGAGTATAGATATTCAAACTTTTTCTCCCAGAGTAAAAGTGGCCACTCCAGGAGAAAAATAACCAGGGTTAAGTCATTCTCAGGAGAGTTTCTTCTGGGAGAGCAAATGTCTGTGCATGCTGATAGTTTAGGTTGCATACACACATTCAGATAATCTGGGAGAATTATCCCAGAAGAAAAACTTACTCAGAGTTTTGTGTACAGACATTTGAATGCTGAGACTCTTAGGAGTGGAGAACTTGTACAGAGTTGACATTGTGCAGTGGCAGGGAAGGAGGACTAGGGGTGGGGGGGGGTGCACAGCAGCTCTGTGCACACAGCTGAGCACGCTCTGCACATTCCCATTGTCTGGGCAGCATAGGGAAGCCCCGATTGGCTGACCCAGACTACCCATGGTCAGCTCATGTTTCCCTGATGCACAGTGTGGGGATTGTGAAGGGGATGTGTTCTGCTCCCTGCTGGAAGAGCAGAATCCAGCAAGTGACAGTCTCGCTTGGTTTGGGGTGGTAGTGAAAGGGGGAATACTGGAGGACTATATTCTCTTCAGAGAGAAACCACAGCATATATAGACATTTACTGTCCTGGCATGGATTTAATCCTGGTTGCTCCCAGGTTGTTTTCTCCTGGAACAGCCATTTTTACTCTGGGAGAAAAAGCCAGAGCATCTATACACTCATGGTTTCTCCTGGGAGAGCAGAGACTCTCCCATGAGAAACTGAATGAGGCCTCGGTCTTTTCCCAGCTGTTTTTTTTTTTTTAATTGCGATTTGGCCCTGAGGCCACTACAGTATTAATTAATGCAAGCAGATACCATTAAGGTTCTCTGGGGTTCAGCTGGATGTAGTTCTGTCAGTTTTTAGGGGAGGTAATTGGGTGAACCTGTTTCATAGTTTCATAGTAGCTAGGGTCAGGAGGGACCTGAACAGATCATCTAGCCTGACCCCCTGCCACAGGCAGGAATGAATGCTGGGTTCACAAGACCCCAGACAGGTGATCATCCAGCCTCCTCTTGAATATGCCCAAGGTAGGGGCGAGGACCACTTCCCTGGGAAGTTGGTTCCAGATTTTGGCCACCCTGTTGTAACAGTTATTTACTGATAGCATCAAACTGTTTCTGAGACTCTTAAGGCATTAGGATAAATGCATAAATGGGAAGGGTAGAAGGCAAAATTTTGGCTCAAGTGCATCTCATGTAAGACTATGACAGTACAGGTTTGAAAGGAGATATGAGTGCAGAGACTACAGGAGATTTGACCACATCCTTAAGAGGAACATCTGTTTCCTTTGCCTGGATGGTCAAAAGTATATAAGGACAAATGTAATCGCCATATAATAATTAAAGATCTTGCTTCTTTCTCAGCTACCCCTTCTGTAAGTACTTGGGAGATGGTTTGTTTTCTGTGCTGTCCCTGGCTGGAATGAACTCCTTAGTTTTCAATCTCCTTTGTTTATATACCTCCCATGAAAATTCAGTAAATAAACTTTCTTAGGATTCATGAATTGCTACTGGTCCCTTGAAAATGTGACATGAACAGATAATTTTATGTGAAAAAGAGTTTAATTATAGTTTAGTTTTTCCTAGCATATAACAGCTGAGCACTGAAGAATATTGTGTATAATTTGAGATGTGGTGATATTTAAACATCACCTTGTTTACCTAATGATCCAAAGTCTTTGCATATGCACTTATTATTAATGAAGGGCACTAAGATTGGAACCTGTCAGTTTTCAGGCATGCCTAACTTAATGTAGCTCTCGTATTCTAGCATTATTGTTATATTAATCAAGACTACTACATGAAACCAGAAATGAGATCGCAAGTCAGTTAAAGCTGACAGAGTGCCCTTCATTTATTTGCAAGAGGCCTGTAACATGAAAACTTAAATTAGCAAAGGTGACATCATGAGTCAATACTTTGAAGTATTGCATAAATTCAAATGAACACTTCATGAACCAGATGGGAGAAATGAGTGTTGTGAGTGGTTAGGGTAGTGTACTTGGACACAAGATTTATGGTTCTGTTGCCACTGACTGGCTGTGATCTTACACAAGTCACTTAGCTTTAGTATAGCTAAGCAACTCAGAGTATACAAAGGTTATTTACCTTCTGGTGTCTGTGAAATCTGATTGCTTCAGTTAGAGAGGGAAGTCATTTTTCAAATCGAACCAGTTTACATAATCTTCATGTACCATACCTATTCATGGAGCAGTGTACATTTTTGTGGTTTTCCAGTGACTTCCTCTACAGTTGTAAGAAAAAAAAATTATGGACAGGGAACACTGAATGTTTGCTAGATGGGGTAATTAGGGAAATGTACTACACACAAAACAATTATACTGTTCTAAAAAATGGCTCACTTTGGTTCATCTGAATGTGTTGTAACTGTTGTGTCTGTCCACTTTTTACCCAAAGTAAAATGGAAGTCAGTCAGGCTACTGTGTATAAGGCAGGCTACAACAGACTCGCAAAATAATCAAACTGTTCCAAAACACTCTTGGTTGGGAAAGCCAAGGGTTATTGTGGGTGTTACCTTTACTGAATCAACTGTATAGTTGGGAGGAAGGCAGATGAGCTTTCTAGTTCCACTGTACCCTTCCTCAGGTCTTTTGATCAGGAACTGGTTCACGGTAATCCTGTGAATTGCTGTAGCTCTGACAGTAGGGGGTAGAAGAGAACCTAGATGAGCATGCTTTGCAGTGGGTGAGTTGGGTAGGGAGTGCTTGCACCGATACTTTGGGGTAATTGTAGGAGGTGGGTGACCTCTGGCTGGGGCTGTTTCCCCTTTTCTACTTTCCCTTTCCCTAATGTGAGTTCAGTAAATTTCCATAGCCTGTGGTTGACCATAGTCTGCAGCACTTGCCTGACTTAGGGTGGTGGGCTGTTTGGACCCATACTTTTGGTTCCCAGGGCCTAAGGAAGGACATGAGGGGCTGTGGTTAAGTAGAGAATGAGGACATAGCTGGCTGTTAGACATATAGCTTTTATGGAGCAAGTGATGCAAGGGAGCTCATTAAGTACCAACAAAAGGGAAAAAAGGGGAACAGTACAATTCTGGTTGCATACCAGTTGCATTCTGTTATTAATTGATGATAGTAAAATCACTGTAACCCTTGGGCAAATTATGCTTAATGAACAGGAACCTACTCAGATTATTTTGCAATTTTGGCGGAAGCTGCAAAAAATGGCGGTTTCTGTGAACAGTATGAAAAATAGCAGTTTCTACAGTTTTGCATGGAATTACCAGAAAAAAAATGACTAAAAATAAAATGCTGGCTCCCTAGTAGGAGCCAGCAACTGCTGCGTCTCGGCCTCATGGGAGGAGCCACCAGCATGAAGGGGAGCAGCCAAGATGGCACCTGCCCCCTCTGCCGCTGACTGGCCAAGAGGGCTGATTTATTCAGTCCCACCCCTCTCTGCCAATCAACAGGGAGGGGCAGGGCTGTATGAAGGGCAGCCCTTTTAGCCAACCACTGGTGAGGGGCCGGGCTGCTGGGGCTTCTCGGTCAATCGGAGGCATAGGGAAAAGCCGCCGCAAAAATGGCACCTGGTGCCACGATTGGCCTACAACATTGCTTGTCTGCCATCTTGGTTTGGGAAGGTCCCTTTTAATGAATTTGAAATTCTCTCTGGGGCTGGTCCTCAGGAGGTCCAAATTCTTGCAGTTTTATCCATGGTCCCATACCAGTTTAGGCTATCTGCCTTTCTTTGTTTTCCTTCTTAAGTTTGTTACATGATGTTTTTATGGTGCTCATCTCAAAACACAGTGACTAGGGTTTAACTTACTGCAGGGGTTTTCAACCTTTTTGGATCAGTGTACCCTTGGCGGCCGGTCGAGAAGGCAGGTGTCCCCTGGCAGCTAGGCGAGTTGGGGGTGGGGGGGGGAGAAGGGGTCCCCCAGCAGCCAGTTGACATGGGGGGGCCCTCCGCGGCTGATCGGCAAGAGTAGTGGTGGTGGCGGAAGTGCTGGTTGCAGTGCCTGCTGCAGAGTACCCTCTGAGGCCATCCCAAGTACCCCCAGTTGAAAACCCCTGACTTACTGTATTAAAGAAGTATTTTTGTAATAGCTAGTGCTTCAGTGAATCCTCTTTGTTCCTGCAGGACTGTCCACCTGTAGAATTATGGAACAGCTCTTAGGCTTGGAATTTGCATATTACTTTTGTCTCCATTAGCTTTCAAGTCTAGACAAGCCATCACTGTTCTTTATTTAGATTTAAATAAAAAATATTACCTATACAAAGGCTCCGTGAGGCCTGGCATTTAATCAGCGTTACAGTATAATAGCTAACCTTTTGGGAGGAACAAATAACTAGGCTGTGCCAACTCAACTTGGGCTGCCAACTCTTAAAAGCTTCATTCCCACTACCTCCATCCTCCTGGGAGTGTGCCCTTGACCATTCCAATAACTCCGTCAAATATGTTTTTGACTGTTGTCTGCTTAAAAACAATAGTTTAGAAACATTTAATATTAATGGATCTATACAGTCTTATTGATGAATGTTCAGAAGAGTGACATACTTTCAAGACTATTTGGCTTATTGTTATATAAAGGTACAAGGTACACAGTGTATTTCTGTTCATATCTATTTGTCCAATCTTTACTTTTATTCTCATTGTATTTGCACCATGAAGAAATCAAGTAGAAACCTTAAACCAAAAAAGGCAACTGTTTTTTGCTAGTCATTTATTACTGCGTATTTATGCTTCTTTTAAAATGCTAATAGGAATTAACCTTTTCTCTGGGCAAGGTGAAACCTAAACACCACCTCGCTGGGGGAAAAAAGGGGCAGAGAGAATGCTGAATCCCATACTGGCGGCAAGGAATAGCTAATTATTGAAACGTTGCCTATTTGTTTCAGCAAAAATCCATACAGATTTCTACTGCTTAGCACTTTGAAACTGCCTGATACTGTATTGGCATGGTACACAAGCCCTGTATTGCATTTACCCCAATCCAAGTTGACTCTGAATTTACCCAAATCCAAGGTTGCCTTCCCTCCCTCCCCCAAATAATTAGACTCTAGACTTCAAAACTTTATAAATGTGCTGTAACTTTCCATGTATAGAATCTAATTTTTGCAAGGTTGTATTAAATTTCAAACAGCAGCTGGGGGGCAGGCAATGGTGGGGGGGGCGGTCAACCAGGGAGTCAAGTGGAGTCCTTTTCCAGATGTCCTCCTACCATTTCCCTCCCCTCTACTTGTTCCCCTGCTGCCTTTGCCCCCTATGGTGCCATATTTACCTTCTGGTCACGGCACCAGCTCCAGCTGGGGCTCTGGTCTGGCACAGGGAACAAAGTACATGCTGCCTCCAGCTCCCATCCAGCCACACAGCAGCAATTATGGGGGCTGCATGTCTGGCCCCAGCCCCATTCCCCCTCACCTTCTAGTGAATGGGAGAAAAAATCCTTATCTTGGATTTGAGTAAATACAGTACTCCACCCCCCCACCCCCCCCAATCTCTGGAATACAATGATGAAATAGTATTGTGACAATTTAATGTCAAGCATAGATTGTCACAGCTTGCTGATTTAACCTGTAAATTACCATAAAATGTGTTTAGACCTTTTCTGGTTGAATGCTAAACTTGTGACTTTTGTTTTTCACAGAAAGCAGGAATGGGCTTGTAAATTCTCTGTCTCGATGTTCAGGCTCTGGCTTATTAGCTGCGTCGCCACTGTATAAGACAGTGTAGTAGAAGCTCAGCCCATCCACAGCCTGTTGCAGAAATAGGGTTTTAGCTGTTTTAGTGAAGTTCTTGCATTCACTGTAGAATGCTAAATGTAAGATATTGTCTGTGTTTGAGCATTATCATAACACCACTACCACCTTGTGGTAATTGTCTGTAATTCAATTTTATAAAAAGCGAACATTGAATTCTAATGGTTAATTTTGAGTTGTTCAAGTTAAGAGTATGCATAAGCATATTTTCTGCTTAAAGCTTCAGTGTAGATTTTCATAAAGAGGTTATTTAAGTTTAGAGGAGGTTTTATTGGAATTGTAGAGTTTTTCAAAATCTTTGAAATGTTGGGTTCATAAGAATTAGATTGGTCTCCTGGAACATTTTAATCAGTAAGTATAGTTCTCAGCTATTGTAGAGATTATTTGTACACTCAAGTACATAGTAATTTAAGTGATCATCTAGAGTAGAGCAGCGTTTTTTTAATTGCAACACTTAATATGAAGTGCTTTAACAGAAATTTAAAATAAAATAAAATGTTATTAGCAGCAGTTAAGCCAGTAGGTTAAAAACCCATTGGCACTGTACGCAGCCAATATGTTCCAGTACTGTTTTATCTGAAGGCAACAGATACTTTGCAGATTTCTATAAGTAATAGTGATGAGCTTCTACATACATGGCGCACTTGTACAAAAACAGTGAAACTGGAAAGATGGGAGAGAAATTTGAAAAATTGAATGTCTGTTTCAAAGTAAAGGGTGGGAGGGGAGAGAAGTAAAACGCTGTGTCAAGTGGTTTAGAAGTCAATTATTAAAAAGACTGGATTGAAAAAGTAAAATGAACCTTTGTAAAACAGTTTATTTACCCGTCTGAAATGTAGAAAGTGTGCACCTATTAATTATTTATACACAAAATATACTCATTGAAGTATAGTAAATAGAAGAATGATGCATTTTGAATCATTCCAAATTTCTTTTTATCAATAGCACATCTAAAGAATTTCGTTGAAGAACTAATTTATGATATGTATCTTCTAAATCATCACAGTAGTTTTCAACCTCTTAATGCTTAAAATGTATACTTCTTTTGGAGGTATAAACCTACATCTATTCAGTTTAATACTGATATAGTTTTGACTTTGATAAATAAAATGATTATTTTTTCTTTAAAATGGAGGTTTTAGAATTCACTTAGTTTCAAATAGGCTCTTAGTATTCTTGTCTCTTTTTCTCAAAGCTAGGACTCTTACTGGATATTTGGCATTTTGGGCACTATGGTTCAAGCTAAAAATATCTTTGGATCTTTTAACTGTTTTACCATTGCCAGAGTTGTTGTATTGAATGGTATGGGTGCCACAAAAAGTAGATTTATTTTCATCAAACAGAAAGCAATAGACCTGATCATATGACGTATATATGCAGTGGCCATAATGAATATGTAGTGGCCCCATACTGTGTTCTCATCTGCCACCCACGTCATTCTGTTGTCTGGGATCACTCAACTGTCTTCCATTGTCCACCTATCAAGTTTGTGTTTCACATTCAAGGCCCTGACTTAGCCTCACACCCTCTATAATCCTGGTAGCAATGCTAAACTTTACATCTCTGATTCTCCTCTGTACTTTCCTTCCCTATGAGGACGGCTGTAAGGATGTAACCTGACAGTTTGATGCCACTGACTTCTTTTGATTAAAATTCAGACTTGACTTCTTGCAGAGGAAAGAAATGGACAACTAATTGCTGTCCCACTGCTTCCTAAAGTGAAACCAAGTTGTAACTTCCTTTGGGCTTCACAGTGCATCCTCTTTGTTTCTGTGCTTGTTTAGATGGCAGACTCATTGGAGGGTGGGAGGTGGTGTATTTTTTGCCCTGCCCCATCCCATGCACACCATATTTACAAATACAAAGTAGTGCCAAGCTGGCACTTTACAAACTCCCATCAGATTGAAGTAGATCTGTGGTGGCTAACACACACACATGCATCCCCATTTCCCATTTCTCCCTGCACCGTCCCCCATTACTGTTTGCTAAGTAGTAGTTTATTTATGGCTTTCACTAAAATGCTAGAATAGAATTAAGAATAAAGTTGTAAATTATATTGTATAATAATAAAATTACATCATTTGCTGCAGCTATTGGTAAAACATATAATAAAATTACACATTCTACTAATTTAAACAAGAGTAAGATTGAACATAATACATGATGATACATAAATAAAATGAAGCAGTGCACAGTAGTAGAACAAAAAACCAAACAACCAGGGAATTGTATTTGATTTTGGTACTTGTTTCTTGTACAAATAGCACAAATCCATCTATAGAGCATAGGATAGACTGCAAGTTGTTAGTGAGCAGCTAAATTGTTTTCCTTCATTAGCCCAGTACTTAATTTTCCATTAATGTAGAGATCCATTTCCTTCCCATTTATTCACAGAATAAAAAAGACCCCAAATAGTGGATCAGAGGGAAGGTCCTGTCACAGATCGTGACAGCTTGTTCAAAGATGGGAAAGCAGTGGTCATTTTTTCACAATGGAGGAGAACAAAGAATAGATTCCCTCAAGGTTCTGTGATGGGACCTCTGCCTTCAACATGCGCATAAATGATCTGGAAAAGGAGTAATAAATGAAGTGGCATAGTTTGCTTATGAATTATGCTGTGTAGTCAAATACAAAGCAGACAGTGAAGAGGTATGGAAAGATCTCACAAAACGGAATGAGCAGGCAATAAGGTGGAAAATAAAATTCAGTATTGATAAGTGTAGACTAGAGAATACAAATTGGGCATGGGGGAAGGGAATAATTTGAGCTATACATACACAATAGTGTGCTTTAAATTAGTTGTTATCACTGTGGAAAGAGATCTTGACTTTTTTTTGGAGAGTTCTTTAAATGACATCAGTTCAATGTGCAGCTGAGGTCAGAAAGGCAAGTAGAATGTTAGGGAAGAAACTGAAAACAAAATGGGAATCATCCCTTTCTATAACTGGTGTACCCATACCTTTAACACTTTGTACAGGTGTAGTCACCATCTCTAAAAGAATTCAGAAAAGCTAGAGAAAGAGCAGAAAAGGATGATCAGGGTATGGAATGATTTCCATACGAGGAGCGACTGAAGAGGCTAGGTTTCTGGTTTGTGTGCGGGCCGGGTGTGAACCCGGGCCCTTTGTCGCGCTGCACGCGGGCTGTGGCCGGCAGCCCGGGCACGCCGGGTCGGAGAGGGCGGGCGCCGAGCTAGAATTAGGCACAGACACGTAACGGTTGATTTTAAGATTGTTTTCTTACACCGAGATGGTCGCGGTGCAGGCTGAAAACTTGCTTGAGTTGCGGTTATGAACAAAAAGAACACGAACAGTCACGTGGAGTTTGCTAGGCTCCACGCAGACAGAACTCCGGATGTCCAGGACAAGCGCGCCTCAAAACTCGTCGATACGTCTTATAAAAGGTTACTGCTCGAAGACGGGAAGAGGTGGGCGGTGGATCAGGCCACCAAACTCCTCTGAGTAACACACAGGGCTTCTATGACCCTGCCGCGCACCCAGAGTCCCCACGAGATGGATGTGGAGTCCTCTTCGGCTTGGGCGGAAACTGCTCAAGCCTCTTACACGGCTAGCAGGCCAATTGCTAGCCGCCACGTGGGAATAATTTAGCACTAGCCAATAGCGGGACACAAATTTGCATTCGAAGAGCGGGAACTCTTTGCATCGTGCATTTCTGTGTTGCAAAGAAAATGCACCCTGCAAAGACAACTGCAAAGTGGCGGGAACTCTCTCCTTTGCACGCGGGTTCTCTGTGTAGCAAAACTCCACCGTGCAATGAAGCTGCAATCCCACAGGGATAATTCTGGTGCCGAAGCACACACAAAAATCAGACCTTTGGGTCATGACAGTTTGGAGAGAAATTATGAAGGTCTGGAAAACATGAATGGTGTGGAAAAGATGAATAAACAACTATTATTCACTATGTTTCCTCATATAGGATAAAATTATCAGGCAGCAGATTTAAAACAAAAGCAAGAATATTTTTATATGAAATGTAATTAGCATATGGAACTCATTGCCCCAGGAGGCTATAAAGACCAATAGCAAAACGAAGTTGAAAAAGAAGCTAGACAAATTTCTGGAGGATAGATCCTTTGGGGCTATTAATTCCAAGCAGGAATATAACTTCAGGCTCAGAACATCTCTAAAGTTACGATTATTGGTAACTGGCAGGGTATGTCAAGTGATATGTAGGCCTTACACCTAGACTGAAAAGTTTGAGTATATTGTTGCATAAGAATATGTTTACACATGCAGTATACACGTATCCTTCCTTACAAGATGCAAAATCCTAACTCAAAATGTGTGAATGATAGAATTGTTTGTATTAAATTAAATTTCCTCCTGTGACAAACAGCAGCAATGTACTACTTATTTTATCCATTTTTATACTCTAGTATATTGTACTTATAATTTTATAATTTCTTATAATTTTATTTTCCCCCCATAATTTTCTATTAAAACAGTTTTGTTAATGGTGTTGTTTTCATAGAAAAAGTAGCTATTAGGCTTCTTATAACAGAAAAGAATACATATTTAACTGCCCAACTTCTTGCGGGGGGGCGGAAAACAGCAACTAATTATGGCAATTTTATAGTAATGAAGACAAATGATTAACAGGTTGTATAAGAGCAGATAGTCTATTTTCTAATTCAAAGAATTACCCCAAAAGCACATTTTTGGATGATACCTTTAAAAGGTAATTGCTGTTTTATAAGTAAATGTTTTTGCTCTTCTTGAATTAGAATGATGAATCTTCCTGGTGATGAAGCCTTTTGATTATTGCTAATTTTTTAACTTGGAAAAGTCCTCTTAAACAAAAAAATGATGCAAGACTATGTAGACTTAATTGCATGATACCTGAAGGAACTTTAATAAAAACTTTAATTAGTCCTATTTTGCCTTCCTGAGGGTCTTGGTAGATGACATTTTCACTAGTGTGACTTATCTGGGTGGCTTGCACATGGATATATAAATTAAACCAGGACTTGTAGTGAACAGACGAGCAGCTATCCTGAGCTTCAAAAACCACTGACCTATTACATGACCTTTTTTCATTTGTGGACCCCTAAAAAAATTTGAATTGAGATGCGGACCCTTCTGGAAATGTTGAATGGAGGTGCGGACCCCTTTGAATTGTAAGTGTGTATTCACATACTTTTGATTGATCGTAGTCATATTTTGTGGACCCCTTAGACGTAATCTGCGGGCCTCCAGTGGTCCACAGAACAGAGGTTGAAAACCACTATAATAGGTACTTATACTTGAGCAAGGAACTAGCCCAGGGTATAATGTGAGCAGATAACATCTATAGTAACATAACTTATACTAGTACAGTTGTAGGTCAGGTTGGGCAAAGTTAGCTTGGGTTAGTATTATGTTGTTTTTGTTGATCTGCTTCGTTTTTTATAATGATGTAAAAGTTGATTGCATCATCATAAGAATGTCATCTATTTGGGCCTTTACAGCAACATCAAGCAATAATATTAGGGTCGCCATTTCCCTCTTATTGCATTGCCTTTTTTGCATTTGCTTTCCAACAGCTTAGCTGTTGGCGAAACAAAGCACTTTTCCACTCTGTTCTATTTTCCAAACAAAAGTGCAGTGGAGGAAGACAGCAGTGCAGCTCATAGATGTTTGTGGTCTGTTATAGTCCCCATTTGTACCGTATTTTAAAACTGCTGTTCTTCAGGCATCCTGGCCACTAATATAGAAATCCATAGCTTTGATTTGTCCCCTACCTTTTGACCCTTGAAAGATCTTGTAACTTAAGGGGTAATTTTTGCAAACAGTTCAATTCTGAATATTACAATTCCTGTTGAGGACACAGTTTTGGTTTGTGTAACTCTAAATATACTCATTTTTGGCTGAAATTTGAACAGGCTCACTAATCTTCACACTGCTTCTGACCACCAACACTTTTAATTGGTGTTTCTGGACAAGTTGGATTACCTTTTTTTTTTTAAATGCAGAACCTGTTTTTGTAACTGTATGATAGGTTTTTCAGCCAAGAACAGTGAAGATGTGTATAAAATGTTCACAGGGGTATAGGTTGTAGCTGTGTTGGTCTGAGGAGATAGGCAGACAAGATTTCTTGGGTGAATCTGATATCTTTTATTAGTTATAAGTTGGTCTAATAAAAGATATCAGATTCAACAAGGAACCTTGTTGAATTTTTACTGCATTCATTTAATTTTTCCATTTAAAGTGTAGATTTACAAATATGTAATTACAGCATTGTTCCCCTGATAGTTTTCTTCAAGAGTAAAATCAGTTACATTCATACTGCATGTTTGAAATAGTTCTAGTTTAAGCATCCTTCTGGGAAATCGGAGCTTTCCACTTCCCTTAGCCCCTTTCAGCTCAGTCCCAAAAGGGTATTACCTTTATCGAGAAAAAATTATTTCTGTTGCTAGTAATTTCACTGCAGTCTTATTCTTCTCATAAAGATTTTTTTCCCCCCTGAACTGTCCTGGGAATAGCTTTTTGGAACTTGGTATTTCTGATGATTTTTCTCTGTGTATAAAAAAAAAATAAAAAAATAAAAAAAATTCCATTATAACTTAGTGACATGATGAAGAAAAGGCTGAAGTACTCACTGCCTTTTTACCTCAGTCTCCACAGGCAAGGGCAGCTCCCAGATTACTGCGTAGGCAACACAGTTTGGGGAGAAGGTGAGTAGCCCTCAGTGGAGAGAGAACAGGTTAGGGACTATTTAGAAAAGCTGGACATGTACAAGCCCATGGGGCTGAATGCAGTGCATCAGAGAGTGGTGAGGGAGTTGACTGATGTGACTGCAGAGCCGCCCACCATTATTTTTGAAAACTTGTAGTGACTGGGGGGAGGTCCCAGACAATTGGAAAAGGGCAAATATAATGCCCATCTTTAAGAAAGGAAAGAAGGAGGATCCAGAGAGCTATAGACCATTCAGCCTCAATTCCGTCTCCAGAAAAATCATGGAGCAGGTCTTCAAAGAATCCATTTCTAAGTACTTGGAGGAGGAGGAGGAGGAGGTGATTAGGAAGAGTCAGCATGGATTCACCAAGTGCAAGTCATGCCTGACCAACCTGACTGCCTTCTATGATGAGATAACTAGCTCTGTGGATGTAGGAAGAGCAGTGCACATAATATATATTTACTTTAGCAATACAGATTGTAGCTGTGTTGGTCTGCAGGCAGAAGGTATCGGAACTCTTGGTAGAAGTGATATCTTTTATTAGACCAACTAGATATTTGCAAAAAAAATTCTTTATTTGCAAGCTTTTGGGCGCACACTCACCCTTCAGGCATAGGAGAGTGCAAAGATGGTAAAATTTCTCCTAGGTGGAAATAAAAATTTATATTTCACAGGAGAGCTGAAGGTGTTATAAGATCTGTTGGTTGGAAAAGTTTATTTTGTGCAAATTAGGCTCAGATAAGAACTAGATCAGTTTATTTACCATCTTACAACACCCTTCAGCACTGTCGTGAACTATGAATTTTCATTTCTACCTAGGAGAAATTTTACAATCTTTGCACTCTCCTAAGCCTGTAGAAGGGTGCAAATAAAGAATTTTGTGATGTGCCTGGAAGCTTGCAAATAATTTTTTTGCCAATACCTAGTTGGTCTCATAAAAGATATCACCCCTACCAAGATTTCTGTATGTTCTTTTGATACAGTCTCCCACAGCATTCTTGCAAGCATGCTGACAAAGTATGGGATAGATCAGTGGCTCCCGACCTTTTTTTTGCTGCGACCCTAAATCCAGTTCGTGACCCCTGCCTCTGCCTTTGCTGCTGATTTACTCATGCCTGGTGGTGCCAGCAGAGCCTGGTTTGGCATTGCAGGGGCCAGCAGCAGCAAGAGCTACATGAACAGTGTTCTGGGAGAGCCCTCAACCCTGATTTGGGTCATGCCCCAAGGTTGGGAGCCACTGGGTTTGATGAATGGACTGTAAGGTGGATAGGAAGCTGGCTGGATTGTTGGGCTCAACAGATAGTAATCGGTGGCTCAATGTCTATTTAGCAACTGGTATCAAGTGGAGTGCCCCAGGGGTTGGTCCTGGGGCTGGTTTTGTTCAATTTCTTAATCTGGAAGATGAGATGGATTGCACCTTCAACAAATACACAGATGACACCAAGATGGGGGGTGCAGTAGATGCACTGTAGGGTAGGACTAGGATTCGGAGTGACCTAGACAAATTGGAGGATTGGACCAAAAGACATGAGGTTCAACAGGGACAAGTGCGAAGTCCGGCACTTAGGATGGAAGAATCCTCTGCATTGCTACAGCCTAGGGACTGACTGGCTAAGCAGCAGAAAAGGACCTGGGGGTTACAGTGATCAATAAGAGGGATATGAGTCAGCAGTGTGTCCTTGTTGCCAAGAAGGTTAACTGCATACTGGGCTGCATTAGTAGCAGCGGTGCCAGCAGAGCAAGGAAAGTAATTATTCTCCTCTATTCAGCACTGGTGAGGCCACATCTGGCATATTGTGCCAAGTACTTATGAAGAGAGGCTGAGGGAACTGGGTTTATTAAGTCTGGAGAAGAGAAGACTGAGAAAGGACTTGATAGCAGCCTTTAACTATCCGAACGGTGGAGCTAGACTGTTCTCAGTGGTGACAGATGACAGAACAAGGAGTAATGGTTTCAAGTTGCAGCAAGAGGTTTAGGTTGGATATTAGGAAAAGCTTTCTCACTATTAGGATGGTGAAGTACTGGAACAGGTTACCTAGAGAGGTGGTGGAATCTCCATTCTTGGAGGTTTTTAAGACCCAGCTTGACAGCCCTGGCTGGAATGATCTAGGTGGGGATGGGTCCGGCTTTGAGAAGGGGTTGGGTTGGACTAAACTTCCTGAACTCCCTTCCAACCTTAATTTTCTATGATTCTAAGATGCAATAAAAGAAGATTCAAACAAAATTAAACCAGTTAAAAAGGGAATGTCATTTTAAAAGGAAAAGAACAAATTGTGGGAGCCACATAAGAGTAGAGGAATGAAGGGATGCAAATAGTTAATAAGAAATAATTATAGAGACCACTGGAAATAAGTATGGGGGTAAAATTATTTAGGTAATTGTTTGAAGTAGAGAAATATCATGGGAAAGAAGACCCCTCACTTTGGGTCTGCTGAATGAAAAACAGTTGTAGCAGGGTGGATAAAAATCAACAATTAAAAAAAAATTAAAAACCAGATTTTTTTGATTGAAATCAGATTGTTTTTATTTAATTGTATTTTTTATTTTTTAAGATGCTTTTTACTATAAAACTTATATAAAGATAATTTTAATATAAGATACGTTAAAGCTTAAATATACTATTGTGGAATAGGGATTATAACTTCTAATTATTTACTACTGAGACAATATATTCATGTAACCATTTTAGAAAAGTTTAATGAATAGGTCACAACCAGCCATGGACTAAATTAGGAGGCCCAATCTCATGGGGTTCTCAGAGGCTCCTTTATAGATTAGTAAGGATTAAGGAAAAACACTTTCCCTAATTGGGACTCAGTGCTCAGTCTAGAAGATCCCATTAAGTATCTCCATGATGCTTGGTTTCAGTTTTCAAATTGTGGATTTGTGTCTCCAGAGATCATAGGCAGACAGGGTTCTTTGGGTGATCTGTTATCTTTTATTAGACCAACTAAATAGTTGAAAAGATTGTTCGTTGCAAGCTTTTGGGCACAAACACTCTTCTTCAGGCATATAGGGAGAGTTTGTTGTGTCCATAGATAACATCCTTGTTAGCAGTATGTGGAGATGATTGATAACCAGGGATCCAGGTTTTCCGGTTCCCATGGAAAAATGGAGAAAATCATGGATTCCCTGTTTTTATCAGAGAAAACGCAGATTTCTCTTTTTAGTAGATAAATCTGCGGATTCTCCGCTTTTGCAAAGAGCTCTTGCAGGCTGGCACAGCTCCAGCCTGCGGGAACCAATTGCAGAAAGGGCGGGAAACCCCCAGCCCTGGCCGGAGAGGGTGGAGCCTGAGCCTCTGAGGCAGCCAGGACCAGGCTCAGGCTCACACTCGCCCTTCGCCCCTGGAGCATGGAGGTAAGTGGGGCTGTGGGGCAGGGCTGGGGAAGATGGCAGCAGTGGCGTGGCATGGGGGGGTGGGCCGGGCGGCATGCAGACATTCCCAGCCCCACCACCCCGCACTGCGCTGCTGCTGTCAGCCGCACAGCTCTGAGCACAGCTCCATGGCAGCAGCGGGAGGTTTTGAAGGCAGAGGCAGTCACTGCTGGCATGTGTAGCCCCACAGGCAAGCGGTAGCAGCTGCCCATGCCAGCGGTGACTGCCTCTGCCTCCAAAAACTCCTGCTGCTGCTGCGGAGCTGTGCCTAGAGCTGTGTGGCTGGCGGCAGCGGCGCAGCGTGGGGTGGTGGTAGGGATGGCTGCATGCTGCCCGGCCACCATTATGCTGCTGCTGCTGCCTGGTGGCTAGCCACACAGCTCCAGGCATGGCTCCACGGCATCAGTGGGAGGTATTGGAGGCAGCGGCCGTCACTGCCATAACGGGCCTCCAGGTAAGCGACAGTGCCGTGTGCAAGGCCAAGCCCCTGCCCCCGCTGCCCCTATCCCTCACCACAGCTGCAGCGTCGGCCATGGAGCTGTGCTCTGGCTGCATGCCAGTCTCCCTCCCCCACCTCCCCTGGGCAGCTGGCCGGGCGGCATGTGTGCAGCCTGCACATGGTGGGCACCACCACGCTGCCCCCTGTATGACTTGCCTGCAAAGCTGCCCGCAGAGGGGCACCCCTGCCCTCACCCCCTGGCCCTGCTCCCAGCTGCGATGTGCTGCCTGGGGCCAGCAGCACCCCCTGCTCCCTCAGCCCCCAGTCATCTTCCCCAGTTCTGCCCCACAGCCCCCAAGCCCCACTTACCTGTAGGATCCAGGGGTGAAGGGCATGGCTCTGGGGTGGCAGTGCTTGCTCACAAAGCCCCGCCCACCCTGCATGCAGCCGCCACCGTGGAGCTGTGCAGCTGGTTGCGGGGCATGCCTCTGAATGCAAGCCCCCCGTTTCACCCCCCCCAGCTGGGCAGCACATATGTGGCCTGCACACAGTGGTTGCCATCGCGCTGCTGCTGCTGCGTCCTGCACCACTTGCCCACAAAGCCATTCAGGTGGCCTTGGGATGGTAGCCCAGGGAGCAGTGGCAGAGTTACAGTGGCGGCCTCTGTGAGCGAACAGAAGCTTCTGTCAGGTTGGCCGGTATGTGTGTGGCCCACAGAGTGGCACCCCTGCCTTCATCCCCTGGCCCTGCTCCTGGGAGTGGGCACAGGGGCACACTCCCCTGCTTCTTGATCTAGTCCCCCAGCAACTTCCTTTTCCCCTGCCCCTTCCCCCCCCCCCTCCACACACACACATCAGGAGGGCTGTTGAGACTGTCGGGAGGAGTGCGGAGCACCAGCAGCACAGGGAGGGGCTGTGGGGGGCCTTAAATTTTTATCACGGATTTTGGGTTTTAATCAGAGAATTTGCAGTTTTTAATCAGAGAAAACCAGGATCCCTGTTGATAACATGCCTGAATACCAGGGATCTGGGTTCTCCATTTCCCATGGTAAAACACAGAAAACCACAGATTTCCCCTTTTTATCAGAGAAAATGCAGAGTTCTCCTTTTAACAAAGAAACCTGTAGTTTCCCTGCTTTTGCAAAGAGCTCTGCAGGCTGGCTTTGGGGGCAGGGGCTGTGGGTGAGGTGCAAGAGGCATGAGTAGGGCAGGGGGGGCTGTTGTGGGGGCAGGGCGGGGGAGGCATTGGGGAGGTGTGTGAAGGGCACCAGCAGAGCTGGGGGGGCTGCAGGGGGCTTTTAATTTTATTAATGATGTGGGGGTTTTTATCAGAGAATTGCAATTTTTTTTAAATTTTTAATTTTTTTTGTCAGAGAATTTGTGATTTTTTTTTTTATAGGAAAAAACCAGGATCCCTGCTGAGTACCCACACATCAGCCCTATTGTCTCTGCAAGTTTTTGTACACAGTAAAGCCTTTACCTTTCTCTAAAAGTGAAAAGTTTCAAGAAGTTAAATGAATAAAGGACAACAAACAATAAGAATGCACTTTTTGTAGAAAACTGATTAAATCGAGGCTTCCTGACCAGTGATTTGACTCAATTTGATTTAAATCAAATCCACCCTGAGTTAAGTGCTATTGGTGAAGAATATAGTACTTGAGGGCAGTTCATAGTCATGAAGAACTTCAAGTATGAAGTCTTATATGGAAACAGGAACTATCCTAATATAAAGGACATTAAACAGACTGTTTAGAATTAATGTGTGCCTCTTAACATGTTCATCTACAGTAGTTGTACAAACCTCATTGGCATGATTTTGATGTCTCATAGTTCCTTTTTTTCCCCTTTCCTTTTTTTTCTTGGTATTTTCTTGACAGAATTTTTGTCCTTTCCATGATGAAATGGCATGTTCCCCAGCTTATCAAGTAGACTTTGTTCATTTCTACTGTAGTCTTGTTAGAATCGGTCAAAAATGAAAAAGATTCCTTTGTGTATAGTTTAGGGACATATGCCCTGCCCAATGCTTTGCTGAGTTTCACTGAATTTATGGTGTTAGTTTCATAGACATTAGGGCTGGAAGGGACCTCGGAAGATCATCGAGTCCAGCCCCCTGCCCAAAGTTATCAACTATTCAGCCCATATGGTTTTGTTCTAAGCTGCATGTGTATGCTTTTAGTTTTATTATTTTGCTGATTTGATAGAGACTATATATTTGTTAGACTGTGAATGTGTCTACATGGTGGTGTTGTTACTGTGTCATCATTTAGTACTTCCTTTTGGTGCAGTTATTTTTAGACGCTACATTGCTTGAGTGACATGCTATAATAAGGTAACTCTTTGCTATGGCAGCGTATCATCGGTGTCATGGTTTGTGCCTGCCAGCACTAAGTCACCGTAGCATGTTGCTACAGCGATGTAGTGTCACGTGTAGATGCTCTCTGTATCTCTGAAAATTCAGTTATCTAAAGAAACTTGCTTATTAACTTGATTATATGCTTGCACACAAGTGATATTACTTTTATTTGAATGTGTGATGAATGGTTTGAGGCACATTTATTCCATACCAGAGAAGAAAGATATAGCCATGTGAGTTCATTATTGTGAAGAACTTGAAAGGAGTGGTCTCAACTGCAGCTAGGAGAGCTGAAGAGCACTGAAAAGCATTCATGCCAGTTTAGAGCTATTTAGCACTATATGCTTTTTGCTATTTTGGTTAATGTGTAGTTTCTGTGCAAGTGGTGTTTTGTTGTTGTTGCTGTTAATTAATGCAAACTTACAAGCAGTAGTACAAGCATATAAGAAAAAATCCTAATTCCAAAAAGCTTAAAATACAAAGAAGTTATAATATAGGCAGATGGGTGTAGGAACAAGGGCAAGACAATATTTGTGTTCTGTTTACTCTGCAGCAGGAATGGTTCCAAGAGGGGTCAGGTGGTGGTGCTGTCACACCTGCTTTCACTGCTGAGAGTTCCTGTTCCATTGTAGCTGCCAATGAGGAACATGGAGAAGATTAAAGCTTTGTTTTAGAAATGTTTTTTACTAGTTAAAGGCCTTATATGGACATTCACCTGCTCCTGGGAGAGTTGCTGCTCTCACAGGAGAAACCACAAGTGTATAGATGTTTAGCTTTTTTCTCCCACAGTAAAAATGGCTGCTTCTGTCATGACCCAAAGGTCTGATTTTTTTTTGTGTGTGCTTCGGCACTCGAATTATCCCCGTGGGTATACAGCTTCATTGCAAGGAGGAGTTCTGCTGCGCAGAGAACCCGCATGCAAAGGAGTGTTCCCGCCACTTTGCAGCGATCTTTGCAGGGTGCATTTCCCTTTGCAACACAGAAATGCACAGTGCAAAGATTTCCCGCTCGTCGTATGCAAATTTGTGCCCCGCAATTGGCTAGTTCTAAATTATTCACACGTGGCGGCTAGCGATTGGCCTGCTAGCCGTATAAGAGGCTTGAGCAGTTTCCGTCCAAGCCGAAGAGGACTCCGCATCCATCTCATGGGGACTTTGGGTGTGCGCGGCAGGGTAATAGAAACCCTGTGTGTCGCTCAGAGGAGTTTGGCGGCCTGATCCACCGCCCACCTCTTCCCGTCTTCGAACGGAGCCAACTATAAGACGTAACGACGAGTTTTATGCGCGCTTGTCCTGGACATCCGGAGTTTGTCTGCGTGGAGCCTAGCAAGCTCCACGTGATTGTTCGTGTTCTGTCTGCGTGGAGCCTTGCAACCTCCACGTGTGTTCATGTTTTCTATTGTAACCACAACTCAAGCAAGTTCTCAGCCTACACCATGACCATCTCAGTGTAAGTAAAATAATCTTAAAATCAACCGTTACGTGTCTGTGCCTAATTCTAGCTCGGTGCCCGCCCTCTCCGACCCAGCCTGCCTGGGCTGCTGGCCACAGCCCACGTGCAGAGCGACGAAAGCGACCCGGGGTCTGACCCGGCGCACACAGCTTCAAGAGAAAAATGACCTGGGAATAAATAACCAAGGTTAAATCACTCTGAAGAGAGTTTCTCCTGGGAGTGTGAATGTCTGTATATACCACAGCTCCTTAGAAGAGAACATAGTCCTCCAGCATTCCCTTCCCCCATTCCTCTCCTTTTGGGAGTTGTTCACTGGACTCTGCTGCTTGAGCAGGAAGCAGAACATGCCCTCTTCATGGTCCCCATATTGTGCTGCAGGGAAATGCAGGTTGACCATGAGCAGTCTGGATTAGCAAATCTGGGTTGCCCTGTGCACTTTTATCATCTGTCCTTAGGCAGACTAAGGGAGCATGCAGAGCATACTGAGATGTGTGCACAGGGGCCATCCCTGGGTGTAAAACATCAGTACTGCAAGCTCTCCATTCTTTAGGGCCTCAGTATTTGAATATCTATACATGGGGCTCTGGGCAATTTTTTTCTACTAGGAGAACAAACCTGGGAGAATTCTCCCAGATTATTTGCATATGTATATGTAGCCAAAGTTCTAAGCAAAGTTTCCTTAGATTCTGTCCTGTCACTGAATGTAGGTACTAGCTTAAGTTTTTCATTCTGTTGAGTTCTGCCATTCTATTGATGCTTTTGTCTGGTGGCCTTATAATGAAAGGAAATGATGATCCATCTTAAAAAAACCTTTGGTCTGTCTGCCAAAATAAGTAAATGAAGACAAGCAGGTATATGACCATAGTACAGAAATAATGTTTTTACCATGTCTAACCAAGATTCTTAATGCACTTAAAAAAATAGTACTGTACTGTCCTAAAGTATGGTAATATTATCCTTTTTTTTTTTTTTTTTTTTTACAGATTAAGAACCAAAACAGGGAGAATAAATAAATTGTGTTGCATTGTATAAAAAATCAGTAGCAGATCTGGGAACAGAATCCAGATCTTCTGAGTACACATCCTCTCTTTTAGCATGAATCCAACCTCTCTTCTTCAAAACATATTTATGTATATAATGCATACAATCATTAGAATTGAGTTTAAGATGGTACTGTGTAATGGGTGACTGAGTAATGAATGGGTATTAAAAAAAAAAGAAGAACTTCTCGGTTGGATAAATCTCACTGTCTGAACTAGCAAGAATCTGGTATCAAACACAGCATGATTTATTAACTGTGAATCAGAATTTGGCTGACCATAGCTGTAACCAGCTGTCTGTATTAAAAAAAACAACAATTTGCTGTGACATGGATATTTTGCAGAACCAGGAGCTTCAGGTAATGGTGATTAATGAATTGTTCTCCATGTGGGTTTATTTAGTTTTTCAGGATTTTCAAATCAACTTGTAAGGAGCAAGTATTATATTTTAAAAGCAGTCAAAGGATTCCCCATGAATTAGGTTGTTCTTAAGATTATAATACTAAATTAATTAACTGAAGTAAACCAGAATACATCCCAAATCATGTGGATATATTTGAGCTGATCCCTTAGTCACTGCCATGTATACAATATACATTTACTGAATAAGTGCTAATTATAGTGTGTCAATATTAGAAGGCTTTGTATGGTCATTTACCCAAGAAGTGTGTTACAGCACTGCAGCCTTGCTTGAGGGTTCACCGTGATTTGTTCCATCCTTATGTGATGTGCAGGATGGCACTGAGCTGAATGAGGCTTTCAGATTGGCAGCCCTTTCATCTTCAAACCTTCTTTTTTCCTCTGTCCTGAAAACACAAAGGAAGGGACCATGAAGTTGTGTAATTCCTCTTTCAGCTTTTCCATCCCCAACAAATTTTAAAAAAAGACGTGAATTCGGCCTCAGAACTTTTAAATGGGGGATCAGGAACTGGTGACCCACAAAACTTTGAATCTGGCCCTCAGAGCTGGGGTTTTGCTGGCAGGGCTTTGCCTGCGCTGTGATGTGTCATGGCTGGGAGCTTTCCTGTGCTGCACTGCAGCTGGGTGATGAGAAGCACCAATGGCCAGGTCCTTGTGCCAGCCTGTCTCAGACTTGAGCTGGGTCACTCCAGCGCAGTGGTAGGAAACATTGATGACTTCTGCTTTAAACCAATGCTATTGACTTACAATGATAAGATTAAGTGTTTTTAGTCTCTTGTTTTTGAGCCTTATGATTTACATTTTCTCTACAACCATGAAGGTTAGAAGCTATTTATTTATTTGTAATGAAAACTGAGATTTGTTTAAAAAAATTAGAATGACCCCAAAAGTTGAGGATTTTAAATACTGATAACCTTGAGAGAGTAGGCAACATCAGCACTTAGTTGGATGTAGGGATTGTATTGCACCTGGTTTACAGATTGGGCACAAAAGCACAAAGAATAACTTATTTTCCTGTGATCATCTAGGAAATCTATAACCAAACTGGACAAAGAATCCAGGTCTTCTAAGTACCCTTCTGGTAATATATTACTCTCCTTTTAATGAAGTAGATGGAAATAATGAATAGAGCCTCTGTTGTATGACCAGTCAGCTCTGGACTGACTACTTGTAAGTGGAAATGGTTTGGAATTGTTTAGCAAAATGGTTTTGTTTTTTTTTAAATCAGAAAATGCTGATTTATTGAAACAAAAGCTATTTCCAGGAATGAATGTGTCTCTATGGTATTTCCATTGGGAAGGTTTAAGTCCAAGGTGAAATCTGGAGACAAAGAATAGTCTAATGATTAGGTATTCTTCTAGTAAATGGAGTGATCCTCCTCATGCTAAGGTAGGCTATTAGCTGTTTTGGGATGTGCGCCTGCTCTAGTGCATGTTCTTTCACTTTCTCTTAAAAAGAATGTTTTAAAACTTCAAGTTTCAGTCTCAGACGCAGAATAAAAGAAATAACAAAACTATTTGGGAATTGGCATTCTTTTTTACTGGCCAGACTTACCAGGATGTACTCTGTGGCCACAGATTGGAAAGCACTGGCATGTCTTCACAGGGCTGTGTGGTATAATGGCATATTTTAGGGCTAAACAAACATTTTTAGTGTAATCTGCTCCTCATGCTAGTTTACATAAAGTAGAAGAACTTAAAAAAGGAGAAAGCACAATCCATAATTCTTCAGCTCTGTCTTCAGCCTATTGCTATACAGTGTTTTTTCAGTATTGCACAGTTCTCTAATATATTTTACTATTGTTATATCAAGTAAGTTGTTTCCCTTCACACTTAGAACAAATTTGGGCAATCAAGAATAAATTTGATAAAAATTTTCCCCCTTCTCTCCAACTGCCAGTCAGGTCCGTGGGAAAGAGGTGCTGTGTTCAAAGAGTTACTGTGGGATTAACATTTTTATTAAAATGAGAGTAGATTTTTAAAAAAGGAAATAGAAAATGGAATTTAAGATATGATTGATGCATCTAGAAATGTATGCATCTTCTAGTAAAGTGGAGGTAAAGTTGATATAAACTTGGAATGCAGTCAAACCCCAAAAGTAGATTTAAATTAGATTAAATTTTATAACTTAAATCTGCAGCAAAAGGAAATGAGGATACGGACAGGCATTACATTTCTAGCGGAGTAATGACATTTCCACTAGAAACGGAGTGTATTAGTATATTAGTGCAGTTTCTCCTGCTGCTTCTGGGAGAAAGATTTTCCTCTTTTCAATGAGGAAGATCTCTCCTGTGGGAGACTTTGTTCCTCCGGAACCAATATCTGTACGCTTCCCTGGGAGGAGTCAGGCAGGGAAGTGTACAGGTAGTTCTGGAGGAACAAAGACTGGAGTGACTCCAGTCTTGGAAAGGCTCGGAGGATATTTTTTGTGCTAGACGAGACGTCCAGTCCTGATCCCTGTAAAGAATGGAGTGACGGTAAAAGCTTCTTTGGGGGTACATCTGTATGAGACACTTAATGCACAGTAGTGTGCCGGGCAAAAAGCATCCTAATATGCTACTGTGCAGTAATATTAGGCTACTGTGCAGTAAGTGTCACTAAAAAACCATGTGCTGGTGCTACTGCGCAGTAACTATAATTACTGTGCATTTAGCTTAATACTTCATTAAGCAAGTACTAAACTAAATACACAGTAACTACTGCACATAAATGATCATATAGACATGCCCTGTATGTTCTCCAGACGCTGGGGAAACATCTTATTATTTTCTAATTATTTTATATATTTAGAACATTCATGTTTCTGTGAAAGTTTATTATTTTCATATATATCATGATCTTGAGTAGGTTCAGTTGCTGTTCTTGATTCTGTTTGTAGCTTCTGACTTGTTTGACTAAGCTCAGAATGTCTGTAAAGAAAGTGTGGAGTATAAGTAATGGAACAGTTCTTCAACTTTCTATGAAATCACAAACTTCTATGTTGCTTTGTATATGTTTGTTATCTACTGAGTACAGACCTCCCTGACTTCTTTTGTCAGCAGTGGTATTTATTAAATATTGTAAAAGGAAAGTCGCCTATACACAAGCACCGAGACTGCTCCAGTGTGCTGGAATTCCAGTGCGTTGGAGCATACTCGATTAATTCAGTCTGTTGGAGTATGGCAGTTGCTGCACTCCAGCAGCTCCTGCATCTCGTGTATCGGTGTCCCCACGCTTAAAGATGAACTTAAGCTTATTGAATGAGCTTTATTTAGAGTGGCTTAATCAAAGTGCTGCTCTTTTCCTTCCCCCCACCCCAGAGCGTGTGTAACAGTGTACAGAAAAACTATAATAGTCTAAATGAAAAAGCCTGAAAGACAGAATGGTGATTGAAACAAGATTCAGTTTATAATTTCTTTCTGCAAATGGCTATAATTAAAAGTTTGTGGCAGTGTTTATTGCTGTTATGTGAACTTCTTTACATCCTCCAATACTATTTATATTTTAAACAAGTTAAACTATTAGTATAGAAACCACAAATTAGCACAGAACATGTTTTCTCTTCCTGGTTAAAAAGAGAGAGCGATTTTAAAATTTTGCTTCCCATTTTGTTTCTAGTTATGTCATTTTCTAGCTATACCTAGGATGTTCTACACAATTCATGTAGGTGTAGGTTACAATACTTGGAGTACCTGTCTTGTAGCCATTTAAGATGGGTCAACAGAAGAGTTTTTATCAACTGGGAATAAGATCAAGGCCTGCAATGTAATTTCACTATTCTACAAAAATTGTATACATTTCTGTATTTATTTATTTTTAAAATTTTTTCTGAGATGTGTAGTTTGTGCCCTTCTCATACAAGGGAAGGATTGACTTAATTGGTTAATTCTTTTTGCTCATGACTAGGATACATACAAAGTACACTAATATTCCAAACAGTAGCTGTAAATATTAATTTAAAATAGATATTGGCTCAGTTGTGAAGGCCCTTAGGTTTTTTTCACTAAATCACAGTGGTGGTAAAAATTCTGTTCCTTTTACAGTATTTTACAGCTGCTTCATTCTCCTTGTTAATAAGAACACAGGCTGTTCTTTCAGTTAAATGCATATCATATGTGTATATATATAGTATTTTCCATTTTCTGACCTTTACAAACATGAACTGATAAGATAAGATGAGGGAAACTGAAGCAGGCAGTATAAATAGTTGAGGCCACAGAGAGAGTTAGCGTTTGAGCTAGAAATAGACATGCATGTTTTTATAACTAAAATACAGTTTTTGTTTTAAAATCTGCAATTTAGCATTAAGCCTATAAGGGCACGGTCCTATCAGAATCATTTGCATCTGTAACACCATCTATTTTAGGATCAGGCTATTAGCTGTGCTCTGTTATGTCAAATTCTGGTTTATATCAGTACTTCTGCTGAACAGACTGCTTCCCTATCATGCTGCTTCACTGTGCATTTAGGTTGGGTGCCTCACTTAAGAAAGATGCAAACAGATTAGCAAGAGTCTAGCAGAGAGTGACAAAAATTATCAGAGGGCTGGGAAACATGGTTTATGAGGAAAGGCTGCAAGAACAGGCATTGTTCAGTGTGGAGAAGAAGACTGAGGGAGGACTTGATAGCAGTCTTCATATAGATGGATGATCTTCAAAGAGGATGGAGATAAATTATTCTGTGTGGCTGTTGTGGCATGACTAGGAACAATGGCCTCAGGATGCAACAGAGGAAATTTAGGTTGGAGATTAAGAAGAAACTTTCTCACTGTGAGGGTGGTTGAGTATTGGAACAAGCCTAGAGAGGCTGTGGAAATTTTCAAGAGCGGGTTTGACAGCCACTCCCCTGGGATGGTTTAGTTAGGAGTGGGCAGGAGGCTGGACTACATAGTTTTATAAGGTCTCTTCCAGTCCTGTGATCCCAAGCAGAGGGAGCAGAATGCTTATTTGAAAGAAGGTATGTTTTAACGTTGTTTCAGCAGCACAGAAGTCTGCTTCCCGTGTATGTCTTCAAGGGAGAAGAAACAGGATGGAAGAGAATAACCTGAGGGATAAGACAAAGACAAGTGATGACAGGCACTACTTAAGTATTATTTATACATATTACAGTAACACTTTGATCTAATCAAATCAAGGTCCCCAAAAACTTAGTCTTGGAACATTCAGTGATTATGTTTTAGTATTTAAGAAACCATCTATGTAAAGGAACGTACTTACAATGTTTCAAACATGATGATGTCCATGTATCTCAGACGTTTTCATGACAGTCTTGCCTTGAAGAAGCAGAATTAAATAAAGATTTTGGGTAATTGAGCATTGACTTGCACTTAATTTTGTAAAGAAGGAAATGTCTTTTAAACTGAATTTTGATCCAGTTATAATGCCTTGTAGTATATTAATTTTAGTTTTGTAGGTTAAAGTGTAAAATTCTAAAGGGGGCTAAATTGTTAATTCAGAAAAGGAAATTGCCATATTTTCTCATATACAACACACTCTAGAGTAAAACATGCATTTTGTTTGTGAAAAGCAGAATGAAGAAAAAAAAGTAGTTGAATAGCATCATCTAGGGAGCAAAGTCTGCTCCCTTGTCCTTGGGGATTGTGTTCAGTTACTTTTGCTTTCACCTGGCAGAATCTTAAGCAGCAGAAACTGTTGTTACTGTATTTCCTTACTTTATAACATACACCCCAATTTCAAGCAGCTGATTTTTGGAAAAAAGAATCTGTGTGGTAAGTGAGAAAATATGGTAATAATTGATGGCAAATGTCACTGATAACTATTTAAAGGAAAACAGCATTTTATTGGCTATACTACTGTAAAGACTGTGTATATCTGGGTTTATACAGGTTTTTAGAGAGGAAGCTGGAGGTTTTGACAGTTGGATAGGAAGGCCTTTGAAAATTTTGGCAAAGCAAAGAGTTGGAGGGAAACGCAGATTAAGTGATGTTCCCGCTGATTTTACAGTTTTAAGGTAGGTAGCAATATTGACAAAATACTGTAGAATTTATATCCAGCTGAGCTGAAGATTAGAGGAAGGGTTTCTAACCATAAGAGTGAGGTTCTCAAAAAGCTTAGCAATAAGAATACAAGGGACAAAACACTGAACTATTTTTTAGATGGAATTTGGTTGGTTTACAAAAGGAATGGCATAAGGTGCTTGTCTGCAAGTAGTATATTTTAATGCCTATTTCTCTATTCTCAGTTTGCAATTGAAGGTTTTCTTCAGAGTCCGGAGAACTAGAAGTGTATTTTTTTCTTACTATACAGAGCTTAGTTTTTGTAGGGAAGTTATGTAGTTCTATACCAAGGGATTCTACTGCAGTGGAACCAGCTGAATCTAGTGCTTTGACATCAGTTCAGAACATCATTCATGAATAAGCATTTACATTGCATGGGAATGAAGTGAAGTGCATTATCTGAGGTGTTCACATTTATAATATTTATATTTATATTTTTATTAGTAGGTACAAGTAGAATATTTTGTTTTGGTCTTTTGCAGCGGTGCCCAATCTTTCTGACCATGTGGGACAAATAGATGGTGTGTGGTTGGGCTGTGTGTCAGATACTAGCACGTACAGTTGGCATGTGGCTGGGATCCAGCACATGGTCCCAGCCCCACTCATCAGATCAGGCCATAGTCCTGCATGCTGGATGGGGCCTGAGGCCCTGCCTCGGTCTGCGCCCACTGTTCTGGCCGCACATGTTGTTGGCCCTCGGGTGCTGGCTCTGCACATGCTGGATTGAAAATACATGTTTTATTGAGTTTTGTTGTTTACAGAATAAGTTTGCATATCTTGATTGTCAAATGACAGTAGTGGTTATAACCCAATATGAATGTATGCAAATTTAATATTCAACTTTATTTGGGAATTTGAACATTGTTTTCAAGACTCAGATTGCTTTATGTATTGCAGGTCTAGGTAGGTGGATGTACTTGTACTTGGTATGCTACATTTTGATTTTTTCTCTTTTTTTCAGACAAGTATAAAGGAAGGACTACTATTGAAGCAAACCAGTTCTTTTCAGAGGTGGAAGAAACGCTATTTCAAACTTAGAGGTCGAACCCTTTACTATGCTAAGGACTCAAAAGTAAGAATCTATATTTCTATCAATTAATACTTTACACTTGAAATTCCAATGGGTTTTTAGGTTTGCCAAGCTTATTATCAAATAATTTAAAATGTCATATTAGTGGTCATTTTTAGTAAATAATTTAATGTTTTTCAAATAGTATGTTAAATTATCTTTAAAAAGAATACTGGTTATGTATCTGTGTTTTCTAGAAAGTTATATATTTTCTTTTGAATTTAGAAATTAATTAGACAAATTATATAGATACACTGATCTTTCCTGCAGTGGAAAAAAGGAAGATAAAACTATTTGCATTTAACCCCCCCCCCCCCCCCCATTGGAAGGACATTGTTCAAAGGCAAGCCCTTAAACTCCCCTAATTTAACGCTCTTATAGCAGGGGCGGGCCAAATCCAGCCCACCAGCTATTCTATCTGACCTGCGGGGCCCCTAAAAATTTTAGGAAATTAATATTTATCTGTTCCTGGCTGCCTGTCAAAGATGACAGAAGCCAGGGCCAGTAAGACCCAGAGAAAGCCTGCAGGACCCAGCAGCCAGGTCTTCCTGGCCCTGTCCCCCAGCCTTCCTCCCCCCACAGGAAGTCTCTGCCTAGCAGAGCCTTCTGGCCTGGGCCCCTGGGACTGTTCTTGACTCCTTCATCGGAGGGAAATTCAAGTAAGAGTTGGGGGGTGGGGAGGCTGCAGGGATTGCCCCAGTCCTCAGGGTTGGTCAGCTGCTGCTGAGTCCTGCGGTCCGCCCATTCAGCTGGGAGCTGTGTGATGCTGGACCAGTTGGCAGACGGGCAGGGAAGCGTTGAAGGGAATAGGGTGACACCGAATGGGTGCATGGAGTACAGCAACAGCTGGGTGGAAGTACAGGGTCTGCTCCAGTGTCCCAGGGCCAGTGCAGGCAGGGCCCAGAGTGGGGCAGCAGGAGCATAGGCCCACGCTGGCAGGGGCTCTATGGAGCTGGGTTGGGCTGCTCCAGCAGGTAGAGGGGGGAGCCAGCCTGGCTCCATAGATCCCCTGCCAGCCTGGCCCCGTGCTTCTGCTCCTTGCTCTGGGCTCTGCTGGCTTTGGCCCCGGGACACTGGTGTGGCCCTGCGCTCCTGCCAAGCTGTTGCTGTACTCTGTGCCTGCTCACTGCCATCCCCCACCCCTTCCGCCACTTTTACAGCTTCCCTGCCCTCGCTGGCCACTCCTGCACCATGTGGTTTTCAGCTGCATGGTGGGACTGTGGGAGCACGGGTCCATGCCAGTACCCCGGGGCCCGGAGCAGGAGTGTGTGCATGTGTGTGTGTGCATGCGTGTGTATGTGTTCCTGTTCGTTTGTAGGGCTAGTCCCACACCCCATCATATACATGCACCCCCCCTTGCACTGCCATACATGCAGACCCCCACATCTCCTCACACACCCCAGCCACCCTCCCCCCACACACTTCCCCCACAAACCCCATACCCAACCACACCCCACATATCCACATACATACACACACCCACATGCTCCATCACCCACATCCCCCATACCTATCCACCCCCAAAACCTTCCCCCACACTTCACACACCCACAACCCCCCACAAACCTATACATACCCCTCCATACCCCCCACAACATACAATAGAAAGACTTCATTTTAAGCTATTGTGCAATCACCTCTGTATACACTACACAAATGTACATAAATTAGGACAAAAATATTTTTTGAAATCAAATCAATCAATATTGTAGACATTCAATTTTTAGAATATTATTTGGTATTATTTTGGTTCTGAGATAGCAAAGCCCCTTGCCGAAAGGAGTATTTCTGGGGGCAAGGGGAAGGATTTATGGTGGCAAAGGTTGGGGGTTAGAGGGTGGGACTTCTGGTTACAAGATGGCGACCAGGGGGCGGGGCAACTGTCAAGGGGCGGGGCTACCATGGGGCCCTTGACAGTTTGCCAAAATTTGGTAAGCAGCCCCCCACCAGAAATAATTGCCCACCCCTGTTTTATAGTCTGATGGAGATTACCTTTGAACACACACAACAATACTACATAAAGCTTGTCAGGAATTTTTTTATCAAAGAGTTTTACAATGGGAAATTCAGTTTCTGCAAAATGGAAATTTAGAATGTTAAAAATCTGTTTTTTGCTTCAAGTTTTGTATGTCTGTTGGGAAAATCATAACAAAAGCTTTCACTTTCAGGTTAGTTTGACCTGAAGGGAAATATTTTGGTTTATTGAACTGAACCAGGAGCAGCCAGCTCCATGTTGGGAGCCAGGATAGGAGGCAGAGAGCTTCCCAGGCCTGGTGACCGGTGTAGATGGTGACCAGGAGCAAATTGCTCCCAGTCAACCTAGGCAGTGTGGAGCGATAAGGGACAGTGAACTCTGTCCCCTGTTCTGGTGCTGATCAGCTCCCTGGCTCCCCCCAGGATCAGCACCAGAACAACGAACCAGGGGCTGGGGGGGGAGATGGATCCTGCTGCTTTGTGCACCCCAGGAGGACATGGGAGGTGGGGGGATGGACATGTGCTCCTGGATCTGCATGGGGCGGGCTGCCACTGCAGGCGGGAGGCTGGGCTGGGTTGTGCTCTGGGCAGGTGGTGCTTGGAGAAGATTATGGGGGGGTGGTTGCACCCACCCCAAAATTCCCCATAGTCCACAAGCTTCTGGATGAGTGGCGGGAGCTGCCCTCTCTCCCTGTGCCCCCCCGGACAAGCCGCATCTCTGTCCCACGCCCGCCTCCCTACCCTGGCAGCGCCTGCCCCAGCCCCACGCCCTCCCTCACCGCGGGGGGTTGTTGATCAACCCCCCCACACCCCTTCCCTTCCACCACAGCAGACTTACCAACTGCATGTAGCTCTCCATACTGCCGGCTGTGCTTCTTACTGCCTACATGCTGCTCTGCGGCCATGTTCATTCATGGGCCATTTATCAGTCAAATTATTTGCCACGTCACGCTGATTTCCGATATAGACAATTTTCTTAATATTGGTGTCGATCCAGTATTGGTCCATTGTATTGATGCACCTCTATCCAACATAAGTTTATTTAATGGCTAGTCAAATTGACCATAAGAAACCACGTATAAGCCTTTCTATGGGAGCAAGCTTTTGTCTAATGTTTCCTGAGCTTAAGTGGGTCTAGGCCAGAGGTGGGCAATTATTTTGGGCGGAGGGCCGCTTACCCAGTTTTGGCAGGCTGTTGAGGGCCACATGGGTAGCCCCGACCCGTGACAGGTGCCCCACCCTTTGACAGGTGCCCCGCCCCCTGGTCACCATCTTGGGACCAATGTCCTAATGTCTTGGGACCAGTGTCCCAGGGCCAGCACTGGTGGGGCCCAGAGTGCGGTACAGGCTGGCAAGGGTCTGTGGAGCCGGGCTGGGCTGCACCAGCAGGGAGGGGAGAGCTGGCCTGGCTCCATAGAGCCCCTGCCAGCTGGGACCCCATGCTCCTGTCACCCTGCTCTGGGCCCTGCTGGCACTGGCCCCGGGACACTGGTGTGGGCCCTGTGCTGCCGCTGGCTCCCCACCCGCTCACACCCAATGCCCCCCAGCCCTGTGGTACAGGCAGGGGGCAGCGCTCAGCCCTGACCCCCTGCTTGCCAGCAGGAGAGGAGCTGGTGCTGAGCATGGCTGGCGCTCCCTGCTGCAGCTGCTCGCAGCCCACGCGGGGCTGTCTGGAGCAGGCGCAAGAAGCCCCAGGCAGGCTGCAGGTGGCTGCAGCACGGGGTGCTGGCCACGCGGTGGGCGAGGGCCACTTTTCCCCGTGCTCAGCAGCAGCTTGTAACCCGCCCCACTGCCAACCTGGCAGTGGGGCCAGGTTACAAGGTAGTGCTGAGCGCAGTGGGGTGGGGAAAACAGCCCCTCCCCACCCGATGCCCGGTGCCCCGCGCTGCAGCTGCTCGCAGCCTGCCTGGGACTGCCTGTGCCTGCTCCAGACAGCCTCATGCGGGCTGCGAGCACCTGCAGTGTGGGGCGCTGGCTATGGTGCGGGTGAGGGGCCACTTTTCTCCGCGCAGGCAAGGAGCCCAGGGAAAAGCTGAGCGCGGGGGGGGGAGTGGCCCCTTCCCATGGCCTGTGCCCCACACTGCAGGCGCTCGCAGCCTGTGTGGGGCTGTCCAGAGTGGGCACAGGCAGCCCCACGTGGGCTGCAAGCAGCTGCAGCGCAGGGCACTGGACATGGGGCGGGGAGGGGCCGCTTCCCCCCTGCTGCGCTCCTTCCTTGCCCGGGGTCCCCCCTGCCCCCACTTACCTGAGCTTCCCGTGCTGGGGCAGCCATGTGCTCCCAGCCCAGAAACCCCGGCTGGGGGGCAGGGCCAGGCAGGCTCATTGTTGTTGGAGCCCACTGGGCTTCTCCTGGGTCCTACTGCCCTTGGTTCCTGTCATTTTTGACAGGAACCAAGGGCAGATAAGTATTAATTTTCTACAGTTTTTTAGGGGCCCCCTAAGCCGGATAGAATGGCCTCGCTGTATTTTGCCCACCCCTGGTCTAGGCCCTCATCCAGCCAGCTGAGTGAAATAGGCTGACAGGAGAATATGCAAGAAGTCCAGACAGGAAGGTTAAAGGTAGCAGCAGTCTTCTAACCTGTGGAGCAGAGGTTTTTTAAACATACTGTATCTGACATAAATGATGGCATGCTTCAGTAGCCCCCTTTGGGGGTACTTTTAAAGCAAGTATTACCTTCTAGAGTTGATACAGTTAATTTTTGCCACTTATCAGTTGGAAAGTTCAAAACGGTAGATATCTATGATGGATCCTTTTTTAAAGGTGAAATTTTAAAAAAAGTATTTGACAAGGAGTTCTCTTACTCTTCTCCTTTGCTTTCTAACACAATAAGAAGGAAGTGAAAGCACAATGTGAAAATGGACTTAGTTATATATGTGTTTGTGTTCTTTTCCATCTACAGTCTCTAATATTTGATGAAGTCGACCTGTCAGATGCCAGTGTAGCTGAATCAAGCACAAAAAATGTCAACAACAGCTTCACGGTATGGTGCCACTGCGATTATTCTAGCCTTGAAAGCCATAGAAAAGCTGTTACTAAGATGATCAAGAATGCTCCAAATAGGTTTTTCTCATTTTCCTTTATTTGGAATAGCTTGTAGTATCATGACAATATCATTTCAACTGTTATCTGATTTTTTTTTTTTTTTTTTTTTTTTTTTTGCTCCCAATTATATGTTAAAAAAATTTAACTTCAGATGTCCATATTTTCAGTTATGTTTGTTTTAATGCTGTGACTCGTCTCTTTAAATATCATGTTCTTTATGTTTTCCTTCCTCAGTGATTTACTATTGAGTATGGTTTCAATTCTCTGTTTTAAAGGGAGAGTGTCATAAACCCCAGTCCTTCACTATGAGAAAATTATTGATTTTTTTTTTTTCAATTTCTGATCTCATCCTTTGTTGCAAATCACTTCTAACCCCTGTCAACAGCTGTCTTCATATTTATACCTTGCTTTTTTTATTTTAGCACTTGGCCAAGGATGTTACAAGCTTATAAGTGTGTGTGTGTGTGTGTGTGTGTGTGTGTGTGTGTGTGTAACATACACACAAAGTTCTAGAATTCTATTGCCTTTTCATACTTATGAGGAAAGGAAAAATATATTGCGTGTGTGTGTGCATTTAATGCTGTGCAGTGATGCAAGTGATGAAGATCAGACTAACATTTTTTCTGAAAGTTGTTAAGGTTTTGTGATCGTTCTCAACTCTTGTGGAAAGAAATTTTGACTAGCTGTCAAGAAGACTATAGGTGAAATCTTGCTCCATGAAATCAATGAATGTTTTGTCATTAACTCCAATGGTGCCAGGATTTTACTTCCTATCTTCAGCTACTACTGCTCTCAGTCTCAGGAAAAATGAAATTTTCATTCACAGCTTGTTTGAGAGCTGTGCAAACAGAGTGGAAGGAGGAATTTGCAACTTTTGTTCACAGCTGTGGATGGTGTTTATTTTAATGCCTAACCAGATCTTCTGTACTCAGCAGTGCTTTTTCTAAGGAGCATTTTAAACATGTATTTAGATACTTAGTTCTGGAGTGTACCATCACAGTGGTTCATCTTACCATGTGGTTGCCATCTCTCCTCATTGTGGGTAGTCCTTTGGTTTCTTCTCAAGTATATACCTGACATAATGTGGAAAACAACAAAACTCACTGAAATAAGGCAGCTTTGTACTTGCTTCTTGTCCAATAGTAAGAAGCAGTTGAGTTTCAAAAACCCTTTACCCTGCAAAGCTTCTCTTTAGGATCTATAGATTTGCCTTTTCCTGTATGTCTTAAGTTTTTCTTTTCCTGGCAGACAAGGTTCTTTGAGTTAATCCAGTATCATTTATTAGATCGACTCATAGTATTTTTCTCACTAAAAATCATGAAAGAGAACTAGGTGGATCTTTGGTGTTCAATGGCTAACACTCTTGTTGATTTTGTTTGTTTTTTGTTTTTTTGTTCCCTCTGTCATGTTGCAGAATGTTTGTGGTGAATATCAGCCTGTCTTAATTGACCCTAGGCCAGGAAAAATGTACCTTCGTGAGTGTTTAGTGGTTTCACTGAAATTGTTATATAGCTTTATAAAAAAAAAAAAAAAAATCACATTAATACTTGTGTTCCTTGTCATTTCATCAAAAATCATCGTGCTGTAGAAACATCTGTATTCCCTCTCCTTCACCCCCTACTAGTTTGACATCTGTTTTTCTCTTTGGAGATAGAGATGTTCACACACAAATTTTCACTGCGCTCTCAGCAGTGTCCTTGGAAAGGACTTGAAGCCTAAAATTAGTCACAACATAGAGCATTGAAGTTGGATTTATCTGTAATATGCATGTATTGCATATTTGTAAAACATATTTGTGACTAAATATTATGCCTACTCACCACAAAAACTTGGCTTTTATGATTATAAAAAATTCGAGGGAGAGAGATGATTTGAAGGAAAAGCTCAGTTAAAATTAATTAATTAATGGGAAATAAATGAGCTAAGCAATTAAGCATGTATCAGCTCATCTATTTTAGTCTGTTCTTTATTGCTGTTACCACCCATGAATATCTCAAACCATGGACAAAACTCCTTTCTGACAAATAGTGCTTAGTGAAGTAGAGTGCTGTGCAGACATCTGTTTTTCCCAGCCTTTTAGGTCGTGATCCCAAAATCTGTTGAAACGGTTCTCATTGGCTTCAGCAGGTTTTGGATCAGACTCAAAGTACCTGTGGTGCTTCCCAAGTAATATGCTGAGCATTTTCCTTCCCTCCCTCCTGGCCTGCCTGCCTGTTTTCAGCATGATGCAGAACTTCTGTTTGAGTGAGACTTTTAGGCTAGGGACATGCATTATACACAAACTGGTTTAAGTGATTAGAAACTGGTTTAAACTTGCAATAAAACAGATGTTCAGTGCACATAAACCAGTTTGAAAATGGCTGGAACCATTTTGAGATAAACCTGGTTGAATGTAATATTAGATTAACTGATTTGGGTCAAACCAGTTCATGCAATGTCTGTCCCAGACCCCTTCCTGGTTTAAGATAAACCAGGCACCCCCATGCCCCTTCCTGGTTTAAATTAAATCACACACCCCCAACATGATCTCTGGGCTGGGCGGGACTCTCTGCTCCACAGTAGAACTGGCCGCTCACCTCTGGTCCTTGGACAGAGCTCCAGCACAGACTGCAGGCATCTACCTGCTCCCCCCCACCCCTCCCCGTCTCCCCTTTGTCTTAGAGACACCTTAGCATTAGCTAGTAGGCCACATGCTGGCTATGGTCCCTGCTGTGGTAGGACTAAGGGAGAATCAACAGGTAGCTGGTAATGTCCCTTTGTCTTCTTAATGGGGTGATAAATACTGTTATCAATTTCCTGCTAGGGTGGGGGGGGGAGAGACCCCTCCCTAATCAAAGCATCCTGCCAGGGCCTGGCCATGCCCCCCTCAGCTCAGCACTGTGAAAGGGAAGGGAGGGCTACTCTAGTGCCCCCTGGCTTCTAGCCTGAGCCGCTGCAGGCATGTGCCTGCATTTCCTCAGTTCAGAGAGCATGCATGTCTGTTCAGTTGGAAACCGGTTCAACCTAGGCAGGTTAGACTAACCTGCAAAGACTGAATCAATTCAGGCTCAGACTTTTTGAATGTCTATCCCTAGCCTTAGAAATGTGAGCATCCTGCCTCCACCAATTTAGTAGCAATATCAGATTCCTGTTTTTGAATGGTACTCTTTATGGGGCCTCTTGAATTGTAAACTAAATAGGTCAATGCATAGTTATTTGGGAAAATAAAGTGCACTCATGTTTTAATACTTTTTTATTATTTTAGAATACATCAAACAGCTCTGCTTTTTATAGCCATTCTTAGGGTCTGTGCTACAGCCTGGTCCACAATATGTTCCTAGTCTTTAGCACTGCTCTATAACAGTTATCCTGTGTACCATATGTATAATAAAAAGACAAAAAGGTCAGAATATAGTGATGCCCCTAACTGGTGGCTCAGTCGTGATTAGTCCCGGTGGTGCAGTTATTTTTAATGCATTGAAGGTTCAGCTTTTGTCTTCTTTGTATCCATCTTTTTCTTACTTTTAAACTATATATATACACTTTCAAAATGATTTAAATATGCATTTACTTCATAATCAAGTTTATTTTTCATTCATCGATGTACAGATGTGTGTGTAAAATGCTCTGACTGTCACAGATTTACCCTGGCTTAGTGCATTGTACAAAAATGTACATGCATCATGTGGTAGCACCTATTTTTAGTTCATTGATGCTTGGAACAGTTTTAATTCAGCTATTGCCTGTCATAACAGATGTGACTGAAAGATGGTTAATGTTTGGGTATGAATATTGGCTTCAAGCTGTTAACTTGTTCAGTTGTTTTAAAACATGTTTATATCAATGAAATGCATACAGCCTTTAAAAGGCTCAGGTCATTTGTATATCAGACAGTTTGTGGCAACACAAGTTATATAAACTCTTCAGATTTGTGTCTTTTAACAGAGGAAATTGAAGTCAAGTCTGTTAAAATGTGAGCTGCATTATCTGGTTCAGAATTGGCAGTGAATGATTGAAACAAGGCATCAGCTTGCCTCACGAATAAACAACGATACGCGAGAATTATTCTTTACCCATTTGTCTACTTCGACTATTTCTAAGTGCGTGCACCAAGCCATAAATTCTCATTTATGTTACTACTTCTAAATCATCAAGTAATAGGTGGTTTGGTTCTGCTATCTAGTTACTTTCTTTGTTACCCACAAAGAAGCAATTAAACCTTCTTTTGGGAAGCTGGGCTTCTAAGAACAAAGAAACTGCTATGCAGGATCAACCCGGTGGTCCAGCATCTTTTCTCTCAGTGGTCATTACCAGATGCTTTCAAGGAGGGTGCGAGACCCTTGAGAGTGCAAGGTTGTATTGTTCAGTAAAGTGTCAACAGTCATGCCAAGGCTCCTTTCCTGAGTTAGTACAGTTGATTTAGAACCATGTAAAGTTGATGAAAAATTAAAAAAAAATCCTGTTTATTATTTTGCATTTATCAACAGTGAACTTCATCTGTCACCATGTTGCACACTTGCCACTTTTGAAGTTTCTATAATTTTTTTTATTGAACTTGGGTAACCAAAATACTATGTTGCCTACAAGCACTTGCCACTTCATTGGGGCTAGCTCCCTTTCTAAATGCTTAATAATTGGATTCAACAAGTTTAGCATTAATCTGTTAATAGGGTGGCCATATTTCTTGAATCTCAAAACGGAACTGGTTCCTCTCATCTCATTCTCTGCTGTGCTCAACTGTTTCCAACCTTCAGTTTCAGCAGAGCGCACCAACGAGCTCGGGGATGGGAGGGTGAAGTACACCAGTGAGTGTGGTGAGAGGGAGAGGTGAGAAAAATGTCCTGGGAATCCTGTCAGTTCCTTCAAATAAATGAACACTTCTGTCTTGTTTTCAGAAACCTCTCTTGCTCTTCTGGAACAGAGGTTTCTAAAAACAAGATGAAACTTAATTTGAAGAAACCATTGGGACACTTGGAACAGATGTTTAAACTGAGACAGTCCTGGCATGATGAAAATTGACCATTTTTTCCTATTCTGTTATCTGTCTCAGCCAGTTTTTTCACTAGGACAGTGCCACCTGTCATTTCATGATTAGAGTTATGTGAATGACTAATTCAGTAGGTGAAATAAAAATCGGGGAAAATCATTTCACGTTAACCTGAAACAAAAAAGTTGTAGTTTTTCTTGAAATAGAATGTTTCGTGCAACTCGAAAGATTTAATTTAGTTTTCGGATAGATTTTCCCCCTCTTTTTTAAAAAAAAAAAAAATTAACTCGGTTTAGATTTGGCATTTCAGTTCAAAACAGGAAATCTGCATGTTTTTACATTAATGCCCTCCCCCCCCAATTGTTTTTAACAAAATTGGCAATTCGTTTCCAAATCATAGTGGGCTTGGAGAGAGTTGCTTTACCTACAGTATGCTTGATGAATAGGATGAATTCCTTAGATCCTTGGACTCCTTCCATTCTTGTCACCTAAATTGTTCTAAGCTCTTGGCAAGGTTAAGCAGGAAGACAAAGTGGGACTGAGCACAAGAACTGGTAAATTATTTCCCTTAGGCAATGTCAGGAGGTAATCAGAAGAGTAATCATCTCTGGAGAGACTAGAACTACCCGATCTTCTCTCTCTCTTTAGTTTTGGATGCTATACTCTTCTGTCCTTTTGACTTTGCTTCATATATCAAAGTCCAAGACAGATATCCTCAAAGGTGGGAGCAATGTTTTTGATACTTTTGTTTTCCTCTGTAGATACATTTTTATACCAACAATACAATTATTGATGCTTTTGACCAGATTGGTGATGGAGTCAGCTTTACAAAAACCTTTACAAAGAAGGTGCACGAAGTCCAGTTTCCCTGAACACAGTAGGGATCTAAGAAGTCCTTTATTTTGCTCGCAGTTTCATGCCCCTCTTGGCCAATATTCTACCCAAAAGTTGTCTTAAGGGTGCTCCCGTGGGTTTATCCTCCTAGTACTTGTTCTGTCTATTTCCTTGGCCTTATGATGCTTCTCTTTCAGCTTCTTTGATATTGCTGCAGCTGTGTGCTGGTGTTTGTATGAGAAGCAACAATCAAATAAAATCCCTTTTCCCTGAGTTTATAATCAGACTTGGAAGAAACTTTTGGACCATGTAACCCAAGCACTGGCCAGGCTTTATGCTTGGGGTGATTTCCATTACTTCAGCTCTTGCAACATGAACTTTTTGTTGTTTATCCTGAATGTAAAGTAACTATTACAGCCAGAAGCCTCAACTAGGTGATGCGTCTGTCCAACCACTGTATAAAATTATCTCTACGCTGTAAGTATTAACTTTACTGCCACTGACCATTTTATTCTTGCGTTGGTTTGTGATTTTATTGGTGGGGCTGCCACTCATTTGCACTGTTCAGGGTGCATTTGTTGCTCTGGACTGAAGTTTGCTATTCTGCTGGGTAAGAAATTTTGTGATACCACATTATTATTTTATAACTAAGAACTGTGGTCTGTAATACCGGACTAAAGTTTCTTAGCTTTTATTTTCAGAAGTGCAAAACACCTGTAGCTCCTAATGACTTCAATAGGATTGTAAGTGTTTAGCAGTTCTGAGAATGAGGGTGGTGATTACAGACATCATAGAATTTCCTAGATAGACATATGAACACTGAAAGAATGCAAAGCCCAACTCTTGTTCTGAAATCTTGATTTTTTTTATTTTTTTTTATTTTTTAGGCTTTTTTTCTCTTTGCTTTGTAGCAGTGGTTCACAACCTTTTTAGACTTATGAGAAATTGCTAGCTTTTAGCTTTCACTAATGTTTTTCACTGTGGAAAAATAATAGAGCAGTTCTTCTGTTGCAAAGACCTCAGAAGGACCACAACAAATCAGAATATTTTGACACTGTGATTTCCTATTTGAAACCTCTAGGTTTATCTTGTGAATTATGTGAGAAAAAGTATATGGACACCTAAGAATATTAATGTTGTGTAACATCCTGATTGAGAGTCATTGCTCTATTGGAATGTTTGCCATTTGTTTATTTGTGAAAATATCTTTGGACTAGATTGCTGTGTATATTGTTCGTTAATATTCCTTAATGGAAGACTCTCCTGTGTCTCTTCTTCCTTTAATAAAATAAAATGAATGTATCTGTATTCTGAAACAGTTTCATTTTCCTTGAAAAGTTATCTTAGGCCTTGCCAACAAACAAGTTTAAAATAGTTTTACAAATGTGATTTAATTAGTGCAAACCCTGATGTGGACAGTCCTAAATTCATGAAAACTTCTACTGATGTTGCTTAAGTCAATATCTTACAAACTTTAGCTAAATCAATATAAAACCGTTTTTAAAGCTGTTTTGGAGGCCTGCCCATGGCTGCATCAGTTTTAGTAAATTATTTTAAAATTATTTCTCTTCAATGTAGCATGCTTTTTTTGTGTGTCGGAAGCCTTGGGTTCCCTTTCAGCCTGTCTTGGATCGGGTTTCAGAGTTATACATTAGAAAATTTGGCAGCTATGTCGAGACTGGAATATTTTTCCCCCCCGAAGGTCACTTTAAACATTTAATAACCAATCTGCCAGCCACCTGCACCCTGTTTTTCTAGAATATGATCATTGCTAACTGATCTGAGCAATACAAAATGAAAAGACTAGTTAAGAATTTTAGTAACTTTGTTTCCCTCTTTTTGTAAGCTTCCTATAACCTTTATTGAATTCTGCCTGCCATTATCTGGAGGGTCTTGCCTCTCCAAGATTCAGGGATGGTGAAAAAAAATACTTCCCATGTTGCATTTGGTGTTGTTCTAATATAATGCTGGCAAATGGTCCCTGCAGACTGAAGTCTTAATTTTATCTGAACAAGGTAAAGTGTGGGTGGAAGCAGCTCAAGCTTCTGTATATACATCTGTACATTTGACTCAGCCTTGAAATCTTGGGTAGTGCCAGAAAAGTTAATCTTTATGCCCATTTAATTCTTGGTCTTTCTGATACCGCTAGAAGGGTCTTCATTAGTGTACCTTGTGATAATAGTCTTCTCGGAACCAGAACCAGATCTGTAGTCTGTTAGAGATACAGATCATCAGCTATTTCACGTAGATTACAGGCAGTCCTCGGACTTACAAGACAATTGGTTCCTGAAAACTGCGTCTTAAGTTGAAACGTAACTCAGAACCAATTTTCTTACAAGAAGCAAGGTTATAAATGGGGGATTGGTTCCTGAACCAAGGCCTGATACCCTATTTTCACCAAAAATACCCTAGAATTTTGTACTTGATCAATTATAGATGAGTAATATAGCTACTTTAATGTATTTTATATTGTGAATAGCAGTCGTATTGATTTGGAAGGACTTCTTTGAGGTGACTTTGCTGGACTTTTTGAAAGGTTCTTGGTTGGACATTTTGAAGGGTTCTTGGCTGGAGTCTTCTCAGGAGTCTTAGCTGCAGGTTTTTCTGGAGTCTTGTCTGCTTTCTTAAAGATGAGCATCCAAGGAAGTTCAGACAGATGTTCTTCAGGGAGATGAGCAATGCAGTGAACTTGTTCGCTGGTGTGGCATCGCATCGGATCAAGCGTTGTAAGTTGAAACTGACGTCCTAAAGTTGAAACAGGGTGTCAGTTTATAAACGTCGTAAGTGCGAAACATTGTAACTCAAAATGTTGTAAGTCGAGGACTGCCTGTACTTGAATGATAAAGGATTTTGACTGCTTTGTGTCTAAAAAAAAAAATCAAACTTCTGACTTAGAGAGGAAGTACTTTGTGTTCCTTTTAATCCCTTGGTTTACCCAGTCTTCCATATTGAGGACTGTTTTTAAAAACAAAGAGACTGACTGAAATAGCAAATTCCTTCTACTGTGCAAAGAACTGGAGTAACAGAAGCAATTAGTGAATCCTATGATGCATTTATCTTTTTCCCCTTTCCATTGAGCACTGCTTATTCTTCCCCCCTGACCCCGTCACAAAAGTGTAATAAGAATGAGAGCTCTTGGATGTGGTGGTAGATTTGGGTGCAACTCTTAAATTTTAAGCCTTCTATGTCTGAGTAGATGCACTGGCTCGCTCCTTCTCTAGGGTGTCTAGTGATGTAGAAGCCTTACCTTTTATTATGAAAAACATGGGAGGCTAAAAGTCCATTGATACACTCCATATGAATCGGACTAGTGCAATGAAAGCTGTAATGCCTTTTGGAAGACGGAAGAAAAAATCAGATTTTTTTTTTAAGGTTCTGTTTACTTATACTTATAAGTATTCTGATCTTGGTTACATTTTTGTTTTCCACAAATTTTGAGCGTAAGCACAAATGCCTCAAAAATAGCTTAGAGGTTACTTAATAACTTGAGAGAGAAAAGGAGAATTATCTAATTTGTGAAATCCATTAGAGAATTAATATTTCTGCAAATGCATTTATCATTTTAATATTTTAAATATACGATTACTTTTGTTGTACTCAAATGGGTCAAGACATCTCCATGACTTCCCTCTTTGGTCCACTGCTGACCAGCCCAGCCCCCTGGGTCCATCAGACACGGCAGAGTAGATGGTTCTGAGTGGTTCTCAGTGTGTACTCCAGGATCATGCTCAGTCCCTGTACCTTGAAAAAGCCTGAGAACAACACTAGAGGGAGATTGAGGAACACCAGGGCCTCCCCTAAATCATCTGCTCTGCTTAACTGTTGGTCTCTGGTACTCCTAGCAGGAACAAGTGGTGTGGGATTTTATCAGCAGAGTTGTGTGGAAAGCTATACAGATATACCCTTTATGACTCTGCAAAACCAGGCAGTGCATTTGTGAATCATGCCTTATGTCTTACTGTATGGCAATTATCAAACTTCTTCAGAAAGATTTGCATTTTAAATTATTGGGTTATTTTCCCCCTGCAGATCTATATTGAGTTATACACTAAGATCAAAACTAAGAATAAGAAATATCAGTTGAAGTGCTTCCAGAAAAATACCACAAGAACAGTTGTTTCATACAAAATAATTTTAGTAACCATGTTGGTGGTAAAGATTGAATATCTTTCAGTGAGTGTTGGTTGCTAATTTCAAACAGCTGGATTACATTTATGGAGGTACATTGCTATATCAAAAATAGAAATAGTTGATTTTATTAAAGTGTTTTATTTCTAGATCCTGATTCAGTAAAGCATACAAGTATATGACTTCTTTCAATAGTACTATGTCACACTTAAGCTCATGCTTTAGTACCTTCCTGAAACAGAGCCTTAGAGCAGCAGTCAGCAACCTTTTTAGGCTGTGGACCACAGTGACCCGGTTCAGGTCAGAGGATGGGTAGGCTCACAGGGACCAGGCACTTACCTGTTGCCACTGCTTTTCCCTGTGACAGCACAGGGAGAGTCCCTTGCTGCTGAAATCCCTTGCTGCCAAATGTCACCAAAGATTCACGTTCATGAACTGTTGGTTGCTGACCCTGCCCTAGAGTAGTGGCCAACCTGTGGCATGGGTGCAACAAGTAGCACAGGCAATCTCTGCAACATGTGGCAGATCAGGAAAGGCGTAAGGAGCACGGTGGCAGATGGGGCAGGGAGCTTATAAATGTTCTTTAAAATAATCATGTTCTTTCCTTAAACAGTTAGTCACTGTGGAGACAGGGTGTTGGAATGAATGGGTTTTTAGTCGGTTCTAGAAAGGTAACTCTTGAGTTAATTTTATTTTGCTTGTTTACATGAAATAAGAAAAATAAGGCTACAAGCCTTGAAAGAGAGACCCTCTCAGGCAAACTCTTTGATCACTTGTACACGCCCAAGATTTCAACCACTTGCACCTGCCCAAGACTCCATTTGCTGTTGATCTTTTTGCAGCATCAGGACCTTATATGGCAAGTAATATAGCACAGTCAAATATTGAATTTGCACTATTTCTTTTTACCCTTGCCATTTTTCAACATGCCTGCATATGCAAGTCATGCAAAAAACCTGCATAGTTTCAAAATAGCATACATTTCTCAGTGAATCAACATCTAGTACCAAGCACACATTATTCCTCTCTAACAATAAGCTGGTAAGCATCAGTCTCTTGAATTTTAATTTCTTGTATTTCCTTGGAAAATAAAGCACAGTTCATTTCTTGTTTAATAAATTTACAGTTTATTTGTATTCTGTGAATTGTTAATCATCCTCTGATTGCTTCTGAGTATCCTCCATTAATTGGATTCATTGGATTGAGTGAGCTCAACCAGTCAGGTTTCTTGGACAATCTTGAGGCATTTTTGTTTTTTTTGGTTAAGCTGCTGACACATTACATAGCTTGTGCTCCTATGTATTTATGTAGGTTGGATGTAAGGTTATTTATTTCTTGAATAAATGGTTTGAAGTAGATAAGCTACCAAAAGTAGGGATGTAGGGAATGTGCCTATTTTGGGGCTTTGTGTTATACTGTTAGAATATATCAGTACATTAAAATTCTGTAGATATTGCCTTAATACCTACAGAATTTCCAGTTTTAGTTTTGTATGTCACTTTAAAGTTCCCTCTGCTCTTGTTTTAATTCTTTTTGGCAACCTTTCTGATATTTTTGATTAATTACATCTTGATTTAACAGTATACCAGCTCTGGTATCTTTCGAAAGAGCATAGAAGGGAAAGGAGTGTGGGAATTCTGCCTTGCTTTGGGGACTTTAAAGTCCTCAACTGCTGGTCTTGCAGCACTGACTGAAAGGCAGTTGTGTCTGCATGACTGCTAGGGGTGTGTGAAGTAGGCACTATTTGATTCAGATTCGGCCCGAATGGGGGGACAGTGATTTGATTCGCTGATTCAGATTACTGTCCCGATTTTGATTCAGCCGAATCTGAATCTGAAGACTCAATTCTGATTAGGAGGTACCTCAAGGTACGTAGAAAAAACATATAAAGCTGTGTCAATGGCCAAATTGTTGAATCTCTCCGAATTGAATCAGAGGCTTCTGATTTGATTTGGAGAGATTAATGGGTCTCCTGATTCAATTTGGATTTGGAGATTTGGCTGCTGAATTGGGTTGAATCTCTTCCGAATCGAATCAGCGATGAAAGCTTTGCACAGCCGTAAGGACTGCAACCCCTCTGGGTTCTTCCCTGAAAATATGCAGACGTTAAAAATAAATAAATAAAATGTAGCTGTACTTCAAACTCAGCACACTCCTGTGCTGAGCCCAGCGCATGCCCAGAAGAGGCAGCGTATTAGTTTGACGTGGCCCCGCAGCATCTATATAAATCAGGCACTTTAGTGGGGCTTTTTGGCACTTCTAATAGCTAATTAAATCAACTATTAGAAAAAAGGGTGAAAAAGCCCCTCTGAAGCACCTGATCTATACAGATGCTGTGGATCTGGGTCAAACTAATGTACTGCTGCTTCCAGTAAAGCGTGGTTTGTTTTTGTTTTTTTTTAATGTCTGTAAGCAGCCTATGTGTCCTGTAAGCACAGCTCTGTGTGAAGATAGAAAAGGGGATTCTTTTGGTCTTTGACTTTTTTTTTTTTTTTAAACAACTAGAACAAGTGTTAGCTCAGCCAGTACAAGCACTCTTTCTGTATCATTGCAGGTAGTAATACATAAGCTGTGACTATTCTATGGGGCTGTCATAGCATAGCCATATAATAAAAGGTCTTTAATGTTTTTAGTATCCTATATTATCCTTAATGATGTAGGAAAATAGATTTATCCACTAAAAGGTTTTTGAACTCATGGAAATCACTTGCTCTCCAAGGTAATTCATCAAAGTTGGTGGTAATCTTTCAAAATGAACCTAGGATTCCTGAGATCCTATTATAACCATTAGGAACCCTACTTCTCTGTTAAATATGCTAATCTTCCTGTACCTAGATGACTGTTAATCTTAAAATTTTGGAAAACTTTGCCTTTGGATGGAGAAATGATTAACTGTTTCTCTGTATTGCTTCCGGTGGTTGCTTTTGGTTTTCAGTAGTATGTTTCATGTATTTTTTCCTGAATTAATGTTCCCCAATGCAATGAAAGCCTGCCTGGAAATATTGGTGTGGCTAGCACAGGTGAGATCTAAATAATAATTTTTATTAGAGAAAATTGGGATTTTTTTAATAAAAATTGTTATCAGAACATACCTGTTTATCAGCACTGAAATTCTCATAGAAACTTTTGACAAGAAAGATGGAGTTTCTAGTCAAAACTTAAGCAGGATAATCAGCTGGGATGTGGGAGACCCACAAAGTAACCAGGTTCAAGATGTGTTTATAGTGACTATTTAATCAGTTATACGTAGGGGTCTACTTAACTTGCAGCAAGACAAAGCAATTTTCAGCACGAAGACCTGATTTTTGTGGGCATTTCCCAGCAGCCCTGCCCATCACTGCTGATTGCTGGAGAGGCCTGGGGAAGAGAGGGACAAGGAGACAGCTGCCATCTTGACTCCTGGCTGCCCTTTGTGTGGACCTGTCCCTTTGTGCTGATTGGCAAAGAGGCCCTGGGGGGGAGGAGGTTGGAGAGGGTTGCAGCCATCTTTTCCGATTCCTTTTGTGCTGCCATACCAGCACGTACCTTCCCCTCCTGGGCAGGCTGCAAGACTGGAGGCTCACACTGGGGAGCAAGCATTTTATTTTTATTAGTTTTTTTTGTTGTTGCTATTGATTTCATGGGGGAAAAAACCTGTGAAATCCACAAACCTGCAATTTAAGTAGACACCCACTTATACAAAGGTAAACAGGCCCAACAGGCAGGATTTGAGGGACTGCTGTTTCAGAATATCCAAATTAGCTGATAGAAAGGGCAATGGGATGTGAGAGACCTCAGTTCGAGTACCTGGTATGAATCTGGTGGAGCAGGAATTTCCTATAATTTTTTTAATTCAACTGTCTCAGGCCCTTTGACTAGTTTAAGGGAGGTATCTTCTTTTCATCCCCAATTTTTGTTTTGTTTTAAATCAAAGGCTCTTGGATCTCTTCTGATGGAGAAAGAGAATTTTTTTGAAATCTGTGTTCAGAGGGTGAAAAAAACATTTCCCACACAATTCTAATTATGGTCAGCCTTGCTGCATTGAATAACAAATGAATCCAAGAGTGACCATATAAAATGCCATTACTGTAATGCCTAACAGAAATTTAAAACTTTATAAAGCTCTTTTAAATATAGATATCATGTTCCAGGATGTTGAATGGTTTGCAATCACTGCTGTATCTCCTCATGAGATGTGAACAGCTTTACTTTCCTAATTATTATATGCATTATTTGTGCTTCCTGAATATGCTTTTCACTTTGTTTATGATGACTGATTATATCATTATTCAGGGGTGTAGGTTGTAGCCGTGTTGGTCTAAGGATATAGGCAGACAAAGGTTCCTTGGGTGAATCTGATATCTTTTATTAGTCCAACCCAAATAGTTGGAAAATAATATTAAGCAAGCTTTCGGGTTCAAAAACCATTTTCTGGAAATGTAATATATAACCATTACATTTTCTGGAAATGTAATATATCTTATCCAATGCACCAAATGCCCTGATGGAAAATACGTAGGAGAGACCAAACAACAACTGTACACCAGAATGAATGCACACCGGAAATCTATCAAAAACAGAAATACCCAGTTACCTGTGGGAGCACATTTCTCACAAGAAAACCACTCTCTCTCCAGTCTCTCAGTCCTGATCCTCAAAGGAAACTTACAAAACACTTCCCAGAGACGAGCCTATGAACTCCACTTCATCAACCTCCTGGATACTAAAAATCATGGACTAAATATAGATATTGGATTTATGACATGTTATAATATAGATATTGGATTTATGACACGTTATAACCTGCCTGACATCTGACTCTCCCGGTATCGCTCCACTTTCATCCCCCTTCTCTTCTCTTCTCTTCTCTTCTCTTCTCTTCTCTTCTCTTCTCTTCTCTTCTCTTCTCTTCTCTTCTCTTCTCTTCTCTTCTCTTCTCTTCTCTTCTCTTCTCTTCTCTTCTCTTCTCTTCTCTTCCCCCTCCCCCCCCACCCCCCACCCAGCCTGTCTCTCACCCATTGACTCCTCAATCTACATTTTCACTGACTACCTGTCTTGTATGCATACCAGCCCAGCCTCTGGCTTCTTTACTTTTCATTCCATCCAGGAAGAGCACATACCAACTGCTGAAACTTCCTTAGCCTGATGAAGGGTTTTTGAACCCGAAAGCTTGCTTAATATTATTTTCCAACTATTTGGGTTGGTCTAATAAAAGATATCAGATTCACCCAAGGAACCTTGTCTGCCTATATCGTTATTCAGAACTTTAGATAGACCAACTTTCCAAACTGTTGATGCTGTTCCCAATGGTGCTTTTGAACTATTGTGGTCAATCATAAGACAGGATGCATTGACACTATAAAACTTAGTTTTGGGTATAGTTACAGCAAGCAGGAGAAACACAGAGAAACATTCAGAGTTCTAGAAGACCACAAATGAGTCTGCCTTTCTATTTCAATATTGATAGTGTTAATTACATATTAAATAGTAGGTTTCACTGTGGGAGTGCATGAATATTCTAGGCAAGATTTTTATGTAGCTTCTAACAAGCATATAATGACATTATGCCATACATCACATTCAGCTAAAGGACAGTAGACCAGTTTCACAGGAGGATTTGACAGGATTGGAAAGGGCTCTATGGGGCGGGGGGGGGGGGGGGGGAAGCTTGGTGGGATATGGTGGGGCTCTCTCCCCATCTCCTAACCAAGGGCTATTTTTAGCCTCTCCAACCTTTCCCACCCCTAAAAAAACAAAACAAAACAAAACAAACCTCCCCCTATAGTGAACTCAATTCTGCCTGATCCCACCTGTCTCTCCCTCCACTCGGACTTACTTCCATTGAGGCCTGGCACTGGCAAACACTGTAAAAACTGGCACTGGGAGCAGTTTGTAGGATTGGGGGATTTGGTGGCCTTGTGGAGGGTGGGAGCTGGCTGGTCTGTGGGGAGCATGTTGTCTGTCTAGGAGCGAGGCCAAGGCGGGGTAAAAATAGCCCGGTACAAGGTAGAGGGTCTGAAAAGCACAGCCCTAGGGCTGGATCCAGCAGCTGGGCTTTCTCAGCCCCTGGGCGGTTCTGGGAATGTGTATCCAGGTCCCAGTCTAACTTAATGCCCCTCTGAAGTACAATTAAATAAGATTGGGTTGACTGTTTTTTAACTTATCTAACCTTCCTGGAATTTATGTACAGTTTGCACTTGGAGCGACCTAACTAGGGATCTAAGTGTAAGGTCTGCATGTGGGTGAACAAAGCTAGATTGGGTGGCCATTTTTAACAATCTAACCTCCCCAAATGTCTGTACATAACCTTAGCCTAAAGAATAGTAATTGGGGTAATTAACAGTAAGAAGGGGAGCTGTGTGTATGTGAGGACAGAACTTTCATAAGAATTAGCCAGGAATTAGAATAGTTGCTGCATGCAAGGAGATAAGGTTGGCTACTGATAAATGTGGGGTAATGTACTGAGGGAGAAGGGATGGATTAATTTTATGTACATAAGACTATTCTCAATTTAGGGTGACACCTTTTCTTAGTGAGAATCAGAACCCTGATTTAATTGCTTTTCTTGTGTTGCGGTTATTTTAATGTTGTTCTGATGTACATATGTTATATAATGTCAAGTTTTTTTGTTATATGTTGTGCCCCATTAAAATAACCAAACTGTTCCTTGAAGTTTGTTAGAGGTATGTAAAACAGAAAAAAATATAGGTAGATTAATCTTCGTAACCTTTCGTGCACTGTACATAAGCATATATACATGGCTCTTGAAACCTTACAGTTTATTTGAATAACTCGAATAATAATGTATCTAACATATGTACATAACCATCAGTTTATCTTAATGACTGTATTACAACCTATTGTTATGTGTAAGGGCAATATTAAATGCACCCTGGATTGCTATGCCTTTTTATACTCAGTAGTTACTTTTTCAGTCAAGAGTGTCTGTATGAATGATATAATCAAGGAGATTGGTATTCATATATATATGAATATATATAATCTTTAATTTATCTTGAAAATGTCAAGAATTTTTCAAGAACCTTCAGCATTAAGTGCAAGTGATGTGGATTACAGGCATTTCACAACTCCTGGCTCTTGCCCAGAATACAATAAATAACGTGGCACGAATTCACTAGAATGCTGTGACTAAGGCAGACTTTGTCCTTACTTTAGAATAAAACAGAAGGAATCCTTGTTTTGATGTCACACTTAATAGCAAGCAAGGTTCTCTGGGTAGATGTGATAACTTATATTTAGACCAACTAAATAGTTGGAAAAAAGTTCTTTGCAAGCTTTTGGGCACAAAATTTTTGTCAGGGCATGGGGAGACTGCTGGTGTTATGTCTCTCCTTATGCCTGACAAAGGGTGTTTGTGGTCGAAAGCTTACAAAGAACTTTTTTCAACTATTTAGTTCGTCTAAGAAAAAAATATCACATCTATCCAAAAAACCTTGGCTGCCTGTGTCCTTAGACCAACACAGCTACAACCAACAAACCTGGAACACTTGACAGCAGAAATTAAGGCTGGTAGAATCCTCACAAATAACAGCTACGAGTTCAGTGAAGCCTGGAGATTCTTGAAGAATGGTGCTTATATTAGAACCAGGGTTAAGTTACAGTCTAATGGCTTGTCTTCTTTATTTGATGATCGGTCCTAGAAAAAAATATTTTGAAGTAATAAAGCATTTATTTGGCTCATAGCTGATAAGAAAAGCACTGCTCTTTGCATTAAATGTTATTCAGGAAGAGTCATAGGCAGATGCTAATAAGCCTTCATATAAAAAATGAAAAGGTAAGCAAGACTGAATGAAACAGAAAACAGAGAGAGGTCCTTTAATTTCATGTGCAGCTTGTACATTTGGAAAAAAAAAAAAAAGCCAAAAGGTCTGTCCATGTGACTCCTACTGTGCAGTAGTTCGGTTAGGTTGCTTGTCAGATATATTAAAGTGCAGTTTGGTTTAATGAAGAAGTGCATAGCACAAACCAGCGGTAAAAGATACTTGGCAGGGACTGGGTGAGTAAAAACTTATGTAAATAATTTATTTATAATATCTGAATAACATGACAGGATAGAAGTTCTACAATGATAACATTGGTTATGGCAATTAACCATTTTTCTGTGGTTTTGGCTTCTATTTTACGTATGTAATTTGAAAGCATTGGCATTATGGATAATATAATATGTTCGTTATGAGTGAGGATTTTAGATTAAAAAAAAATGTTTTCTTACAAGGAAAAAATAACTTTTTTTTTTTTTTTTTTTTTGCATTTCTTTAAAATACCTTAATTGTTCTGAAAGTAACTGCAACATCTATTTTAGTGCAGTTCTCAAAATAATTTCAGTGGGAGTTAGTTTGTGGTGCCTTACTGTTATTTATAATTGTGTCTCCAGTACTTGGAGAAGAGGGGAAAACAGCCTTTTCTCTGCATCTCTAAGATTTAGCAATTTTCAGATTTCAAGCTAAATACAGCGTCAAGGATCTAAGTCCAGATCATTAAATGCGGCACGTCCTCAACCTGTTCCAAGAGTTGGACCACTGTAAGGGCATCATTACATAGGTTTTTTCTATTGTGTATGTGTTTTTATTCAGCTTGTCTTTATGGTTTTATATTAACTCATAAATCATGTCTTTATTTTTTATTACAACAATTATGCAAATATATCATCACCAGTGTGGGAGTGAGAAATGTGCAGAATGTTTTTGAATCTCAGGCTTTTGTTTATCAGCATGATTTGTCTTCGTCTATGGCAGTTATAGACTTTGCAGTTGTTATAATGTTGTTATGAAAAAGCTGAATTCTATTTAAAATAATAATTTCCAGAAAGACTTTTAGGAATTTCATAGCTTCCCATTTGAGATTTACAAATGCAGTATGTAAACAAAAATATGAAAAAGAAACATGAACAGTGTATTTAAAGCAATATACTAAAGTCTGACACAAATATTAGGCATTGAAAAAGGAAAGTTAATTTTTTGCATTTTAAAAGCAGTAGTAGTAATCGAGATTTTTATTAACATATACTTATGATGTATGTTTCACTTGCATGAGCGAGAAAAGAAATTGGTTTGTCTGATGTTGCATTCTATAATGATTTCCTCTACCAAAAACCATTAAAATAAGAAATCCTTTTCAGATAATCACTCCATTTAGGAGGCTCATATTGTGTGCTGAGAACAGAAAAGAAATGGAGGACTGGATCAGCTCTCTGAAGTCTGTGCAATCTAGAGAACATTATGAGGTAAGATAATATCCCTTTCAGTTCATCTTTATTTCATGATAAATATTAACAGATCAAGCTACAGTACACAGAAGCAAAGCAACAGAGCTTTTAAACCTTAAAAACCTTTAAATTAAAATACAGCTTTGTGTCAGACTATTTTACTGGTGTAATTTGTCACTGCTCTTTTTTGAGGTTTTGAGAAAGATAGCTAAAACTCCCCTTTGAAAATACTTCTCGTGCACTTTTAAATTTCCACAGTACGTGTGGAACTCCTAAGTACTTTCAGTTGCTGTAGCTTTGTTCTGTACTTGCAAATTTGTCTTAACTTCTCCTTTACTAGACCGCACAGTTTAATGTGGAACATTTCTCAGGGATGCATAACTGGTACGCCTGCTCCCATGCCCGACCTACCTTCTGTAATGTGTGCAGAGAGAGCCTCTCTGGAGTTACTTCTCATGGCCTATCTTGTGAAGGTAAAATCACTTTTTTCTTCTCTCTAATGTCATGTAAGCTAATGAAGAACTAATAGTCTAAACTAGGTAATTATGCTATAAATACTTTGGAATAAGAGGAATTCTACTTGCTACTGCAGAAAGGCATATTTTTCTTGGATAGAATGACTACTAACAGTGACACACATTATTTGAACTCTCTGTCTTATTTTAACTCCATTTCTGTATAAATGTTTCCTTCTGCTGTAAATACCATTTTTGAATGCCCAAGCATTCTCTCTCCAAGAGAAGACAGTACTTTGATTTGACTTAAAACTGAAGGAACAAAATATTATTTCCTCCGTATTGAGAATCAATATATTATTCCTTTTGGCACAAAAAAGCAGGGGCAGGGGGAAGCAAAATAAATATTAATAGTTTCCTACTGGCAAAAATCTGAAACTTCCCTTCTTGAATGGAATCATGACCAACCTCTTCCCTTCTAGTTTTTGTCTGATCACCAATTCTGTCATTTTCTTTCTGCTCATTGATATTGCAATATACAATGGGAACACAACATGTGCTTCTTCACTGATCCTTTGATGTGGTTGTAATGGGAGAGGAATTTCTCTACCTCTTTCTTATGTAATTTGATAATTTAAGAGCCAGTATCCAAAACAAACAAAAAAGATGATGCGTTTAAAAATGCAGCATTAAAACTGCACTGTATAAATTACCTTTTACAAGTAAATTTTATTTCCTAGAAGACAGAAGAAATAAGTGTTATACGTGACCTGATAGGATATGTAACATGTATGCTGAACCTTTGGTGGTGTTTTCTCACCAAGGAGAAAAGTAGATTATGTGAAGAGTAGATATGTAAATACTTACGTATATGAGGGGTTTGACATTTAATTAAAAACAAACTGACTACCCAGCAAACTGTTGTAGTTATATAAAAATATAATTAAATAAATGCAGTAAATAGTTATTACAAAAGACATCTATTCAGAACTTGATTTTAAGTTACCTGTTATCTAACTGTGTGAGCTTCTGTTACCTTTCTTTGATATAATAGTGTTGAGTGTGTGGGTATGCTTGTATACCAAAGAAACTGTGCTATGGAGCCTCCTGTTCAACGTGTTTGGTACCTGGAGGCATTTAGCTGCATATAACCAAGGAAGTAAAACCAATATGTATCCAGAAGTTAGATGTGAAATAGATGAGACAGACCTTGGCTGCTCTTAGGGGCGAATCCAGACGCATGTGGCAGTGCACTTGCACCGCCTTTCTGTTGCTGTCACCTGCTGATCTGCATGCAGCTGGAGCCCCAAAACTGCTCCTGCCTTTCTGCTCACCTCTGGGTGTGGCTCTGCAGAGTGCCATACTCAGCCAGGGACAGTGGAAGTGGTGTGTTGTTCCTCCTATAGCCTGCTCCCTGCCATGTCCTTTGCTGGCTGGGAACAGGCACTGGAAGGAGGAACTTATGTGCTGCCACAACTGTCCTCAGCTCATGCAAGCACAGGTGGATACCCAGATCCACTTTTCCCTGTGTTGCAGGGCTGTAGGGAGATGGGCTCAGCTGGGGGATAGCAGCAGTAATACACAGGCTTCTCCTTTTGGTACTTGCCCTTGACCTTGAGGGGACACTGGGTGAGGGGAGAGAGGAAGCAGGGAGCTAGCAAGGGCTGGGAGGAGATAACTGTGCACCCCGTTGCTTCTGGGACCCCATGAAGCTGCTCCCCACAGGGCAGGAGTGGCTTTGGTGTCCGTGCTCCCCCCCAGCCTGCTCAGTCAGGGACAGCACCAGCACTGTCAAACATGGGGGGTGACCCACTTCATGTGCCTGCTTCTGGCTCATCCTCAGTATCCCCTGCTAACCTGGGAGTTCCAGCCACACCCCTCTCCCTTCCCCACCATAGTCTGGGTGGGCAGAAATGTGTCTTCCCTTTACTAAATCCTAGCCTTTGCCCAGGGCTGCTGTTGTTCATTTCCCTCACTTTTCAGTCACTTAAATGGCAGCTTTTAAAGTAAAATTTTAGGAGACACCATTATCTTATGCTGAACCAACTTAAAATATATTGCATCTACTCTGTTCTCTTCATAAAGTAAATCAGGTAATAGTAGCTCCACTTAAAATAATTTTTTTAGCAACTGCTATTCTTTGTAAATGTGTGTCCCTTGTTGCTCTGAATCTGTTGTCCTCTAACAGAACAGTGCCTTGTTTTGCTTCTGAATGTTCATTTAATTTACTAGGGCTGGATGTCAAAATTTATGTGAAAGTAACTGTCAGGATTATGTTCTCTTCCCTAGTTGAAAACTAATTCTGCACTGCGTACTTAAATTGGGTGGTGGCATAAAACATCAGAGCAGCTTTGTTTGCAGTTGTAATGGATATTAGGACATGCCCACAATTTGGACTGGTTCATCAGTAGGTATTCAAATACCCTTGGCCTATTCTTAATTAATTTTTACAGGATTATCTTTCTTGACTGATAATTGAAATATATGTTTTCCTTGGTTTCATTGAAGTATTTTAAAAACGTCTTTAGAAAGCAGTATCTGAATTGGATGTTGATTTATTTATTTTTCTCCTTTTTATGAATAGATTGAATCTTTTTTTAATAGTGCAGTACTCCCACTTTGTCCCCATGTGTTATGTGCCCATTAAAGGCTGCAATCCCCTTTTAATTTATTTGGCTAACAACCTCATTTTGTTTGCTTGCTGCTTGTACTCTTGTACATCCTCTGCAAGTATTATGTGACTCAGTTCTTGTTGCTCCTGTTTATATTTCCACTATGTTGTTTCAACTACCTGTTTCTTAATATCATGTCAGTACTTTTCTGCACTATTTGCAACTTATATCAGAGCCTATGTCTTGATGCAGGTGTTGGAAGTTTTGTAGTGAAAGATAGATGAGAGGAGGCACAACAGTGGTCCTGCAGTTAAGCCAGATGAATGCTGCCCTGCATGTGCCAGAGTTCCTTTGAATTGCTGGGCAAGTTACTTAAACCCAAATTTCCATGGTGCCCATTAATTGCATGTTCCTGATTCCCTAGGTACTTTGTGGTCTGTTGTGTGTAAGTGCTGAATACACAAAATGGCAACTTGAGGTCAGCAAGATCTGATTGGTACTTGGAATATTCCGACTACTGCATAATACTAAGTGTTCTGATACTTGCCTGTGCCTTGGCTGTGTATGTCCTGGGGAGCATGGAGCTGAGTACATGCTGTTCACCTGAGCCTGCTGACGTGCTTTAGAGTTAGAAGTTCACTTGTGAGACTTTTCCAGGTTCATTCCCAGCACCTGCTCTCTGGTTCTTTGTCTCTGAGAACTAGTGCTTGGAGGATGAGCCTAGAACCAGCTTAATTGGTAAACTTCAGCTTTGGAGTGTATCAGCAGGCCCTGTTGGATGGGGCCCTATCCTCCCTGAGACCCACTGTCATCACTGTATATACAAACCTTGAAAGATCAGGTCCAAGTTGGCCTCAGTTTAGGGGCCTAAATTTTCACAGATGTGTTTACCTCAAGTTTGTCTCATCCCAGTTTTATAGAGGGGGGGTGGGGAGAGATGGTACAGAGGGAAGGTATATCCTCATTTCATAGGGGCATTGTGAAAATAACTTCATTAAAGTTTGTGAAGCACTCAGAAAATGCAATGATGAGTCCCATAGAACAGCTCCCAGGAAGAAATGAATAATTTAGAGAAAAGTTTGAATGGTATCCATTATATAAGGCATGTGGAGCCATACACTGACAGTGCAGATAAAACGAAACAGAATAGACTTTCATTAGTTGAGACCTGTCCATCTGAACAGTGAACGAGGCAGGGCATCTGTGGGGAAAAAAATATTATCCTATAACTAGACACTATATCATAAAAAACATATATTAGGGGGACAAATGAGAGTCTTACAGATTACCTTAATTTTGGCAATTTCAATTTATAGATTGCCAAGTCAATCATCACAATCTTTCAGATAGTTTTTTTTAATGTGTGTAATGTAATATGTTATTTGTTATAGCTAACTGTATTTGCATGCCAGTGAAGAAACCAACAAGGGGCCACCGAATTTTGTCCTAAACAGGATTACCTGGCAGTTGGAGAGCATTTGGATTTTTTTTGTTTTCTTGTCAGTGTCTGGATCTGTTCTCAGTGTGGTTTTGTAAACCTTGTGTGTATTTGTATTCTTGGAAACAAAATACTAAGTTTCACAGAATCCTACAAGACAACTGTTTGTTTCTTGACAAGTTAAACAATGGGTGATAATATAGTGATCTTCTTGTCAGTTTCCAAACTTCAGCTTTAGCTTTTGAAGTCAGGAAAAACTGTACGAATAAGCAGCTGTTCTTTGAAAACCACCAAAAAAGAAAACTAATAAAAAGATAGGTGCTAGAGTGAGGCTTTCTAGAATATGCACTTTTTTTTTTTCAATGCAGTTTAATTAATAAATAAATCAGGAGAATGAAATGCCTTTGAGGCAGAACCACTTTACAACAAAGAATTTGTTTTCAATGCAAGAGGTCTTATGACAGTTGCATTGACTTTATGGTGCCTAATAATTGGGGTAGATTTAATTGTGCTTGGCAGCAGATGTTGGTGCAGCTGTAACAACTTCTGACTAATTTAAATGATCTGCTTGATTGGCTCTTGTACTTTAATAAGAGCAGTTTAAAAAATTACACTTTTAAAAAGATCCTGTATTCTTAAGATTAAGCTGTTTTCTAACTGGCAAATTTCTCTCTCAGCTTTTCTTATAAGCAGATTGTCAGTTGATATTCAAGAATATATCTGGATGCTACAGATGGTGTTTGGTAGCATAATTATTTATTGATCATCTCTAATATCATTTTAGATCAAAGAGATTAATGTGTTATATTTGCTATATTCTGTGGTAGTTAAGATGTGTGTTCTGGTTTTAAACCTGATCTTCAAATAGCAAGATTAATAAAAGGGCCAGTATAAATTGCTTTGGAAAATAATTTCAAAATCCTGTGTTTGGAAAAGCTGGACATTTGCCATCAATGTCCCCATTATGAATTTGTTCTGTGCTAGTTTTGTTTACCAGAAATAAGCAGAGTGAGAAACATATGGCTGGAATCACTGCCAGGTGCTGGATGGGTTTGCAGTTAGGGCTGCTTGTGGACAGCCATATAATAGACAAGTGGCTGTGTGGTTACAGAACACGTGGGGATTATTGCATGTCGGGCACTTACCAGGGGGCTGGACATGGATGAATACATACTACATTTCATTTGGGGCTGGGTCTTAATTTGTGAGTTAAAATTAGTAGCTATAGACCAAGCTTATCAGGCCAGACAGACTGGCTAGAGGTTGGACCCAGGAGTTAGGATGGTAACTTCTGCACTGAATTGTTATGGAGAAAGGACACACAATGCTCTCCTGTGCTCCTGTTTTCTCTAATTCTTCATCATTTTTGTTTTTTTGTAATGCCTGTTGCTACAGCATTTAAATTCTTACCAGATGAAGATCACTATTGCATGGCAAGATCCACTAGTGGACTACATGGGAGTTCCTTTCCCTTCTGTTGTTGTTGTTAGCAGTCCTCTTTGGGTTATATACATCAACACAGTCTTTAAACAGATCATTCCAGTTGTAGCTATGCTTTCTCAAGGAGAATGGAGGGTCTTGCAAGATGGCCTAAAGATTACCATATTAAGGATTTATCTAATCCCATCTGGAGTTTCATTCTACAGCTGAACTCCTTCTACCTCTCTTTTCTTGTCCCTGTTGTTTTTTATATATTGCATTGTTTCAGAGCAGCACAGTAGGACTGTGTGAAGCTTTGGTTGCTGATTTGATTTGGAGGAGATTCGGCCTGATTCAGCAGCCAAATCTCCAGATCAAATCAGGAGACCCATTAATCTCTCCAAATTGAATCAGAAGCTTCCGATTCAATTCGATTCAGAGAGATTTGATGATTCTGACATGGACATAGCTTTAAATATGAATGCTGAGATGGTGGGGTGGATGGAGCATCCCATGGAAGTGCAGGGTGTGGGGGGCGGTCCCCAGCGTGCTCAGCGATGGACCTGGAAGTGGACCAGAAGCACTTCTGGTCCACTTCCAGGTCTGCCGTGGAGCGCACGGGGGACCTTCTCCCCTGGCTTGGTGACTGGTGCTTCCTGGGTCTGTGGAGGCACCTGGGATCCCCCACAGCAGATTGCCGAGCTGGGAGGGCATGGGGGGGGGCCCACATGCTGGGTAGCGGACCAGAAGTACTGCCAGTCCACTTCTGGGTCCACTGCCGAGCACGCGGGGGGGCCCCCATGCTCCTGTGGGACGCTCCATCCACCCCACCATCTCAGCATTCATGAGCCATGCAAGGTATGTAGAAAAAGCACATAAAGCTGTGTCTGGCCGAATTGCCAATTCTCTGAATCAGAATCGAATCTTCAGATTCAGCTGAATCAAATCAGGACAGTGATTCGAATCAACGAATCAAATCACTGTCTTCTAAATCAGCCTGCTTTGCACACCCCTACAGCACAGCTATCCTAGTTGGTCATGGGTGAAGATGCAGTCTGCAATGTAACTTAGTTTTGAGATGTTGGTGGCTTTGTAGATCATAGCTGAACCCCTTATATAGCAATAGAAACGAATAGGGAGCTAACAGGAGGGTCAGAGCCTAATGAGGTACCCTCATAACAGCATGTCCACTGGAGGAGTGGGGGTGCTGCATTCTTCATAAACTGATTTGAATTTATTTCACTGTTGGGGGCTGCCTAGGTAAAGTTACCCTCTTCTTGGGCTACATGGGACTTTTGCACTGCCTAATTTCAGATGGATGATACTGCCATGTAGATGTATCCACTGAGTACTGTCCTGCCTGCTCTTTTTCTGATAGCCTCATATCATGGTGTATATAAACCAGATTTTCAAAAGAGTTTAGCATGGTTTTCTCAGGGCATGAGCAAACTCAGAGGTTGTTTACTGTTCATTTTCTAAAATAAATAATATGGTAATAGGCCAATGGTTTTAAAAGCATAAATAAACGTTTGGTTCAGGGCACCTTTTATGCCAGGTCTTAACACTTTTAGTGTTGGATGAGTTATGGACCAAAGTTATCATTTTCCACCTTAAGACTTCTTTAAAAAAAGACTACTGAGCTTGCCTGCACTCTGTTGGATAGTTCTTGTACATCATTATATAATGCAAACATAATTATATAATGCACTATATGCGGAATGATCTCATACATTTCCATTAACATATAAAGACTTGACTTCAGTTGTACCCATCAGTTGGATTGGTACAATACGATTTCATTATATGGTTGTGCTAATAAAGTCAAACAAAAATAATTTAGACTCGTATTTATCCACGTGCACTAGGCACACAGATCCCTTGTTAAGGTTTGTTATGAACTTCATATATAATCCAGTACAGAAAGGTAGGGTCATCCTTATCTAGGTAGCCTATCAGAACTAACCTCCAATTTAATGAATAGATACCATCTCTTCCCAATTCTCTGCTTACTCAAAGTTTGAGGAAACAGGTTTAGCAGTGTTTCCCAAAGGGGTCCCATGGCCAAAGAAGAGAAGAGAGCTCTAGAAGAAAGCCCTTTCTGTCTGAGCATCACATCTTGCCTGAGTAAGATGGTGTCCCAGGTGGGCAGGACCCAAAGCATTTGTTTGTTTTTATTGATCAAAACAATACCTAGAATTTTACCTGGAAATTGATACTGGTAAATCTCGAAGGACTGACAAAATGTGCTTCCTTCATAAACATATATAAGTGATTGAAAGTGTGCATCCTGCAGCTGCTAGAAGTTTAAAAAATGCTCTACCAGTATATTCTTAAACAGAGTATTAGCCCGCTTTGCACACCCCTACTGTAGTCAGGGTTGTATTAAGTTATTGACCAAACGGCTTATATGATGTCCTTTTTATAATGTCAGTGGGAGATGGTTAAAAAACCTTCTTTATAGATATATATATATTTAAAAGTCAATGAGATGACTAAAATGAGTAAAATGTGTATATTAATAACTGACAAGAGCAAGGAAACTTTAAAGTTGCCATTTTGTCCTTGAATGCCTATTGATAGAGTATTTCAGGGAATACAGTACAGTGAATAACCTTTCAACCTGCATGCAGCAGTATTAAATCTCAAGACATAGTTCAGTGAGTTTGAGATGAAATAAGAGCTTGAATTCTGCTTTTTCTGTATTTTAATTGTTTGTATTATGTACTCAGTGGCTTTACAGAGTATCTGCAAGGACTGCTATAATAAACTGTAACTGATGTAATACAGAGATTTATATAAAGTACATTTATGTCTGTCTTTTAGTGTGCAAATTTAAAGCACATAAAAGGTGTGCAGTCAGGGCAACAAATAACTGCAAGTGGACTACGTTAGCCTCCATTGGGAAGGATATCATTGAGGATGAAGATGGTGTAAGTAATATTCAGCATTACACTACTTCCCAACAGTTAATGGTTTCTTCTTTTGGGTGGGGGAGGAGGGATATGCTCAGTCTGGAAAAGCTGTTGTGATTCTTTAAAGCTAAAGGCTGTTTAGTCACTGTGTTATAAAAGCTTAGCATAGTATCTGTAGCAAGAGAAATACTGCTCCCTTAGGAGACATGTTTAGCATCTGTGTACTCCTATAGATAGCTTGGGGGGATACTCAGGCCTTGAGACTGGCTCAGGGAATCTCTATCCCTCTTATACCAAACTCTGTCATTTTCATTGGGAAGCTGTTATCGCCTCCTGCTTTGCTTTCTTGTAACTGACAACAGATCCCTCAATGCCTATTCGGAACTTATTGATCTACATATAACAGATTTATTGATATGTGTAAGTATTAACATTAGAAAATGAAAAAGCAAAACTTTTCAAAGTCTCATCCAGATAGAAGTATTAATATTATAGACACAGCTGTGCCTGCACTATTGGCATGGATTAATTATCCAGAAGGTTAGCATTAGAATTGGGGTGGGGGAAAAAAGACAATTTCATAGTTGTTTCTTAACTTTTGTCCAGAAAAATACATACCAAGATGTAGCAGAAAGAGTAAAGGGTTCAAAACTAGATTAGGGACCACTTTATAGTATAATGATAGTTTTCATGTCATAAATATTTAATTTTATAACTATTTCTTTGCAGATAGCTATGCCTCACCAGTGGTTAGAGGGTAATTTACCTGTTAGTGCCAAATGTGCAGTCTGTGACAAGACCTGTGGCAGTGTTTTACGCCTACAAGATTGGAAGTGCCTTTGGTGTAAAGCTATGGTAGGTGCAGTTTGGCTTGTATAAATGTCTCAGATGACAAGGCTGTTATTTATCTGTTGCTCTGATTCATTTCACTATATGAATGAAAAATAATGGAAGGGGACCTGGCTGCTCAGGCAGATCTAACATTTATAATCTGTAATGTCTATGTAGTTGGTTTTAGCTGTTCTGGATTATGCTCACAGATGCAGGTTTTCTTTAGTCATCAGTGGACATGTCTATACATGCAATTAATGTGACTGAATAAACTCCAGTACATTTTGAGCTAGAGTAAATTAATCCTGATGTCATTGTTTACATGTGCATTTAAGCCAGGGGCAGGCAATTATATCAGGTGGAGGGCCGCTTAACGAGGTTTGGTGAGCTTTTGAGGGCTGCATGGGTAGCCCTGCCCCTTGACAGTTGTCTCGCCCCTTCCCCCATCCCCTAGTTGTCATCTTGGGATTGGAAGGCCCGCCCCTAACCTTTGCCACTGACCTTTACATGAGAAATATTGATTAAGAACCCCTGACCTTTGCCATCAGAGGTCCCTCCCCTTGTCCCCCAGAAATACTCCCTTTGGGAGGGAAAGTTGCCATCTTAGAACCAAAAACAATGAACAAATCACATGCTAAAAGTCAAACAGCTACTATAACATATTTTAATTTTATTACAAAAAATGTTTTGTCATGATTTGTGTTTGCGTGGTGTATAGGGAGGTTATTGCATAATAACTCAAAAATAAATTCTTAGTCTTGTATGTTGTGTGGGGTGTATGTGGGAGGGTGGGTGTGTATGCTAGCGGGGTTTGTGGTTTCGCCATGTGTGTGGGGGGCATAGGATATGTTGGGGGAGTATATATGTGGGGGGTTTTGGGGGTAGGATGTGGGGGTGTGGCGTTTGTGGGATGTGAGGGGGTGGGGAGGTCCCACATAATCCCCCCCATGATGCAGTGGCAGCAGGTGGGAGTACTTGTGCCCACCTGCGTGCAGCTCCAGCCAGTGCTGCACATCATGGTGAGTGCAGCCCAGCCGGCCTGCCTCTATCACCGGTGTTCTTCGCCACACGGGCGCAGCCCCCGCACTCGTGTGCCACCGGGGGGAAGCTCCACGTCCTGGAGCTGGTAGAGCCATGGCTCCCTTCACTTCTGCTGGAGTCCTGCGATGTGCAGCACTGGCCAGAGCTGTGCCCTGTCAGGCACAAGTACCCTGAGCATCCCCGCCTGCTGCTGCTGTGCCATGGGGGGAATGTGAGGGGTCCCCACACCTCCCAAATCCTCCCTCACACCCACACCTTGCCCACCCCTGAGCTCTGCACTGCTGCCACCCCCCTGAGCGCAGGCTCCATACCGCCCCAGCCTGACTGTCCATGCTCCTGCCCAACTACAGCTCTCACCCCTGCCCCCCACTGCTTCTCTACCTGATGCCCAGAGCGAGCAGGGCACTGGGGAAGCAAAGGATGTCTCCTGGTGGCTGCAGCAGTGGCAGCAGCAGCCCCACCCAGAAACTGTGCTGGCAGGGCCAGGCTGGGCCCTTTCGCCCATAAGGGTGGGAACGAGGCCAATAGGGTATGTTGGCAGGGTGTATATACATGGATTCCTCGCTCCCACCCTTGTGGGCGGAAGGGCTGAGTGGGGGTACAGTTAGTTGGTGGGTGCTGCGGGCTGGATGAAAGTGTCTGGTGGGCCAGATCTGAACCATGGGCCGTATTTTGCCCACCCCTGGTTTAAGCGTAGTAATTTACTCCACTGTTGGATTGCACCTGTGTCTGATGGGACTATTTTACGGTCCTATAAATTAGTCTACACCTTCCTAATTTCTATGCACATGTAGATGGTGATTCTTTTCTGTACAGTAAATTAGTCTACTGTGCAGTAAAGTGCACGTGTAGATGCACCCATTGAATCTATTTCTGCCTTTTTAATAGCTTCCTAATAGAGCCCCTAATCCAAAACTACTTGAATTCAATAGGAATCTTTTTGTATTGTCTCTAGTAGCTGTTTAGGATCAGACTCTTAGTGTTCAGTGCTGTCTTTGAGCCCCTTTATGTTCTAACCAAACTTTGTACTTAATTTTTTTTCTTGGGATATCATGTACCTAGTTATAATTAGTATAAATCTGTATAATTTTCTTTTCCTAGTCTTTACTTCTCTTAGGCTAAGACAATTATATTTGTATTTGTATGAATCTGTTACTCTCTTTCTTACCTCCATATGTTATAGATTTAAATTAACTGTCAGTATTTTGTTGCTTGTCCTTTTACCATGTAATTGCAGTACTTCTTTTGAGGCTTTTATCTTTTGCTAGTCACCACCCTTTTGTCACTTGAATCCTGGCTTAGGCTTTAGAAATAGTAAATCTGCAGAATTTTAAGTATCATAGTTCATTAATATTTTGCTAAAAAACTGATAATTAAACAGTATACAGGTTAGTGTGTATAACAGCATTCCAAGTTTCTTGCACATTACTTTGTCTTTATAGGTTACCTAGCTGCTGTATCAGTATCGTCCTAATCAGATGATATATTGAAGAAATAATTATTTATCTGATACCTCTTTTTTAATTTTTTTAAAGGTTCACACTGCCTGTAGAGATCTTTATCCTCGTAAGTGTCCGCTTGGCCAATGTAAAGTATCCATCATACCTCCCACAGCTCTAAACAGCATAGACTCTGATGGTACGTAACATTATGAGATTGTCAATGGTGACTCTACAATTATGGTATCATTGCGATTTCTATCTGAAGCAAAGATAAAATCCTTTTATTATACAGGTAAATTTAGTACAAAGGGCTTCAGAGGACAATAGAATTCCCTTCCTCCCCTCCCTTTTCCTCCCCTCCCCTCAAATAAATTTAAGAGCTTCCCTTTTGAATCTTTTCCCTTTTTTTCCTCTTATATTTTTCACCAATAAACAATTGGGGTTCTTTGCAAACTTCACCAGCATGCATTCTGATTATGCATGGGTCACTTTCATTATATACCAAGTGATTTCTCTAGTTCCAAATGAATGCTTTGTCTTATATAAAGATTAACTAACTAAATTACTCTGTTCTCTCCAAGTTGTGTTTTCTTGAGAAACACTAACAATTAACCACTAGATGTTACAGAAAATTGAAAGGTGTTTGCTTGTGGTTCAGGATGGAGATGAGTGACTGTTGGTCTTGGAAAGGATCTAGGTGAGCAAGGGAAAAGAAAACATTGAATGAAGAGTAGCTGGAGTATTGAGAACTTAATTGCTTATTCTTTTGTTTTTTGTAATTTGTGTTGGTGGTATGTGAGCCCAACAATGTTAACTCAAAAGTTAGCAATATTTATTATCTGGAATTTATATAAATTACTGTATTCTACCAATGTTCACTTATTGTATGGACTCATTGTTTAATATAGTCATCTGGAGCTTGTATTGCTTGTATTTATTATTCAGACTAAGAAGGGTTGATTTAATTATAAATGGAATTTTATTGCTTACCAGTAAAAACAAAACAACACAAAAAAACCCTTTCTTTAAATTATGCTTTAAGATAGAGTGGAATTGTATTAAAGTTTTTATTCTTATGATGTCAATTTTTCATTCAATAGAACTTTCAAGCTTTTTAGCTTTCTAATTGCTTTTAGACCATTAAAAGGACAGAATTACTCTATTTATGCCTGAAACTTATTTCAAAACCTTAAGCCTGATTTTAAATGATGCTGAGTATCCACAACTTTCATTGAGGTTTCAAGGAGAGTGGCATTTTGAAAAATCAGTGTCCACTAGTACTGCTCATTTTAAAGTAGACTCACTTCAGTAGACTTTGAATTAGAAAGATGTGTTGTGTTATCTTTCTATTACAAATGATTGAGTTATTTCAGTTTGAAATAGTTCTCAAGCAAAGTCTTAGCTGGGAGCTATTTAAGAATGTGATATCATTTATATATATGGAGGGTTTTTGATTTGCTAGGAATTCCAACTAAGTACAGTGGGATACAATGTAATAGAATTAAAAGGAAAAAGCCAAAAAAGATTTTAGTTACAGCTGAAAATATCATGTTGCGGTAATCTGTGATGAAAAACGTTGAAACTTTAAAACAACCTTTTTGTCATGGAAAATAATAAGGCTATTGTCATCAACATTTTACTAAATTTAGTTATTGAGAATACCAGAGAAAGAAGGTAGAGTAGGTAGAATAAAATATTTTTCTTCTTGCTAAATCTAATTTAAGTGCAGGTCATGTATTATTCATGGTAAAATGAATTCCATTCGTTTTTTCATTCTTTTCCCTCTTTTGCTCCAACAAATTCTTTTTGTGGTGTTCATGTTAGAAAATCTTACATATTTCCTTCTTTCTAATTATGTTTACAGGTTTTTGGAAAGCTACCTGCCCACCATCCTGTGCCAGCCCTCTCTTAGTTTTTGTTAACTCAAAGAGTGGAGATAATCAGGGAGTAAAATTTCTTCGTCGATTCAAACAGTCACTAAATCCAGCTCAGGTGTTTGATTTAATGAATGGAGGACCTCATTTAGGGTAATGAATTGGGCAGTCTCTTCAGTATAGTATGGTACTGTGTTGTCCCCTATTTATTTTTTTTTATACAGTTTTCTGATATGTATTTTGAACAGGCAAATAAGCGTGTGCGCGCGCGTATGTATGTACGTACATGTATATGTATGTACGTATGTGTATATGTATTATATATGTATGCTATAAAAATGGAATTAAACCTGAAGTAGTCTTCTAAATTTCAGTATCTATTCTGAGGGTTTATTGAACTGATTAAATATTTTTTAAAAACCCATATTATTCAGATTTTTCAGTAGCTCTATGCTGTTTAAGTTGAATAAAGCAGTTACACACGTGTAAGTGCCTTTTTATACTTAATGCGTAGTTGTAAAAACATTTTTTCTTTCCCTTTCAACATATTTTATAACAGAGAAGCCAAATATGGCTGATATCCTTCTGAATTTCTATACATAAAGACATATCTAAATATAAAAATATTCTATAATATGGTTGGTTAGTATAGTAATACACATGTATTATATGTGTACATGTTACATATTAAATTAATACGTTTACATATAAATCCACATTTTTTATACAAATATATTCATTAATACATCATTTGTTTTTGGCTTTGTTTTTCTAACACTTATGCAAATAGAGAGATTTATTTGATGTCACTGAAACAAACAAAACATTTAATTAGCAGGCAATATCAGAGTGGCATGGAGTTAATAACAAAAATTCTGTGTTAAGGATTTAGTAATTATGAAAGCACTGAATGTAGTTTCAATTATGGCAGCCACCATTCCACTTACCATATCTACCAATCAAGCTAACCCTTGCCTTGTAATATCCATGATATTTTAGTCCATGGTCTATCCTGATCAGAGATGTGCCAGTTTCTAGAAATTGCTCAGATTACAACTCATTTGCATTTGAAACCTAAACCATATCTTGAATTTAGGTCTCTACTGGTAAAAATGTAAAATGTACTAACCAATCACATTATTTGTTCTATCATTTTTAGAGTAGTTCCCAAAAATTCTAAAGGAATTTCAAGATATTATCAAATTATGTTAATGTATTTAGATCTCTATTTATATAGAGGCATCACAGCAGTCCCAAAGACTATTTCAACAGCAGCATTCATGGATTCCAAAACTGTATGTTATAGTACACATGGAGAGGGAAGGAAAAATTGTGTAACTGTGCATTAACTGTGCATATATGTATAGTTTTTTATTTTAAAAAACATGGTTAGTGTGACATGCCATCTTATTTTCCTTTCCTCTTAGTCTTGCCTCTCTGTTTGTACTCTCTCCTTTATCTTTCTTTTCTTTGTTACTGATGAGGGTATTTAATTGTGTACCTAGCCAGGACTCAGAGGACAGAAGAAAGAACTGGGGGTAGTGGAAGCCAGTAGCATACCTAAGAGGGCAACCGGGGCATCAGTTCTGAGTGCAGAATTGGTGTGGGGAGAGGTGAATTGGCATGCAAAAATAGTAGCCACTACTCTGCTTACCTGGCTGCCACTGCTAGCCTGGCTGCTGTTGTCAGCAACACAGCCACTGATACTTCCTTGTGCACTGTTACCCATGGTGCAGAAGTGCTCAGATACGCATTGGGTAGAAACAAGACTACTTTTGAGGGCTCATTATAAAATATTTTGTTTGTCTTACCGCTCCCATGATGAGCATGTATGCAGGGTTTATCTCAACTTTTTTTCAATATAAAAAAGTCACATGTTGGCAAAGGATGGGATTTCTCATACTTCCTGGAGTCATTACTTAAATTTTTCCTTGTGAAAACCTCATAGTAACAATGGTGCCTCAAACTTTTGATATGGATAAGATTTATTACAGCAGTTGGGTGCTCATGATTTATAGATTCATAGATGTTAGGGTAGGAAGGGACCTCAATAGAACCCAGCATCTTAACAAGTGCCAGTTAAAAAAAATCTTGAAAACATGATATATTAAAGGAAACTTTTCTGGGTAAAATACTATACATTGGTTACCAGAAATAGCAGAAGCAGTAGAATATTTGTAACAAGCTTCATATTGGTTATGTTTAATGTAGTAGTATAGTGCTTAACTACATACTATGATTCTAATTGTTTATAACAGTAAGTCCCAATAAACAAGGAATTTTTCATTGGAATTCCTTCAGTGATTAGGAGCTCTAATCAGTTGCATTTTCCATATATACTTTACAGTTTAAGGCTGTTTCAGAAGTTTGACAACTTCCGGATCCTTGTATGTGGTGGAGATGGAAGCGTTGGTTGGGTTTTGTCAGAAATTGATAAACTCAGCTTGCACAAACAGGTAAGTGTGTGCATTTATTTTTGTCTGGGTTCTTTTGTCCTTCCATAAGATAGCAGATATAGGGCCAAATCCAGTAATCCTTACTGTGAGAGATGCCAGTATGTTGAATCTCCATATGTGAATCTAAAGTTACTTTCTGTTGAATTTGCTAATGCCAATGGTGTATAGTTTTAATTTACGTTTACAATAGATTGTATACCTGCCATTTTGACAGAACTTTCCCACATTTATGGCTGGAGTCATTCATTTATGAATGACTTGCAGAAACATAACCCTTACTCAGAACTCCCGTTGAAAATGGTGGAAAATTTGGGTTGAAGAGGAGTTGCAGGATTTGACGTATAAGCTTTAGTTAGTAATCAACTCAGTAATTAACATATTGTGCTTGAAATTGTAAACATGTGTCTTGGTTCATGTTTTTACTTTTTTATGTTCAATAAATGATTTGCTATGTTGCTGTATTTCAGTGTCAGTTGGGAGTGTTGCCTCTTGGTACTGGAAATGACCTTGCCCGGGTCCTTGGTTGGGGAGGGTCATGTGATGATGACACACAGCTTCCTCAAATTTTGGAGAAGTTGGAACGTGCCAGCACTAAAATGCTAGACAGGTAAGTAATACCAATAATGTTAATGTGTTTTTAACCAATTAAAAGGCAGTTTGACTGGTGGGATCATTTATCAGTTTTGGTAGAAAAAGTTCTTAGCTTAAAAGTAGTTTTTCTCCTATGTTGTTTTGCACAGGAGTTGCATGCCAGTGCTTTTGTTCACATAGCAAAGAACCCCCGCAAGGTTCAGAGAAACTAGCTGTCTTGTTAATCTGGACACTTAATCCTTTTTTGTTGGGTTATACTTAAAGTTGTGCATGTACCTCCTGCCAAATTACATATTGTTCTTGTTTCTAGCTCTTAGCCCCATTAAGGCAGTGACCCTGGCATAGGCAATGCATAGGAGAGGCATGGGGGGACATGTGCTCCCCCTGAGATTAGCAACCACTGATGCTGGCGGTGGCTTCTGTGGGCAGTCGCTTCTCGCCACCACCCTCCCTCCCTCTGCCGCCACCACTGGCTTCTGTGGGTGGTTGCTTCTCACCATCTTGCTGCTGCCACTGCTGGCTTCTGCGGGCAGTCGCTGTTTGCCACCCTGATGCTGCTGATACTGCCGCCCACAAACCGTGGCTCCCCAGTCTCAGGAGGCACCAGCTGCCCAACTTTTGGCCATGTTAAGGCAGTTGCCAGCATCTTTTTATAAGCTGTAGGCCAGAACAACCTAGCTGTGGTCCAGTGTGGATTGGGTGGCTTTGGTGGTTCATCAGTAGCATGGGGCTTTCCCCATGCCTATACTGGGGCAGGCAGATGGGAGCTGCACCCATGTCACTGCTGCTTCTCCCTAGCTTTGGCATGGGCACAGCTTCCAGCTGGTAGCAGAGGCTGCTCTGGGACCAGGTGTCTACAAACTGTCTGTGATACCTTTGCTTTTCCCTGTTCCCCCTCTGCTTCTGCCCTCCTGCCTCCCCCTTTCCCCACCCTACCGCCCAGCTGTGGCACACGCACAACTGGAAGTTGCTTGGCCTCATTGCAGCTCCCTACCAGCTCAAAGTTGTGCCCATGCCACAGCAGGGTGGGGAGGCAGGGGGGAGGAAGTGGCAGCAGTGTGAACTCAGTTTACAGACGCCTGGTTCTGGTGCAGCTCCCTGCGGACTGTATGCTGCAAAGCCCCTCACTGATGACATGGCGCCAGAACCACCTGGCCTGTGTCAGACCAGAGCTGGGAGAGTCAGAAGTAGCAGCAATGTGAGCACAGCTGGAAGCTAAAATCCTCTGAAAGACCCATTTTCATATGTGTTTTCTTTTTGTGACACCTTTTTTTGACAGCTAGAAAAGACTTCTGTGATTTGTTATCACAAACCTGAGATTTAGAACTTTTAAAAGCTGCTGTTTCTGTCTCCTGCAGGTGGAGTATTATGTCATATGAACTAAAATTACCTTCAAAGCCTTCTATTCTTCCAGTTACTCCAGAAGAGGAATCTGAGGAATGTCAGGTGAGGGATTTTTTTTTGCATATTAGGTAACTTTAACTTGATTGAATACCTACAATGAAAAGATAATTAATATGGCTGTAAGAGGAATGGTTGCAGGAGACAAGAAGTGTGCTCAGCTGAATAGTAAGTCAGTTCATGCCATATGTGATTGGAATTTCTAGTTCAAGATTAAAAGCCTTCCAGTTATTTTGGCTAAAACGGATGAACAATCTTGTAGGACTACAATTAAGAAAGAGCTCTTTTCAAGAATGAAAATTGTTTTCTTATGAGTTCAAACTATTTACTAAATCACAATGAATTTGGAGAAAAATAAAAAGGAAGGGTATTGATGGGAGAAATGTCTTTTGCCCCATCCTTCTCAAAAAACAGCCTGGTTCTGATGAAAGTGCCTGCAATTTTTTTCTTTATCCCCTTTCTGTTCTTTTAAAAAAAATCCATATCATTGTTGGGCTAGCGGAATAACTTTAGCACAGCTTCTGAACAAGCTGCCTACACTGCAGACATTTCTGGCCTCTCTGCTGATCAAGTTAATTGCCAGAAAAGTACAGTTATGATGGGAAATGAAGTGTCATATTTGGCAAATGTTCATGCAACTGTCCATCTTAGCTTGAGAATAAATCAGAAGCAGAAACTCATTAGCAGGTTTGTGATTAATGTAGTGGCTTGGGCCAGTGATTCTCAACGAGGGTACTCTGAGATCCTTTAAAGGGTGGCACAGGGTGCCACATAATGTTAGCACAGTTAAATGTAGAAATATGATTGATATCATAAACCAAGAGATTTCAAAAAGGAATCCGTAGTGTTAAAAACCTTCTACCCTTTTGTTCTCTTTTGAGTTCTTTGCAACAAAAGAATTGCTTTATTATTTTTCCATAGTAAAAAATGAGTAAAAATAAAGCCTGACATTTTCTGACGGATGCTTTGGAAAGTGAGTCTCTCTAGAGGGCCCTCAAGTCTAAAAAGTTTGAAAACCACTGGTTTAGGCAGTGCTAAATCTCTGAGTGGTCAGAAAGTGATGAATTCTGGTGGATTTTTGGATGCAGAGTTCTACAGACTGAGGTACCAGAGATCTACTGTCTTTTTTTTGCATGCAGCTCTGTTCCCAGTGTGTGGGTGCCAGGAGTTTATGGCAGAGACTGTCACATAACTTCATAAGACTGTCAGTATCTTCATATTTTAGAGTAAAAAAAAAATGGAGGAAATATACAATTAGATCCAGATAGCTCTTCTGTAATACGCTATGTTTAGTTTAAGTAAAAAGAAAATAGTTTTATTTGGGAGTGGTTACTGTAGGTCATTTTACTATCATCTATGAATTATAAAGGATTATTTTGTTAGGTATCGTGTGTTTTTCTCTGTATCCATCTTAACTGTTTCTGCAGCATTTATATTGTTTTTTAGTGAGTTTACAGTATTTCAGGGGGAAAAATTGATCAGATGTGTTGTATCAAATTGCAGCACTGATTAGAAAAAATTGGATACTGACTCTTTCATTCTTATAATAGATTCGGTCTCAGCGGACCATGGTGTAGCTCAAATATCAGGGTATTTGCTCTTCTAAGCTAGACTTTATTTTTATCTTAGAGCTCTAGGCTAGGGACAGATGTTGCACATCAGCTGGTTTAAGTGATCAGAAACTAATTTAAACCTGTAACAGAACAGAACCTCAGTGCACATAAACCAGTTTCAAAATGGACCAAGCTGGTTTAAAATAAATCTGGTTGAATGTAGTATCAGACTTAATTGACTTGGGTCAAACTGGTTTATGGTACTTGTGTCCCAGAACCCTTCCTGGTTTAAGTTAAATCAGAGTCCCCTAGCATCCCAGCATGCTTTTTAGCCCTGGGCTGGGCTAGGCTGGGCTGTCTGCTCCAGAGAGCAGGGTTGGCTCTGCCCTTTTCCCTAGCCAGAGCTCCGGCTGGCTGAGAAGGAGGTGGAGACTGTAGGCAAAGCAATGTCTGCCCTGCCCCCCCTCCCCCCCAGCTGCTCAAGCAGGGATCCTCCATCTCCCACAGCATGGACTCCAGCGGTGCAGACCCCAGCCAGCATCTGGTCATGGTCACACCACCCTCATGTTAGCTAATGCTGAGAGGTGTCTATGTGCCAATTTCACTGGAACAAAGGCAGACAGAACAGTGTTCACTTAGGGCTTTCTGGAGCTAATCAACAGGTCAGCTGGTAATGTCTCTCCATTCTTCCTTAAAAATGCTTTGCAAAAAGCTGTTTAAGAAGAGCTTGAATGCATGAGAGGGAGGCTTTGGTTTCTTGATTAGCTGTTAAGCTTTGTGTTCTGATAAGCTCCTTGCTGACTGCTGGCTTGCTGTCAGTATTGAAGAGGGGACAGGGAGAGGTGTGAGAAATGACCTGGTTTGCAATGAATGCAGTCTGTCAGTTTGCTGCAGACAGTATGAAGAAGCAGGAAGAGGAAGATTGAAAAGCTTAGTATCATCAACAGATGCATATGTTCCACACAAGCATTTCTCCCTCCCCTCACCCTGCCCTTTGACTCAGTGTGTTGGCTGGGGTCTGGCAACACTTTCCACCCCTTGAGCAGTAAGTGGGGGTGGGAAGGGGAGCTAAAGCCTAGCAAGGGCTGCTTCTCCCTCCCTCTCCCTCTCTTGGCACACCCCGGCTGGGGACTCTGCAGGCCAGGGTGGGGTTTTAAACGCCTTCCTAATAATAATGTCCTGCTGGGGCCTGGCCACACCCCCCACCTCAGCTCAGCATTATGGAAGGGAAGGGAGGGCTTGCTCTAGCACATCCTGGCTTCTAGCCTGAGCCACTGCAGGCACGTTGCCTGCATTTCCTGAATCAAAAGTGTGTGTCTGTCCACTTGCAAACTGGTTCAATCTCTGCAGGTTAGACTAACCTGCAGAGATTGAATCAATTCAGGCTCAAGCTTTTTGAATATCTGTCCCTAGCCCTAGAGTGAATGTGGATGTATACAGGAAAAGGAGAAAGATATCTACTCCTGTTCCCTATCAAGAATGAAAACACGAGTAAGTAATGAATCAGTCTTTAAAAGAACAAATAAAACAGTCCTTTTAAACTTTAGAAGCACAGACTTATATTTAACTTCAGTCTGTAAGTTTTTAATCAGAATTTCTTTTAAAAGCTAGGATTGTTTCTGAGGTTACAAACGGTCATCTTCTTTGTGGCAGGATCAGCTGTGAAAGGATGCATTCTGGCACAGCAAATCCAATGGATGTACAGAGACAGATGTTGCTTGCAGTATTGTCCTGCAGGATCAGGTCCCTGGTGCTCCCAAGCCTTCAAGGGCTGGATCCTGTGGGACGACAGCCATGGGTGCTTGGCCCTGACCCATGGCAAGGGTTTGAAAGTGCTGAGTAGAGAAGTGGATATTTGCAAACACAGGGCTTCAGGGTGCCTGGCCCCAGTCTGTAAGGGAATTCCTGGGAGGGAACAGCTGCAAGCATGAAGTGGAGAAGTAACTTCTCCACTCTGTGCCTGCAGGCACAAGGCTTCAGGGGCCCAATCCTGCAGATCAGCAGCCCCAGGTACCTGACCCCAACCTAGGGCATGTGTCCAGAAGGTCTTTTTTTTACTATGCTTGTGTAGCTGGTATAAGGACCATACACAATTGCAAGCAAATACTAGGGGAGTAGATGGGGATGCCTCAGAGCCTATGGTCTTCCTCATTCTCTACTTGCAGATGCATACCCTGGTTCAGGCCAGGCACCTGGGGCTTTTGTCCTGCATGATTGGGCCCCTGCAGCCCCTAGAGCTAGCTATACCTGGGGAGGCCAGAGTGAGGGTTGCCTCAGCTACTTATGCTGTCATGCCATAAGCAAATAGACATTCTCCATGAAAAGTACTATGAATCATCATGCCCAGAATTTTGGACATTTGTGGTGTGGTGGGGCATGAATATCTGTTGACTCGTTTTGTGATGCCATAAAACTTTTATGGCAGCACAAGGGCAACGTCTGTTGGCAGCCCATCACAAGGTCAAGTGTGAAAACGTGTTCCTTAAGGCATCCCCGTCTACTCCCTGAGCATTTGTCTGCAATTCTGTATGGTCCTTATACCACCTGCACGAATATAGGAAAGAAGAAATCCCCATATCTGTTTGCTTGTGCTTATGTAATGGCAAAGCAGAACCTGTCTCTAATGGGTTTTTCAGGTTTAGATTTCAATAGTATTATACCAGCTTATTAACTTCACAATAAGGTATTATTCAGTATTAGAGGGGATTTCACAATATAGTCTGTAAACTGTTACTATACATAAATAAATGGCTTAGTTTCATGGTAACTTCATTTTTTGCAGGGGAAGGAGGAAGGAAATTTTCTAGATAATTATCTAGAAAATTGTTGATGTTAATGTCAGCTATCCAGGGTGACCAAAAGAAGGAAAACGAGTTGTTAATTGTATCTTTAGCCCAGAAATATATTTTGCCAGTTTCCATCTAGAACAAAAGAGCATGCTAGTTCAAGGTTTTAACTGTTACTGTGACTTTTTGGATGTTAAAAATGCAGTTAAAGGCCACATATAACTGTTCTGTCCTAGGTGTAGATCTAAAACCTTGGAAAAAATCCTACTTCTCTATTAATGTAATTATTGCTTTGTATTAAACACTAACAAAGGTTGACGTGAAGACTCATGTTTGCTTTATTTTCAGATATCTGCCTATGAGGATTCAGTAGCTGCTCATCTTGCAAAAATCCTCAATTCTGATCAACACTCAGTTGTCATATCATCTGCCAAGTGAGTTGATGGCTTTAATGTAATATATGCAAGATAAGTCTATGTAACATCATCATATAGGGCTATAAAATAAACTCTCCTGTAAGCTTGAGTTCCCTCTGTCTGTAGCTCAGCTGCCTTGAGCTAACCCAGTCCTGATTTTATAAATTGTGAAGTGCAGTGGATAAAGTTCTATAGCTATTTGGTTTTGTGCCATTATATTGTATGGCTTCATTTTTAACAAGTCAAGTTCAGCAACATATTTAAAAAATCTTGGAAAGCAAAATAATTGTTTAAGTAAAAAGATATATCATTAGATTAAAAATAGATTAAATGAAAATAATATTAATACTATGTAGAAATGATTTGGTTCCCTTAGAACATCTTTTGCTCATATGCAGTCTCTGATAAGCATGCACAGTGGCAAAATAGGAGTCTCCAGTATGGTAGCTCATTAAAATAGTCAAACCATAGGATTTTTATACCAAATTTAAATGCCTCAGATCAGAAAGTTTCCTCTCCCTAGAAATCTCAAGTGCCACATAAAGTGGTAACATGCTGTGCTTCTAGCTGAGTGAAAAGGATTTTTTAAATATTTGACACTGGCCAACAGACTGATGATAGCTCCAAGATGGTATGCAGTTGTCATTACTGCTCTTAACCCTTTATAGAACAGGATAATGCAATGCAATTGAAATACAATTTACCCACTTTGCATGTTAATTTTAATCTGCACCAAATCATCATAACTCCAGATTCAAAGTGTTTAGAACACCTTTTTGAGGGAACATAATTTAAAACTAAACAACATGTAGTTGTTTAGTAACAGTAGTTAATTCAAGTCCCCACAACAAATTGGTTGTACTTATGCAGCATATACATCTGTAGCCAAATTCTGGTCTCAGTTGCAGTAATAAAAGCCCATTGAACCCACTGTCATTTGCACAAGTATTTCTCAGGGTACAATGTGACTCGGCAGCCAGTCATGCATTGAAAACTGTTTTGGATAGTTCTTTCCACCCACAAAGATGCTCAAGGACAGATGTCATTGGGGTTTCAGCTAGGTGCAAGGGTTCTCAAACAAGTGGTGTAACTTGTTAGACTGCTATCTAAGCCAGCTAAGGGGAACACAAACTTGCTAGCAACTCTGATAAAGCCAGTGATACTGATGAATACGTGTGTATATGTTTCCAAAAAAGGAAATAAACAAAAAGGTCCTATTAATTTCAGCTCGGATTAAAGTAGGAGAGAGGGGTAGGGAAACAATGTATACAAAAATGTTGAATCAATATGGGAAAAGTGTTCTTAAGTTTAGCAGCAGATTTAACAAGCCATGGTGAGCTAAAAATATAGAATATCTACTTTTACAAATGATTTGATAATGTCCACTTTACAACCCAAATGGTCTACATTAGTATGCATTGTGAACTAATGGTCGTAATGTTATTATTCATTTTTCTCTTTCTGCCTGTAAAGTATTTGTTTCTAAAGCTTTTGGTGTAGCAGGTTTTTATCTTATTCTTCTCAGAAATGACATATGGGAGCATGATTTAAGCTTGGTGGAATTTTAGTAAGAAAACAACACAAAGTTAATACATCCAGTAATTAATAGTAAACTTGCATCCAGTTAATTTCACTTTATTTTTATTTAATTTCACTTTTATTTTTCCATCTTCCCCTCTTTTCTTTTATGCAAAGGGTGTTATGTGAAACTGTAAAGGACTTTGTTGCCAAAGTAGGGAAGACTTATGAAAAAGCTATGGAAAATGCAGATGAAGCTGATTCCATGACCCTTAAAGTAAGAATGAAGTTTTTTGTAACATTTTTTCCCAATTATTTGTTAGGCTTTTGTAAATGTTTTAAAAGTTATAGTTCAGAGGGATCACATGTTCTTCTCCCAAAGTAATTCAGGAAGCTCTGTTCCGTTCCTCCTGAGGTGAGTGGCTACAATATGCTTTTCTTTTCAGTAGGGAGACCAGTTATTTCAGCAGAACTTTAAATTAAAGAATACCCTATTAAATTTGCTAGTAATTACATTATTTTTGTCCTGGTTGCACAAAACAAAAATAAGACAATGGGGACTTGGCAATGTTGAAAAACTTGTTTATTTTTCCTTTAGTTGATGACCTAGGCATAGCTTTTACACTGGAGAAAACAGATGAAGCATACAGTTGTATCCACAAAATAAATAGAAATATGCTGCTTGAGAAATTCAGACTTCTCTTTAAAAGGGATTATGTTAAATGCAGTGAAACAATAGGATTAGAAAATGGGAGAACCCAGCTGGAAGTAGGGGCTCCGGTTTTACATATATAGTAAACTAGGCTTCAAATGGTAGAGCCTTTTTAATAGATTCATAGATTGTAGAGTTGGAAGGGACCACAATGGATCATCGTGTCCGACCCCCTGCCCCTGGCAGGAAAGAGGACCAAGGTCAGATGATCCCAGCCAGGTGACTATCTAGCCTCTTCTTGAAGACCTCCAAGCTAGGTGATAGCACCACCTCTCTTGGAAGCCCATTCCAGATCCTGGCCACCCTTACTGTGAAAAATTTCTTCCTAATATCTAACCTAAATCCACTCTCAACTAGTTTATACCCATTATTCCTAGTCACTCCCTGGGGCGCCTTAGTAAACAGCGCTTCCCCTATTCCCCGTTGACCTCCCCTAATAAATTTATAGGCGGCCACAAGATCTCCCCTCAGCCGTCTCTTGTGTGAAGAGACTGAAGAGATTCAGCTCTCTCAACCTCTCCCCGTAGGGTCTATCACGAAGGCCACTAATCATGTGAGTAACCCTCCTCTGGACCCTCTCGAGATTCCCCGCGTCCCTCTTGAAGTGTGGCGCCCAAAACTGGACGCAGTACTCCAACTGCAGCCTGACCAGTGCCACATAGAGGGGGAGCATCACCTCCTTTGATCTATTAGTCATGCACCTGCTAATGCACGACAAGGTGCGATTGGCTTTGTTGATGGCCTTGTTACATTGCCGGCTCATGTTCATCTTGGAGTCCGTTATGACTCCCAAGATCCCTCTCTGCCTCTGAGCTGCTGAGAAGGACACTCCCCAACCTATAGGTGTACTGGGGGTTCCTCCTTCCCAGGTGGAGTACCTTACATTTATCTTTATTAAATTGCATCCCATTTCTCTCTGCCCATTGATCCAACCTGTCCAGGTTGGCCTGAATCTGCTCCCTGCCCTCCGGTGTACTAACTTTGTCCCATAACTTGGTATCATCAGCGAACTTGGAGAGGGTACTCTTCACGCCCTCGTCCAAATCGCTGATGAAGATATTAAATAATATCGGTCCGAGGACCGAACCCTGCGGGACCCACCTTGTCCTCGTGGAAAAGGGGAGGGGGAAAAGAAATTTTAAAATTCTTGTTTCAAAGAAAAAGGTACACAAGGAATTAAAAGAAGACTTAGTCTGTTGACCTCAGTACTGTACTGAAGTTACTTTGTGGTATACTCCATTATATTATTGACTGATACATCAAAAACACTCATCTTTTTTTTCCAGTGGAACTATGGTCTCAATTGTATAGATGGGCTTTTTAAGTGTTCAGGAATGACCTAGTTCTGTTCCCCTTGACTTCCATGAAGGCAGCCACACCCGTGCCGAGCACTTTAGAAAATCCCACTCGTGATCTTTAAATGCAAGTTTGTATGGCAATTATATTGTCCAACAAATAGTTAATTAGATGTAGTTCAATGCTAGGCTTTAAGATCCAGCACCAGAATCTTGTAGTTGACTTTGGTAAATATAGTCTCCTCAATGATTTTTTTTAACTCATTCCTGTGTGGGTGTGTGTGTAACTTTGCCAGTGTTCAGAATTAAATGAGAAGCTAGACCTGTTGCTCCAGGCTCTTCACACTGAATCCCAGGCCACTCCCATGCTGCCATGTATCACTCCCCCCATTGTGGAAGAAGAAGTGGAAGAGTATTCAAGTGAAGAATCCTTATCTGAAAGCAAGGAGAGTGAAGGAAAATCTTCTACCCAGAAAATCTTCAAACCAAGAGAACAGTTAATGCTGCGGGCAAACAGCTTAAAGAAGGCTGTAAGGCAGATCATTGAACAGGCAGAAAAAGGTGCGTCAGCAAGGCTTTGCTTGTTAATCACATGGGGAATCTTTTTTTTGCCCTAGCATAAAATTCCATTGTGAAAACTGGATTTCCATATTTTCACACAAGTTGAATAGATAGATTATTACACGAACAGACAGATTTAGAAATGTTGTTTTGGGGTGGGGGTGGAGGCAGAGGTGGGGTGGTCACTGTAGGTCCCAGAGCACTGTGGCCATCCAGGCCTTGTCACAGCACAGCGCTCTGACCCCTCCATGCCTCAGCCGCTTTCCCTACCTTCTGTTACAAGCTGAATGATGAGACCTGCCACATATTGGACTGCTACTGATCTTATGGATCTGGCTGTATCATACTGTGCTTGTTCCTGTGCTAATAGACAAAATGGCGCCTTTAATGTTTGCAGCCAAAATAAGTATCTAGCAGGGCTGTTCACTCCAATCTGTGGAATCACTGCTAAGCTCTGCCCTTTTGCTCTCTGTACCATGTTGTTCTGAATTAGCGAAAGGATGACAAGCATGAGATTATTTTTAATTTTTACATGTAAACGGCATTCCTATTTTCCCCTTTTGCCAAATCTTGAAATGTAAAGACAGAGGTGAACTGGCTGGTACTGCACACCCTGCAATGCCTTTTCACTTTGTATTTTTGCCACTGTCATGCATTGAGCAGCCAAAAAGCCCACTGGTTTTCAGCAGCAAAAAAAAAAAAAAGTGACATCTTCCCTAGCAATAGTGAACCTAACCTCTGGTTGCTGGTACTCCTGCATTGTGCGCTGCCACTCTTCTTTTCCCTCCCTGCTGTTGGATCAGAAGCAACTGGAGGGTGCAGGGTGTGTGGGGGAGGGATGGATGCGGGACAGGAGGGTGAGCTGGCATTTTAGCACCATCCTGGTGCCCAGGGCCTATGCCCCTCTTGGCCACCCATTGTTATACTGCTGTATACAGAGTTGTTTCAGTGACTTTTACTCATATTCTTTCTTTCTAGAAAAGCAGCACATTGCATAGTAACTTTGCTTTTAAGATATAATAGGGTTTAACAGTGATTTTAATGCAAAAATTCTGCCAGAGTAACAGTCAGATTATAAATTGGCCACCAGAAGTGAGGGACCAGCTTTTTTCCGGGTGCTGCCTATATGCAGCTTTCACTAGTGTCAATAGGAGACCCCTGCATGCAGCACTGAAGAATCCAGCAATGGAATACAATGCAAAGTCCTAGACACTTAGCACAGCTGCCTGGCCCCTTCTTGTAGCAAGCTGTTCTGTTCACAGCTCACTTTCTTTTTTTATTACTTACTCTTTTGGGAGCTTTTTAAAGCACCTAGTATTTGTCATTGGCAAAGGCTGTTGCACTGCTCCTGTTCTGATAGGGCAGATGAGACCTGTTACTGTTATTCATAAACCCTATACTAGTGCTACAGAAATAGGATGTTAAATCTTCCACATATACATATTTCTCTAAAGAAACTTTAACATTTCCTCCTTTGAATAAGCAGTTGTGGATGAACAGAATGCTCATACTGAAGAACAAGAGAACCAGTCTGCTCTAGAATATAGTAAAGAATTGGAAGAATCCAAGGAAGAGGAAAAAGAGGAAGATACAAGGGAACATGAATTCCAGTCAAGTAAGCAAACTAAGAGTAAATTACTTTACTTTAAAAAAGTAACTAAAGAACAATTTAACAACATTTTAGTTTTTAGAAGCAAAAATTCTCATTTCATAATTAATGGGGTTAGACCATTTCCATTATTAGTGCGATTTTGCTACTGTTTTACTGATATTGATATTATTTCTATTTTCTGAAAATAATTTTTTTTTTTTTGTATAAACTGTGCTCTGGAACTCTGCTTTGTATCCCCTGAGTCATGCATATTATTGCAGTGGAGTTCTAAGAACCGTGTGACCTAAGTGAAGATTTGACTTTTTTGCAAAGCATAGCTTAATATTCCATGAAAAATGTAACTTTTGGTGACCTGAAACTAGCATATTTCATGGTGTATATGTCAAGTTTTGAAGACAAATTTTTAACTCTCAAAATTCAACCTCAACTTATGCACCGTCCCCTGACTCAGTGTGCGCAGTGCTGGAAGCCCAGGGTGGGCTTGTGTGAGAGTTGTTATGCTGGCAGGCTCCCAGGAAGTTAGATTGGACCCCTGGGGCTGGCCTGGGGTGGGGGTGTGCTGCTGTCACAGAGGGAAGGACTGCCCCCCCCCTGCCCTCCCCCCCCGGAGGGGTGGGGAAGCTCATCTCCTGTGCAGCTCATTCCTTGACTTCAGGGCAGGCAGGGAGGCTCTGCCAAAAGTAGGATAGGGCACCCCCTCACCATTTGTGCCTTCAGCAGGCTCCTGTAACTGGCAAGACACCTGGTGCTGCCTGGGAAGGGGCAGGCTTGCTTAGGTGTCGGGCAGGGGGAGTGGGGAGGCTGGCCTTGCCCAACACCCTTAGTCTTGGTGTATAAGAGAATTATCTCTTTCTCTTGTATTTTGTGTAATAGTTAAAGAGTGTTGGATCTGAAACTCAGGTTTTTCAAATGTGTGAGCTACTGGGCTCTAGTATGCTTCTTTCTATCTCTGTTGTGATGATTATTTAGAGTCATAGAGTAATAAAGCTGGAAGGGACCTCACAAGGTCATCTAGCCCAACCCTTGCTAAAGGTAGTAGGATCTTCCCTCTTTAAGCCATTCCAGTCAAATGTTTGTCTAACCTGCTCTTAATAACTTCACTTTGATACGAAGTGAATAGCAGAAACAGAAGCCAATCCAAATCCCCTGGCTAGTGAATTGTGGAGAGGTGAAAGACTGAGGTTTAAATCACTGCTCTGAATCACGAGAAGAGATTGAGCTTCTCTTTTCTTTCTCTGTGCCATATGGGGGCCTTAAGCACTGCTGTATACGGCAAGTATAACCACTGTGTACTCCGCCTTTTCCTGTCAATTTAACCTTTGCCTTTAATAAAGAAGCACAAAAATGGTATGGAACTGTTTAATTTGAGTTGAATAAGATGTTTCATTCCACTTCAAACATATTGTTTCAATTTGCCAAATATATATATATATATATATATATATATAGTAACCTAGAAAAAAATGTTAATTTTGTTTCTTTTTTTGTTCATCTACTAAACTGGTTCTGTTGAGTTTTTCTGATACCTTTGCAATAAGCAAGAGAATGAAGCCCTTTTGCAACTGGTACACATGAAAAGATTGATAGAGAGTTGTATTGAAATTGAAAGTTATATGTTAGAATTGATTGCATCAAGAAGACAGATTTGAAATGGCTAAGGATCTCTAAGACATAGGTGAAAAGAAGGTGGTTTTGATAAGATGATGGAACCTTAGTTGATAATGTCCTGTCCTGAATTCCTGAGATTTAGGGTTTAAAAATATAGCAGTCTGTCAGTGCTACTTAATGGATAATAAATTTTCAGCCTTTAATTTTGAGATTTTTTTTTTCATTGTGTGGCAATCTTTCCAAGTTATCGTTTTTCATGTGATGAATTGCTGGGTTTAAAGAGGGAAGAATTTAGAATCCTTTAAAGTCTGTTACTGAGCCCTGATTTCTTTACCGGAATGGCATAGTTATGGAGCAGTAACTATATGTACTACAATTAATACTCTGTCTCTCTCTGTTAATATATTATATAAAAGGAATTGACTTTTCTTGGATTAATGCTAATAAGAATGAGTACACTTACCAGAAAAGCCAAAGTTTCAAGGACTGCAGGAATATGGAATCTGTATTTGTCTCTTCTAGGTGGTCCATTTTCAGTCAGTGTATGGAGCATACAGATGGGCTCATGTGGGAGGTTTCTGTTTCTGTCACGAGTGTCAAACCTGTTTTGAGAAGATTTCAGGCATTAAGCCTGAGATTTTATGAGTATTGAATTATATTGCAAAATACAACAAGCAATTACATTTTTAATTCCAAATTCCAAACAGTCAATTCCAATTAGAATGGGGCTGTACAATATGCTGAAACACCTAATTGCAAGACCTGAGCTAAAATGGACTGGTGTGGACAGCCCAGAGAATCTGGGCCATTTACATTTTTTCTTTAGACTTTTTTTTAAGTCTCTGCTTTGTAAGCAAACTTTTGTGTTAAGTTTGTGCATTCACAGCTTCAGCTCCTGAAAGATCTGCTGCCTATCAGAACCTAAATGTATTAAATTATATAAAGGGTTGTTATGGCTACCATCATCCCTGGTTAAATATCCTAATTATCACATTTTTTCTTTGCCAAAAAGAGAAAAGAAGCAAAGCATGACTCAAGGAGTTTAGGGGGTTTTGGTTCTGCTTTTTTTTCTTTGTTTGGAATGGTCATCTATGCTGAACTTCTTTGTGCATCAAATAATCATGGGTTCCTAGAGTAACATTATTTCTGTAATGATTGGAAAGCTGTTCCTACATCTAAAATGCATGAAGTGGAGCACATATTAATTCTGTCTGTGGGAGGTGGGTGTTTAGGGAGAGAGCATGAAACATGAATTCAATTATTTGCAATGAAGCACCAGTTTTACTCATTAAGGCTCTGTTGGCTTTTATCAGAGCATGAGCAGCAAAAGTTTATCTTTATTGCAGCTTATCCCCATGCGTCTCATCTGTCAAATAAGGAGCAGCTGTTCTGCTGATTTTTTTTTTTTTCTTTTAATGTAACCGCCTTGTTCCTGAATAGAGGGAACAGATTGTAAGAACAGCACTGTGAATTTTTCAGTAGCATTATGATGAGTGAATGTTAATTGTGTTCTGAGAATTATTTTTTTTACCCTCTGAGATTTGTCCCTCAGTCAGTTGAAGAAAGTAACGTTTTCCATGCATTAATTACCTCAGTCTAAATATTTAATAAACTCTTGTTAGGTAAAATTTAAATATAACTTGCTAATTTTATTTCCACTTGTTTTCAAACATTTTGGAATTGTTTGGTCAGGCATGTAGGCCAAGGATTGTTTGTGTTGATGCTGTGTCTTACAACACTATCGCTTGATAGCTGCTGAAGCTAATTCATAGATATTAAAAGCCAGAAGGGACCATCTTGTATAACAGAGGGCACAGAATTTCAGCCAGTTATCCCTCTGCTGAGCCAAATAACTTGTTTTTGTCAAAAGTCTGTCACCAAAAAACACATCTAGCCTTAATCCAAAGATAAAAAGGGATGGACAATTCACTGCTTCATTGATAGCTTATTCCAGTAGTTAATCATCCTCGCCATTCAAAATATTTGCCTCATTTTTAATTTTAATCTGTTTGGCTTTAATTTCCAGGCTTTGGCCCTTGTTATGCTTTACTTTGCTAGATTAGGGAGACCTTTTAGTACCTAGTATATGATCTTTGTGGAGGTATTTATGCAGCATAATCAAGGTACCTCTCAGTCTTCTTTTTAATAAGCTACTCAGTCTCTCAAAATCTCTTGTAAGGCAGTTCTTCCACTTCTTGAATTACCTTTTGCCCTTTTTTCTGTCACTCTCCAGTTTTTCAGTTTTAATAATTCACCTGGTGAACTGCAGAACACTTAAACACTTGCTCTGTTGGCAGCACACATGTTTATACTATTTTTTTTTTAATAATTTATTTCCTATTAATTTTTTAAATGACTGATTATGCAGATGGGAAGAAAAAATATGCAGGTCCTCTAACTGCTTTGTAGTTTTTCTTATCCATGTTTCTGGAGCTGGCCAGGGTTTAGCTTCAGGAGGTTTTGTGATTCCTTTTATTGGATCAGCTGAACAGTTGAGAGAGATGCTGGACGTGCTTTTGGGCACAAAGTGCCTTTTACTTCAGGTTTGGGAAACAAGTAGACACAGGCTAAGCTAAACTGAACCCCCCCCCCCCCCCCACACACACACTTTTCTGTTTATCTCCATGTAAATCAGGGGTTGGCCACCTTTTACTAATGGCAGGCCACCTTTTGTGAACCAGCCAGCACCATAGGCTGCCCATCCCCTGCTGTGACCCAGTTGTCCCTGCTCTGGCCACGTACACACATTGTTTCTCCTGGGAGAGTTGCTACTTTCCCAGTAGAAACCACGTATATACGGATGTTCATATTTTTTTCCCAGAGCAAAAATGGCTGCTCCAAGAGAATCCAGTAACAACCAGGATTAAATCACTCCCAGGAGTGTTTTTTGTGGGAGAGTGAATGTCTGAAAACAATTCTTTGTAGGAGAAGTTGCAGCACAGTCCTTCAGCATCCCATGATGCTTTGCTTCCCCTGCTCCCCCCCCCCCCCCAAAGACAGCGTGTCACTCAGGCTAGACTTTACTGCTCTGGCCACACACGGAGCAAAACACTGCCCCTTCACAATCCTTATGTTGTGTAGCAGGGTGACACAACTGGCCCTGAGCAGTCTGGATCAGCCAGTCAGGGCTGCCCTGTGCACATCCATGCAGACCGAGGGAACCTGCAGAACACACTGAGATGTGTACAGGGGCCCCCTGGCTGTGCAGTGTAAGCACTGCAAGCAGTCTGCTCCTCACAGGCTCAGCATTCAAATATCTGTTTAGAGGTCTCTGGATAAGTGTTTCTATCAGGAAAACAAATCTGGGAGACTTTTCCCAGATCATTTGAATGTATGTGTGTAGCCTCTGTGCAGAGCAGCTGATCTTCTGATCTCACATCCTTTCACTGAGAAATAACTTGGGCATATCTTTTGACCTTTCTGCATCTAGTTTTTCTATCCCATTGAAAGATGAGGGACACTTTTCAGAGAGTACTAGGTACAATTAATAGTTAATACTTGTAAAATACTTTGAGACTGTGAAACTTACATATCACACCCACAGATATACACCCCTTAATTAGTGCACAAATGTATATTTCAGTTTGCATTTTGTTCTAACTTTTTTGCACAGCCAAAACTGCACCAAGATCTCCAGATCGACGTACAAGTCGAGCTGTCCATTCTCAGACAGGCTCTTTCTCTGCCGCAGCCTTGGCAGCCAGTAAAGAAAACCTCCCAGTGCTTAACACTAGAATAATCTGTCCAGGTAATGATTGATTCTGAACTCTTGTTGTCCATTCAGTAACTTTATATGCCCTTATGTGATTTTAATCAAACTTTGCTCTTACATACCTTCACCCAAAGATATCAAACAATTTTCTAAAAAACTGTTGAATAGATATGTGCAACGTTTTTGTGTTGCAAATGTGCAGTATCAAATATGGGTTAATTTAAAATGCCTCTTCTCACTGAGCTGAGCACCAAATGCATGGCAAAAGTGTAGCACTTGATTTTGGAGAATAAGGAGCAGAACTGGGAGGCCTCTTTATATCTTTCTTTACTCTCTATTTAATGGAATAATTAACCTTATTCCTTTTTTACTAAATGAGATGCTGGGGGGGGGCACCTCTCAGGAAAAAATACTATAAATGAGTCTATACAACGGTACTTTCCATCAATGAGAACTGCAAAATTGTTCATATTCCCATGTGCAGATTTCTACCAAAATGTCTGTCTGTCTCCAAGCAGACTGACCCTTCAGAGCATATTGAGATGTATGCACAGGGGCTTAATAAAATGTCATTAGTCGTGGTAGCTTATAATGAAACATGTTTGTATATCAGTTTAACTGAAACCTTTTGGAAAGCACATTTTATTTGCATTTATTGTATATTGCATTCTTTTGTGATTTTTTTTATATAAGTCAGTTTGGGGGTTGGCAGCCTGCCAGTGAACAAAAATTACAAACTTTGACCCTTTCAGTAGTAGAAACAAGAACTGTTCTTTAGCTCCTTATTTGGCTTCCAAACACAAACACCTGTTTTCTCACTTGTCTACATCTTGTTGCTCCCTATCCCATCACACCTTTCACGGTGTGGACACACAAACAGAGCCCTTGGAAGGGCAGTGTTTCAGAAGAACAGTAGCTGGTATATTCTCATTGCTGTGTGTCTGAAGGGCTGCAAGCAATTCAAATGCAGCAAATCAGTTCCAACTAACATTCCTTCATCCAGGGTTAAAGTTGGACAGGATTGGCTGCGGTTGTTCTCAGCTGGTTCATATATAACAATTAGAAATATCAGTCCACTGCCCTTTTGAAACCCCCTTTAGAAGGGCTCTCTTTTAAAAGTGTTCCTGTGTCCACACACTCAGACTGCTCTGTTTCTCTTTTTCCCCTTGTTCTCTCTTGTTCCCTTGTCCCTCTCCTTTCCATTTCTTTCTGTACTTTTTTTCTTCTCTCCAATTTTTTTCTCTACTGGGGTGTGGACAGGCATAACAAAACATTTCAAACGTGTTTGGAAGACCTCAAAGGCTGTCTGGACCCACTTGAATACAAGTCCTTTCAAGTATTCCATAAATAGCTTAAACAATCCAAAGTTGCACCTCTTGAAACAAAATTATTCATTTTTGGAGCTGTTCACTTTTGGGTTATGTCTGCAGAGGAGAGGAAGGGAAAGAGGGTGAACAACATGCTGGCTTTCCAGGCACCCGGTCCTATTCCTGATCCCACAGTGCTGCTGGGTCTCCACTGGGACTACCATATCCCCTGCTGGGATTTCCAATGTTACTGAAGCTGGGTTTACCCTCCCACTACTTCTCTTGCTGACTCACAGGGTCCCCCCCCACTGCTGGAAGGAAGCCCTTCAGCCTCAGTCCCCTTTACCTCTGCTCCACTAGGAAGCCCCTGCCATTCCTCCTTCCCTGCCTTCTGGGCTTTTTGTTCTGCACTCCCATCTACCTCCCATCCCCATGTGGGAAGAGGGGAATGTAGAGCAGAGTTGTAAGTCACTGCAGCCTCGTTTAGTGCTCCCTGGCTGGCAGAGGAATCTGAGGCATTTTGAAACATTCTGGCTAGGAACAGCAAAGGGGGCATGTGTGTTGCCTGGCTTTCAGTGTTTCACTTATTCAATTATTGCCTTGTGTGTTTCCCTTGGAACTGTTTTCATTGTTTTGCCTGCCTGCACCCTTGTTTCATGTGCCTTCCCCTACCTCCCTGTAGTAAGAAACTATGCCAAAATAATGGAGGTTTGGGGTCTGGTGGAGTGGACTAAAATGAAAAAACAGTAATCTTTGAGGGGTGTTATTTTCAGTTTGAGTTTTGCACTGAAATCCTGAAATGTTTCTCAGATGATGGTGTAATTGTTGCATTGCCTGGCCAGTGAGCTACCACAAAGTTCATCCTGCAGGCGTTCATATATATGACTTCAGTTCATGCCATCTAGCAAAACTTCTTAGCTTACATTAAGATTAGATGTTCCTCTTGACATTTTTTACACTGTTTTTGTTTCTCTGTTTTCCTCAGGTTTAAGGGCTGGCCTTGCTGCCTCTATTGCAGGAAGTTCTATCATCAGCAAAATGTTACTTGCAAACATTGATCCATTTGGTGCTACGCCATTTATTGACCCTGATCCAGATTCATTGTAAGAAAATCTCTGTTTTATGAATTCACTCTTATTTCACTTTATTCACTCCTATTTTAGTGCATTTTCTTTTATGAAATTGTACTTTATAATTACCAGAATGAAAAACAAGCCATAATTCATAGTTTTCAGAGGAAAATACTACTCAAATTCAAAATGGCAGATACTGCCTTTTAGGTACTGATCTTGAGATAAGGGCACTACAGAGTGCAGGACACTGGAAAGCATTGTGTCCAGCAGAGTTTCCCTAGAACATACCCAGAGCATACTCAAGGGGTGGGCTATTATTTGGGATGGAGGGCCACTTAACAAGTTTTGTTGAGCTGTTGTGGGCTGCACGCACATGTGTGTGCAGACACCAAAGATGTGGGTTTTCCAGAAAATTTTGAATTGGAAAATTTTCCAATGCCCTAAATAGAGCGTGATCTGATTTAGCATGTTTATTTGAGTTATACATAGTAAACAAAACTAAAAAAAGTACCCCCATGTTAATGTTATGTCCCAACAGCCCAAGTATTTGAACTGAAATATTTGATTAGGAAAAAAATTAAATACAGCACAGTTAATGTGGTTTAAATGTTATGTTCAAACAAATTCAAAGCTTTATGTGGAAAGAAATTATTTTTATTGGAATACTTGTAAAAATGTAAAGACAATACACAATAGCATATACTTCCCTTACATTGTTTGTTTAAATTTAAGAAAAAAAATGAAGGCAGTGAAAACTGTTGACACATTAGAACTGTGCATGATATGCCGTGGTTGTCCACTCATCTACTTCAACAGAATTTAACTCTTCCACTGAAGTCATTGTGGTACCTCCAGTTTCACTGTCACTATGTGTAGAATCACTTGCACTACTTATTAGCACCATTTCAGAATCAGTTTGAGGTAAATCTGATTCAGAACTACTTGAACTATGTTCTCTTTCACTAAAGGATGGTTTTACCAATGAGTCTGTGGGCAAGGGCAACTTATCATCACACTGCATCTTCTTCACTAATTGTGCTTCTGACTGATTCTCCAGGAGCAAGAGATCTTGAGAAATAGAAACAAGCTTAGCGGTGCATTCATCTGTTAGTCTATTCCTCTTTTTTGTCTTGATTGTGGTGAAAGATTTCCAGTTCCATTCACAAGAAGCTGCTGTTGGTGAAATGCTTAGGATCCTTAGGGCAATCCTGAACAACAGTCGCGTGTTACAGTATCCCTTCCACCATGTGAAAGGAAACATATTCTGTGTTGCCCGCCAAATGGTGTCTTTGCTCCAAAGTCTTTCTTTTGCGTGGCTATGTCTGTCACCACGGCTATTGGCATCTATTCATTGTTACTAATGAATTTGATGAAGAAATTAATTTTTAGAAATGGGAAATTTCCCATAAAAAATAAAGCACTGGAAAATTTTCCGTCCCACATCTCTTCCATGCATGCATGCATGCATGCGCGTGCACGCACATTCCCACAGCTTTCTCTGTGCCCCTTCTCCTGTCCTGAGTCCCTGGCATGTGGCCATGTTGGGCAGGAGCCATGCCAGTTGTACCCGTGTGGCCTGAAGCGCTGTGTAGGAACATAGAGTGGCACTGGCCTGGCCCAGTCATGCTCTGGAGACTTGGGCCAGGGGAGGGGCTGTAGGGAGACAGGAGCTGGGAGCCATGGGTTATTTGCACTCAGCTGGGCCAGTGCTGCATTATGTTCACCCCTCTGTGTACCAGGGACTTGGGGTCGCTCAGGAGCTACACCAGCTGCTGCAGCTGCACCCACATGACACAGCCTGAAGCAATGCGAGGGAACACAACATGGCACTGCATTAGTAGTGCCTGCACACCTATCAAGTTCTGGCCCAGCTTGGCAGGGCCTAGATACCTTGCAACTTCTAGCCCTGTTCCCCTTGCACCCTTTCCCCCACCAGTGGGGAGAACTATACCTGAGCTTTGACTCTTGCCAGGGCTGGGCTGTCTTGTCTTCAAACGACTACAGAATTGGAGCTGTGTACAGACAGTCTCACCAGGCAAAAGCCTGGCCAGGAGCTCCCTGCCAGGATGCCCCCCGCCTTGGATTGTGTACAGGAGGCTAGGGGGCAGGGCAGGGTGGGCCAGGTCAGGCTGGGGAGGGGGAATTGCTGTCTGGCCCCTGGAGCTGCTGCTGCTGCACCCAGCTACAGCATAGGGAAGGGAGATGGGTGAGAGGTGCCGAAAGCCAGGGCAGTTGCAGGGGAGAATCAGTTTTCCTTCAGAGGAGCAACCATGGGCCAGGTAGAATCATTTGGCAAACCAGATCCAGCCCATGGGCTGTATTTTGCCCACTCCTGGCATACTCTTTCTGCTTTTGAAGAGTACAGCAAGCAGTCACCACTACCATTGCCCAGCTCTGCTAGGTAGATGTCTTGATGTAGAGTCCTGTTTTTCTTTTCTATCCCTTCTGAGGTCATTCACACCACAGGAGGTGCTGGCAGGTAGTCAGCCCTGTGATTGCTATTGTCAATATATGGGGCTTCAAGCATATATGGGTGCTAGGACCAGCCACAGTCTAGGTCAAAGGTATATGGGAGCTGTTGAGATAACTGTACAATTACAAATTTATCTGTACTCCTCTCATAGGGAAGGATATTCAGAAAAGTGCGTCATGAACAACTACTTTGGAATTGGATTAGATGCAAAAATTTCATTAGAATTTAATAATAAACGAGAAGAACACCCTGAGAAGTGCAGGTAATGGAACCATCAGTGGTATAGCAGAGGCATTTTATTTTTCTTAATTTTGTTGTTCTTCATGCTTCCTTTAACATCCTTTATGTTTCACTCTTTCCACACAAAACATGCATGTACATCACAAATCATGTTTCAGTACAAGAATTTTTATTCCTTATTTCCAGAAGCCGGACAAAGAATATGATGTGGTATGGTGTACTTGGTACAAAAGAATTACTGCAAAGGACCTATAAGAACTTAGAACAAAAAGTTCAACTTGAGGTAAAAAATATTTATTTATTTTTTACAGCTTTGATCTAGTTTGGTTATTAAAACACAGTACAGAGCAGTGTGGATCATCTAGAACAGGTCTCTCTAACTTCTGGGTGGTGGGGGACCGCGCACACTCTGGGCTGCACACCATTGGGCCACACACTACGTGGGCCACACACTATGAGGGCAGCAGTCATGTGGTCCTCCCTGCCATGCAAGCAGCCAGCTGCCCTCTCACTGCATGTAGTTCGGCCCTGCTTCCTGCCATGCATACAGTTCAGTCCTGCTCCCCTGGCTTTGCATAGTGCACAGGTAGCACAGACTTCTTTTGGCCTCCCTCCGACTACACCACCCTGCTCCCAGGAGCAGGAAAGGAAGAAGAAAGCAAATGAGAAAGGAGTCCAAAGCCCCTGAACACTAACAGCAGGAGCAATGAGAGGAGAAGTGGCTACATAGGAGCCCACAGGCTACATGTTAACTCCTTGCAGGCTGCATGTAGCTCTCAGGCTACCCATTGAACAGCTCTGACCTAGAAATGTGTCACTTTTCATGCCAAGTTCATGTAACTGTTAAAATTTACTTCTCATAAATAAATTGTGTGAAACATGGTAGATGCTAGGTTAATCCAAGCTGAATCTGTGGGTGTGAACACATGTAACACTTAGACATTTTAAAATATGGTCTAGACTGTAAGTGCCCAGATGTACAAGTCAGTTTAGAACACTATAGACCTGCTGGAACACTTCAAAAGTATACCTGGGTAATTATTGAATTTACTCAAATGTAAGACAATGCTAAATATAAGACTACCACCGCAATACTTAGATTCTATATATGGAAAATTAATACATTTATAATTTTCCACGTATAGAATCTAATTATTGGAGGGTTGCCTTGGATTTGTCTCCTTCCCTCTACTACACCAGGGAAAATAAATAGTGGGGAGGCAGTCAGGTGACTCCCTTGCCCTCTTTCCACCCCCCAACTTCTTCCCTGTTTCCCCTTCTCTTCCTGTCAAATCCTGCTGTCTCTGAGCACTTGGAAAAATAAGGAGCAAATTTGAAAATACTGAAGGATGAATTGATGCATTTTCTTTCTTTCTTTTTTTTAAGACTGATGCAAGTTTTAGCACAGGTATTCCACAAATATACTTTTAAGCAACATTTTGTACCTCCTCAGATAGAGTACAAACTATATATGATATTAGTCCAAAGCCAAAAGTCTCATGATTTTACCATATAGTTCACTGGGCTGGGCTCAGCAGAGTCAACAGTGTTTCAAGCCATGACAATCCCATAGCTCAGCACTGCTCAGTATGTGTGTGTACTCCAGATATACCATCCACAAAGTATTCATGTGGTAATTAGCCACCTATTCATGACTGGAACTGGATGTTTTTATCATTAGTCTGGGATGTCCCAAAACTTTATATGTAGATGAAGTGCAGAGCAACCCAGTCCAGCTTCACTTCATGGAGGCTAGGGCTACACTAATCATATACTCTAGGCTGAGAGAGGGGCCGACAGAGTTTGGTGATGTTTGCCAGACATTTAAGGCTGGTAAAGAAAAAGGAATAATTGAAAATGGGACAGAAAATCACAGCTCAGCTGTGGGAGTGAAAGGGAAGTAAAAATGTATTCAACGTAGTGGCTCACCATGACTTGAAAAAGAGTTGGCACTGAGGAGGACTGAGCACAGTGAGCAATGCCATATATCTTATTTGGATGGGATTTATTAACTGAGGCTTGTTGTAGCTTCGCATTAGTATGCTTGTCTAATGTGGGTCCTGTGTTTTATAGTCATGCTCAGTGTTGGCTGTATTTTAATCAGCTTCATAGTCAATTTCCATTACTGAGCATATGCTGCTTTTGGCAGCAATTTAAGGCTATACAGTGCATTTAATGAGGTTTCCTTGTCTGTGATTGTAAGACAAGGAGCTTTTCCCCCCATGCTCATTTGAGTGGAGAATGGGAGGGGCTTGTTTTATATTCGAGTAAATATGTAGGTATTATTTTGAACCATTTCTCTCTACCTGGTTTGGTGTTGTATGTAGACACCAAGCTTTCTGTGAGTAGTGTCTGGTCAGTCCTCCATGCCTTCCTCACTGCACCATTCTTCAGCTGCCCCCCACCCCAACCTTTGTATGGTAACTGGCTGCTCTAGTACTGCTCAGGTGGGTGGGGAGGGTGCCCCTGCCCCCATCTAAGTGTTATGTGTGTTCACACCTACAATTAACAATGGACCACGCCAGTCTGTGGTAATAAGCTCCCATTGCACAGTGGTTCACTTTTCCCACACCCAGCAGTTGATATGTGTTTGTCATTAAAAGTGCAACCACCACCCAGCAACCTCACAGCTGGAGGGAGTAGGTGAATTGAAATTAAGGTACTTCCTAGGGAAAGTCTTTTTTTTAAAGCTGCAGCCTGATGCAGAGATCTAGGGCAGGCCCCAGAATACCTATCTCCCTGTTAAGGGAAGCCTGGAAGGGGTCCAGGCAACCTCACACTAGTCAATTGGGGTCTTCCTTCTCCACTCAGGAGATACTGGGGAAACTCTTGGGCATTTGCCACTGCCATGTATGCTAGGTTAGTGACTCATTCCCATCCCCTGCTGGCCATTTGACAGCACTGCAGTACTTGAAAAGTGACATTTCTACTTCAGACACTTGGCAGTGTACAAATGGGCACCTCTAAACCGTGACGTTAGTGAACCAGTTCCCAAATGGACCATGTTCTGGGAACAGTTAAATTGTGTGTGTCCATACCCTGTGAGAGTTCTGAGATTTTCCAAACCATAGATGCTTAACGTTTCAGAAGAATTTTGATTATTTTATCTAGTTTTTTGTATAGCTAAACAATATGACCTAAGGTATCTATTTTTCTTGGCTATTTCCGTTTTGGAAACACTGACAGGAGTCTAAGATTCAAAAGTAGTAGTAAAGATGGATGGATAGAAAGGAGTTCAGGATAAAGGACGGGTACAGCTGAACCTACAACTTGTAGTCCCAGAACTTTGAGAGACTTTACTGATTCCAGTATCAAGTTAACCAATTAGAGGAAGCAAGATATTATGGTTTGACATAACTGCAAAGTTATATGTACAAATCATTTGAATCTGGCTATTTCCTATTCTAGTTCTAATGTCAATTGTAAGCCTTCTCCATAATACAAGTAGCTAGAAGGAGATGCACATGCTAAGCAACTTCAGAGGTAGAGAGGGATCATCCATAACATGCATTTAGAAAATTTATACGTTTTCATCCAGAGTTTTATGGGCACAGACAATACACTTAGTTTTCCTATAGATTGTGCTAAATATTTTATTTGGAAGTTTGTATTATTTTCATAAAGATGTCTCTTAAATTGAAAGATTTTGATTTATTGTAATGCTTTTTCTCTTGAGTAAGTTTTAGAAGGGTTTTGTATTATTGAAGCAGATTGCCATTAGCTAAGGATTCAGTAATTATCTGAGAATTATGCTTTAGTTAGTGAAGATAATGATGGGAAAGAACATTAGGTATGCTTCAGAGAGTTCTAATTTAAGGACCTACAAATGTAATATTTCTTTTGAATAAGACATATTTTAGCATTCAAATCTGACCTTTTCATAATGATTTCTGAGTATTTTTGAAAGGAAACCAGCCACTGGAAGTTTCATAGTATTGTTTTGCCTAATGATCACTGCTGTGCTCTGTGCTGTGATTAAGTGCAGTGCTGAAAAGTGAAATAGAATTACATTTGTCTTGAAAACAAATACTTTTGTGCTGTAATTTACAAGTGGTATTTCTATATTTTCTAATCTTGGACTATATTTTGATAAAAATGTTAAGTTTTGGCTTTCCACTTGGGTAAAATAGGGTCCACTTTTAATACTAAGGATATTTCTAGTAGGTTTTGGGACATATTTTCAAAATAAATTCCATATCTTCTACTTACTTTACAAAACTGTATTTTCAATATTTCTTATTTATCATTTTTTGAGTAATGAAACCAAATTTTGTAATTTCTCATTTCTCAATACTTCTGAGTAATCAGAAACCTCAGTAATCGAGCAGGGTGGTTTAAAGGTGAATGTTTGCTATCCTTTATACCTTGTGTCCTAGAATTTAGCATGAGAGTCCTCCCAATTACTAGTGCTTTTAAATATGTGACTGACACATTGTTGAAAGTATTGTCAATATACATGTGCAAAATGTGAGACAGAGAAAATTAAGTGATTCTAGAACTAGCCTGGAAGTCTGTGGTAGACCTGGGAACTTAATCCAAGACTCTTGACTCTCAGTCCTATGTCTTGATTTTCCATTCGTAGTAATTCCACTGAAGTCTGGAGGTTTACTCTGATTGTAAACTAGTGTGAGATCAGTATCAAGCAGCAATTTCAGTGTCATTTTTTAGAAGCTATTAGAATTGCTTCTGTTTTTTCAGAGGTGGTGAAGAGGGGTGAGCAGTGGGAAGGAGGGAGACGGTGAGCAGTGGGAAGGAGGAGGTCAAGGAGAAAAAGGTGTGAGGTGGCAGTTGAAGCCACATGCCCTTGTCTCCATGTATTGGGAAGCTTTAGTCACTGTGATAATAGGAGGAGGAGGAGGAGGCAGAAGAAGCCATACAAGTATAAAAATACTGTCCACCTGTCCCAAGTTTGGAATTTTCTGTGCATCTTCTGACCAGCTGTTAGCTGTAAGATCCCTGAATTCCATGGAAGGGGAAAATGTAAATGCAGGGCAAATTATGTGGAAATTCCCTTTATAACGTAGGATAGTAGTTGGGAGTGAGCACTTCATGCCCATGTCTGCACTAGGTCAGACGTTGATTTACTGTAGTGACATATAAACCACGTATGTAATTGCGAACAAAATTTTGATTAACTTTACTGCTTTTGCTCTAATGTATTGATTCCTTCCCCTGCAACCTTCTCTGTTTCCATCTGGTTATATTATAAAGCTCTTTAGTGTAGGATCCAGTCTTCTCACTTAAAAGAAATTGGATGCTACTTAAATAATAGCACTTTGGTAACACTGAATACATCAGTGAGCTGGGATTCTATTTATCAAATGGATGACTTATGACTTCTGTAGTGTCTAGTGAAATCTCAGTGAAGTACTGTTCCTCATTTTATTTAGCAAACTTGTCTCTCTTGATTCTGATGTATAAAGCTGCCAACTAGTCTTTATCCCAAGTTTAACAAATAGGTGCCTGGTGATAGCTTCTGTCATTATTTGCTTAACAAATGGAACAAATACTACAGTATATTCAATTGGCCAAGAAAATAGTCTCTCCTTCTTTACATGTTCTTTCTTGTTAAATTTAAAAAATACATTTTACATGTTCACTAATGTTTTATAATTTTTTATAAACCTATTCCTCCAATGATTTCTCATTTTAAGTTAACTTTTTAATGCTCTTTCAACAATACCAACCGTCAGGAGCACTTTAACTTTCCATTAATGATTAAAATACTGGAAAAATCTTTGTCCATGTCAATGTTCAAATGTGAATCAGCCTACTGGAAAGCATAGAATGGGGGACTGCTGAGGCATAACATCCCCAGGGCAATCACCTCTCATCCTTTCCCTGTTAGACGGTTTGCAGGAGCAGCAGAACACAACATCAGGAGCTGTGTTCATCATGAAGTGCAAGGTGCTCTGGGAATTGTAGTTATCTACAGTGGCAATGGAGTTTCATAGATTTCATAGATTTCATAGACATTAGGGCTGGAAGGGACCTCGGAAGATCATCGAGTCCAGCCCCCCGCCCAAAGGGCAGGACGTCAGCTGGGGTCATAGGATCCCAGCAAGATAAGCATCCAGTTTCATCTTGAAGGTGTTCAATGAAGGCGCTTCAACAACCTCCGGCGGCAGGCTGTTCCAGACCTTGGGGGCTCGGACAGTAAAGAAATTCTTCCTTATGTCCAGCCTGAAACGATCTTGTAGTAGTTTGTGACCATTCGTCCTCGTCATCCCTTGGGGCGCTCTGGTGAACAAACGTTCCCCCAGATACTGGTGGTCACCCCTGATAAACTTGTAGGTGGCCATCAGATCACCCCTGAGCCTGCGCTTTTCCAGGCTAAAGAGCCCCAGGGCTCTCAGCCTGTCATCGTAGGGTCTGCTTCCCTGACCCCTGATCATGCGCGTGGCTCTTCTCTGGACTCTCTCAAGCTTCTCCACATCCTTTTTGAATTGTGGAGCCCAAAACTGGACGCAGTACTCCAGCTGCGGCCTCACTAAGGCCGAGTACAGGGGGAGAATGACGTCCCGGGATTTGCTTGAGAAGCATCTGTGAATGCAAGCCAGCGTTTTGGTCGCTTTACTAGCGGCAGCATCGCATTGCAGGCTCATGTTCATCTTGCGGTCAATGATGACCCCCAAGTCTCTTTCTTCCATAGTGCTAACCAACATAGCACTGCCGAGCCTATAAGGATGCTGCGGGTTTTTCTTCCCAAGGTGGAGAACCTTGCATTTATCGGCGTTGAACACCATCAGATTCTCATCCGCCCACTTGCTGAGCCTGTCCAGGTGAGCCTGGATCACCCGCCTGTCTTCTGGCGTGGATGCTTTGCCCCAAAGTTTGGTGTCATCGGCGAACTTGGCCAGTCCGCTTCTGACTCCAGTGTCCACATCGTTAATGAAGATGTTGAACAGTATGGGTCCAAGGACAGAGCCCTGGGGGACCCCACTGGTCACAGGACACCACGATGAGTGACTTCCATCAATTACTACCCTCTGGGTCCGACCCCGGAGCCAATTTTCCAGCCAGTGGATCGTGGGGGACCCAAGGCGACAATTGGCCAGTTTCTCCAAGAGACGATCATGGGACACCAGATCGAAGGCTTTTTTGAAGTCAAGATATATGACATCAATCTCATCTCCCTTGTCCAGGTGATAGGTCACCTGGTCGTAGAAGGAAATGAGATTGGTCAAGCAAGACCTACCCGCAACAAACCCGTGCTGGCTATCCCTTAAGATGTTGGCGTCAGCCAGTCCATTAAGGATAGCCTCCTTAATAAACTTTTCTAAGATCTTCCCCGGGATAGAAGTCAGGCTGATGGGCCTATAGTTAGCCGGATCCACTTTCCTCCCTTTCTTGAAGATAGGCACCACGTTGGCCTTCTTCCAGTCTTCGGGCACTACACCAGAGTGCCAAGAGTTTTCAAAGATCCGCGCTAGAGGCTGGGCTATGATGCTCGCCAGCTCCTTGAGTACCCTGGGGTGAAGATTGTCAGGGCCGGCTGACTTGAAGGTATCCAGCTTCTCAAGATGTTCCTTCACAAAGTCAGCATTAATGGAGGGCAGGGGATCACCCTCACCCGGACTTCCTGGCCTTGTAGCAGGCACGGGCGTCCCATGGGGCTGATGAGTTTGCTGCTGGGGGGAACATTCACCCAATTTTTTTGCTGCCAAAGCCCATGGTGGCAAAAAATGGGATTAATTCTCCCCTCAGCAGTAGTGAACCGCACTCTATAAAGTTATAATTCCCAGAACACCTTGCACTCCATGACACACATTGCCCACATCACTAAATGTGTACTCAGGAAGTGCAAGCCAAGGGGAGAGTGAGGTGCCCCTTCCTCCCCCCTCACCATCGGTGACACCCAGGGCATGTTCCCCATGTGCCCACCCTACTATCGCATACTGGATCTGGAATCCTCTCAGAGACAGCAATCAGCATCACATGCTTCAGAAGAAGATGCAAAAAATGCTCTAATTCTTAGTTGATGGAGACTGGTGCTTAACACAAAAACATGAACAGGGATAGAGAGAGTTACCTTCTGACTACTGAAGTCTGCTGCAGATATATGCCCATTCAGGTTTGCAAAAAAAAAAAGAAAAGAAAAGAAAAAAAAAAAAAAAGAAAGCTTGCTTAGGATGGCAATAATAAGTACATGTTGGAACTGCTCTTCAGTGTGGGAAGTAGATTTATATAAAGGTCACTAAGATAGTTATGTAGAGCTACTAATGACTTTATATTCTCTTGCCAGCTCCATTTGGAACTCTTGTGTATTATAAACAGCTGATTATTTTTTCGAGTCATTTATCTCACAAAGCCTTTTATACATTACAGTGTGATGGACAGTACATCCCCCTCCCCAGTCTTCAAGGCATAGCTGTGCTAAACATCCCAAGTTATGCTGGTGGGACTAATTTCTGGGGTGGAACCAAAGAGGATGATGTAAGTAGCCTCACAGAAAAGTAAAACTTAACAGCAGATATTCTGCACTATTGTTTTTATGTAATTTCAATAGCCTCTTCATATCATTTGAATAACTACTAAGAAGCTGTTGCTCAGCTAATGTGTTAGGGGTAGAAATGTATATTCCTTTATGAAAGTTATTCTTTTAATAGGAAACCTATCACTTGATTTTAATTTTAGTTTATTTCCCTTCAATGTCTCCTCTAAGCCACCAACACTTCTCTATAGGGCTTAGTCAACTCATAAAAGAACAGATGGGATTTTTTGAAATCACTTATGAACAACCTCTCCTCTTTTTGTATGCTATTCTATGAACTGCTGTAGTGAGGGTTTCAGAATGCATACTCTCCAGTGTGTACTATGTCCACAGGGTAAGAGGCACTCCCCAAGACTAGTCATCCCTATGTATTGTATCTGTATTTTACTTCATTCTTTAAAAAGCTGTAGATAGAACATGGTGAATCAGAAAACAGGGAGAGGCGTAAATATAGTAGAATCCTTTAAATCACCATTTTCTTAGTCTAGTTCTTAATATTACTGCCAGCAAGTTTCTTGTCTACATTTAAATAATCCTTTTTCTGTCTTTGACAGACATTTACTCTACACAAATATATTACTACATACGCTACCGTCTTTCTACTTAGAAGGTATAAGAAAGGGGATTCTTATTGGTGCAGTCTTCTTTAGGCAAAAGAAGTCTATTATTATTACTGCGGGTTTACACTAACTCTGACTATCTCAATTTAGCATGTGTAAAGGTTGAGTCCTATCATTGCTTTGACATGTATATATTTTGTTGCTCTCTTGAGCATACATCTTAGTAAGACCATAGTTTTAATTCATATTATCCCTGATTTTTTTTCCTCCAAAGTACTTAGTTATCCTAATGTTTGCTGTGCTATATTCCTATATCAAAAATGTCTGATGTCATACATTTAGGAGTCTTTTTTCCTATTTATAGTGTGCATCTGAGCGTGGCAATAAGACTTGCCAGTCACTTTTGACTAATGACTTCATGTTCTCCAGGTTTTCAGCATGGAAGTTCCCTTAATATTTATCTAGTTTATATTCAGTAAGTTTTGCCTTTTTTTTTTTTTTAGAAGCAGAGAAGGATAGTCTAGCTGTCATGTTACTATGCAGTATGCATGTATGTCTGGGAGTAACTATCCTGCTATTCCTAGTCATATATAATCAGATATCATGAAGGTGACACTTATTCTGGGAGATGGTAAGCATACAGCTTGCTGCTCTAAGTGTGGTCTCAGATGACTGATCTACAGAGCTGTGCTGATGGCAGTCCGATATGCTGTTGGTTCTGCTTATTTGAACAGAAGAAAGGTGCTGCTTTTGACAGTTCCAACTATTCATGAAAACTTTGCTCAATGAGTCTAACTGGTCTATGGGGTGATATTCTTACCTAACTGAACTGTGTATGTGAAGAGTTGTATCTTATCTTGCCTGCTGGTTTAGTTAGAAGAGGGAAGATTAAACAAGACCCAGAAAAAAAGATTAATCAGTTCCCTGAAAGTGTTTTGTTTTTACACATACATACATAATACTAACTATAGAATTATTATGCACATAAATTATACTGTAGAAAATAACAGAACATTTGGATGCATTTTTTCCTTCATTTCAATTTATAGCACAAGCCAACTGGGTTTTCATAAGCTACTAGAGAAGTGGAATAATCCCAGCTGGTGATCAGGTTACAGTCTAGCTCTTACAAATTTGCTTTTTTAACTCTAATTGTTGGAAATGTGAATCCTTTACTGATGAATTCAGTGTCCGCAGATGTCACTCCAGTACCAAACCAGATTAGGGTTGCCTCCCAGATGGACTTTCACTGACGACTGTAACATTCTAGAGCAGGGGTAGCCAATCCATAATTCCAGAGCCACATGTGGCTCTTCAGAAGTTAATATGCAACTCCTTGAATCTTTGCACAAGACGCATGGTGACCAGCTTTCATAGTTGTTACATTACACCACATGACATCACTGCTCACAGTAAGGATATTACTCAGCACATTACTCTGCAGTTACTTTAGCCAGTTCCTTGTGTAGTATAAGATGAAAATGCATCTCATATAGCGTAGATGACTTGAAAACATCTAGCCTCTTGAAGGGACAGAAATAGAGGTTGCCAAATGAAGCAGATATATCCCACCATAGTTTATCCCAACACTGCTGGTTTGCCTCATCAGATGAAACACATTGTTTGTTGTTCTGCCCATCACTGCTATGAGACAGTGGGTGACATGTTCTCCCAGTTCGTGAGGGGCCTGGTCCTGTGCACTCCAGGAATTCCTGTGAAGGAATCAGACCTTTTTAGCCCTGGGACCACCTGCCTAGCTTTCCCTGCATACAGGGATTTCCCTGGTCCTAGAGATTTCCAGAGATCCATCTTGGTAAGCAAGAAAATCTGGGCGGGTACACTCAGGAGCTGAGAGTCCCAATCCTGCCTGGGTATTCCCCAGAGTACACAGGATTGCACCTTGGAGCCCCTGCCTGGCGCTGCTGAAAAACCTGGTCCGCTCCTGGGCTGTCAGTATTCCCGTGCCATAAATTAAATGGGCATCAGTACTCCTTTGCCAGGGGTGTCCAACCTTTTTGAATGTGGGGCAGGATCATGAACTTTTTATCACCTGGTGGGCTGGCGAGCCATATTCAAAGACCTCACAGGAAGTGACATCACATCAGGAAGTGATGTCACGTGACTTTTGATACCAATACAGTTGCAGGAAGTGACAATGAAATGGGTCTGGAAATGTGCACACGTGTGTTGCAGCAGACAGAGTCAAAGCAGCTATTGGGATGTGCTAGGAAGCGTGCGCGTGCGCGCGCACACACACACACACACACACACACACACACACACACACACACACAGAGCCCTTACCCAGCCCCGAGGCGCCCCCAGCTCTGCATGGGAACTTACCCTGTGCCTCCATCTGCCCCAGCCAGCCCTGAGGCGCCTCCAGCTCCGCGCAGGAACTTACCTCGTGTCTCTGTCCACCACGCATGCGGGCAGGGCGCGGGCCATGCTGCAGCTCCCCCAGCCACGTGCTGGGGGCAAGGGGCGAAGCTTGTCCCCAGCTTGTCCAATCAGGCGTGGCTGGGGCAGCCTCACTCCGCTCAGCCCTCAGGGCAGCTGCAGCAGGACCCAGCTCACTGATGAGCCGGGCCCCACGGGGATAAGCAGCTTCCCTCCCCTCGCTGCTGGCTGGGGCCCACAGGCTGGCCCTGCCCGCCTCGCCGCTGCCCCGCCGCGGCTCCGCGCCAGTGCCAGCACCACTGCAGGCCAGATAAAATGGCTTGGTGGGCCGCAAGTTGGACAAGCCTGTCCTATGCCATAAATTAAATGGGCACTAAACGGCAGCATAAATTGATACCACCTTTGTTGCAGCCACAAGTTTTGGGCATTTGTGGTGTGACAAAGGGGTATGGTCTATTTGCTTGGCCTTTTTGTGCTGCCATGAAAATGTTTATAGCAGCACAAAGATAACAAAAGGCAACATCTGTTTTCCCCCTAAGTAAACTCTTACTCGCTCTTTCTCAACTCTAGATGCTCATCTCCTCCCTAGGCTGCTTGTCTTACTGCAAACTGGGTGTCATATGGTAGCTGATGTTATTTGTGACCTTTTAGCCCTCTCTGCATCATCAATTATTAGATTATCTTCTGCATTTATAAGGGTCGTACGCTTTCCTTGGTCTTCCTCCTGTTTGTGATATACTTCTATAATGCTTTTCTTTTGTCCTTTTTATGTACCTTGCTAGCTGCATCTCAGTGTATGCCTTGGCTTTCCTAATTTTCTCCCTGAATGCCCATGTCCTTAAAAGCCAGAATACTAGGGATCAGTATAATAGTCTGCAGGGCAAAGTTTCCACTTTTTGCAAGTGTAACAGAGCACCTTTGGTACCTGCCACTTTAAGGGCTGAGAGCAGCTGGCAGGTATAGGCCAGCCCTGATGGGGCAGTCACATGACCACTGGAGATCCATATGATTGGAGGAGAGGGCAGAGTGGCCTCCATTTTAGCTCAGGCTCTCAAGACTGAGTTACCAGTCTGCTGCTGGCAGCTGGAAGAACACCAACTGGCTGAGCTGCTGCTAAGAACATCCTTGGAGATAAGGGCAGGAGCTATGGAGATGGCAGGAGGCTCCTGGTCCTGGGTATGAGAACTTGGGTGAGTTGCCCAGTGAGGGGCTGTGGGCAGAGTTCAGTCCAGTGTGAGGCATAAGGTCAGCGTTGTGTAGAGTAGGGTTGGTTGAGAGACCCAAAGGGCTGCATGGGGACTGGCTAGAGTGGAAGTAGGTAAGCCTGATGGCCCGAGTGGGCTGCTCATGGAGCAGGATATGTTGAGAGAGGTCCAATGAGGGGCAGAGTGAATGAGGCCCTGTGAAAGAGGGTGGAGCACAAGAGCAGAATGCTAGAGGTCCAACAAAGAGCAGAGTTTGTCCCGGCTTTAGGCCCGAGTTATAAACGACTTACAGTGCCATCTGCAAGACGTGGGACATAGTGTAGGGAATGTCGGAGCCATGTATATCACCCCAGGCACTGAGGACATTAAATGGGCAGCCTCCTTCATATTTACATTAAGTTTATTAACCAGCAAATCGTGGCAAGCGAGGCAGGGCAGATTGCCCTAGACAGAGGAATGGGTCAATGTTAAGACCTGGTCCTGATTGGCCCCCTGTCACAGCAAGGACAGGGGCCCTGCAGGGGTCCTGATTGGCCCCCTGTCCATTCTTCTCATCAGGATAGCCTGCTCTTGAACCTCTAGGCTAAGTAAAGACATTCAGGGGCATTAAGGGGAAGTTAAATCAACTCAAAATGGCTGCTCAATATCAGGTAAGTCAGGATGGGAGGCCAGTGGGGTGGGGGTGGGGGTTGGGGTCTGCCCAGGGGATCAAGGGGAGGTGTGACTCATAAGGGGAGGGGGGCACCCCTGTGGGTGGTGGGGCTGGCATGACCCACAGGTGGGGTTGGTGGGGTCCCCCCCAGCAAACCTACACCCCCATCCTTCCTGCTCCTCTCCCTACCAGGACTTAATTGCTCAGCTTCAGCAGTGGCAAATGCTGATAAAAGCAGCTGCATGCGGAGTGGCTTGTCAGATGGGGGCTGAGAAGGCTGGCTGGTCAGGGAGGAAGGGGAGAGCAAGGGGTTGTGTGTGTGGTGGGGGGTATAGCACAATGCAATGCGGGGAGGGGGTTGAAAAGAGCAGGGATGCATGCAGAAGTTCCATGCACTGGTTTAACCGAAATCAAATACATTTGATACTACATAAATCCAGGTTTATCTTAAACTGGGTTCTGAAATTTTTAGACTGGTTGTGTACATGGAATTTCTGTATAGTTGCAAGTTTAGACTGATTGCTGGTCTGTAAGTGCAAGGTTGGCACCAGGATGAACTAAGTTTAAATCAAGTGGCCATTTTGAACCTGATTTAACCTCCTCAAATGTCTGGACTTAGCCCTAATAACATACAGCCAGCTCTCCTGGACTCCTTTTGCTCTCTGTTAGGGTTGGGGATCCTGCCTGACAACTCCCTAAAGTCTTCTTTTCTGAAGTCCAATGTCATTATTTTGCTGTTCTCCTTCCTTCCTTTTCTTTAAGATCCTGAACTCTCATTTAATGCTTGCTGTCACCAGAATTGCCTCCCACCTTCACATTCTCAACAAGTTCCTCTTGTCAACCAACCTGTGAGCTGTGTAGGAAGAGGAGCTTCCCATTTCTGGTTGGCTTTACACTCTGTACCAAAAGGTTTTCTGACACACTCCAAATATTATATTTAGTATCATCACCTTTAATATGAGACTTCGCTACATTCATAGTGTCTCACTTCTGTGACACTTAAGTAAGCCTGTAATTTGTATACATCTGAATCTAGAATTTTATTTGTAATAAGTTTTTGAGAGCCCAGAGCTGAGCTAGAGATGAAAGAAGATATGATCCCTGCTCTTTTAAACTTGCTCGTATATGTGTGTGTGTGTGTGTGTGTGTGTGTATGTATGTATATGTATGTATGTATGTGTGTAATATATATGAATATTGCTCTGTATAGTCTTATTTTTCTTTTGTTCCCAGATATTTGGAGCACCATCATTTGATGACAAAATTTTAGAAGTTGTTGCAGTGTTTGGCAGCATGCAGATGGCAGTGTCAAGAGTCATCAAATTGCAACACCACAGAATAGCTCAGGTATGCAGAACCAGCCTTAGGTGTGGGTGATGTGGCTGACCGCCCAGGGTGCTGTGGTCAGGGGACACCACACTCCACACATGTACACAACACATACGTGTGAGCAGGCTACTCTCATAGTGGAGCCCTACCCACACCGCAGGCAGGGGAAGTGGCGCCCCACACAACCCCACCAGGGATTGTGGGCAGCAGCACCATGTCACTTCACCTCATTGCTGGGAGGGTGCACCCCACACCACTGCCTGCCTGGCTGTGCCTGCAGCAGTGCTGCTGATGGGGAGGGCCAAAATACAGGTTCGCCCAGGACACCATTTTACCTATGGCCAGTTCTGCAGGTATGTTTCTTAT